>NC_047015.1:48835509-49435509 GCF_902652985.1 Pecten maximus
AGAAAAAGGCTAAAATCTTCAAACGACTTCTTCTCAACAACCAACAGTCCCAGGGAGTTGATATTGGGTCTGTAGCATGCTGGGGTAAAGGGCTACCAAGTTTGTTCAAATGAATGACCTTGACTTTCATTCAAGGTCACAGGAGTCAAAAAGGCTAAAAAAAAATTAGACGACTTCTTCTAAATAGCCAGAAGACCCAGGGACTTGATATTGGGTCTGTAGCATGCTGGGGTGAAGGGCTACCAAGTTTGTTCAAATGAATGACCTTGACCTTCATTCAAGGTCACAGGAGTCAAAAAGGCTAAAATCTTTAAACGACTTCTTCTCAATAACCAAGAGTCCCAGGGACTTGATATTGGGTCTGTAGCATGCTGGGGTGAAGGGCTACCAAGTTTGTTCAAATGAATGACCTTGACTTTCATTCAAGGTCACAGGAGTCAAAAAGGCTAAAATCTTTAAACGACTTCTTCTCAATAACCAAGAGTCCCAGGGAGTTGATATTGGGTCTGTAGCATGCTCGGGTGAAGGGCTACCAAGTTTGTTCAAATGAATGACCTTGACTTTCATTCAAGGTCACAGGGGTCAAAAAGGCTAAAATCTTTAAACGACTTCTTCTCAATAACCAAGAGTCCCAGGGAGTTGATATTGGGTCTGTAGCATGCTGGGGTGAAGGGCTATCAAGTTTGTTCAAATGAATGACCTTGACCGTCATTCAAGGTCACAGGAGTCAAAAAGGCTAAAATCTTTAAACGACTTCTTCTCAATAACCAACAGTCCCAGAGGCCTAATATTTGGCCTGTAGCATGCTGGGGTGAAGGGCTCCCAAGTTTGTTCAAATGAATGACCTTGACTTTCATTCAAGGTCACAGGAGTCAAAAAGGCTAAAATCTTTAAACAACTTCTTCTCAATAACCAACAGTCCCAGGGAGTTGATATTGGGTCTGTAGCATGCTGCGGTAAAGGGCTACCAATTTTGTTCAAATGAATGACCTTGACCTTCATTCAAGGTCACAGGGGTAAAAAGGCTAAAATCTTCAAACGACTTCTTCTCAATAACCAACAGTCCCAGGGAGTTGATATTGGGTCTGTAGCATGCTGGGATGAAGGGCTACCTAGTTTCTTCAAATGAATGGCCTTGACCTTCATTCAAGGTCACAGGGGCCAAAAAGGCTAAAATCTTTAAACGACTTCTTCTTGATAACCAACAGTCCCAGAGACCTAATATTTGGCCTGTAGCATGCTGGGGTAAAGAGCTACCAAGTTTGTTCAAATGAATGACCTTGACTTTCATTCAAGGTCACAGGAGTCAAAAAGGCTAAAATCTTTAAACGACTTCTTCTCAATAACCAAGAGTCCCAGAGACCTAATATTGGGCCTGTAGCATGCTGGAGTGAAAGGCTACCAAGTTTGTTCAAATGAATGACCTTGACTTTCATTCAAGGTCACAGGAGTCAAAAAGGCTAAAATTTTCAAACGACTTCTTCTCAATAACCAAGAGTCCCAGAGAGTTGATATTGGGTCTGTAGCATGCTGGGGTAAAGGGCTACCAAGTTTGTTCAAATGAATGACCTTGACCTTCATTCAAGGTCACAGGGGTCAAAAAGGCTAAAATCTTTAAACAACTTCTTCTCAATAACCAAGAGTCCCAGGGAGTTGATATTGGGTCTGTAGCATGCTGGGGTGAAGGGCTACCAAGTTTGTTCAAATGAATGACCTTGACCTTCATTCAAGGTCACGTCGATCAAGTATGCTTAAATCTTTAAATGACTTTTAGTGAAAAGCCAAAGTGCAGAGAGACATTATATTGGTCCTGTAGCATGCTTTCAAATAACTGCAGGATCCATATATGAAAAGATCACTGCATTGCAGGTGAGCGATTTGGGCCCATTGGGCCCTTGTTCATGCATAAAATACTGACCCGGGTCGGTATTTCATGGGGATCAGAATTTTATAGGACACCTGTCAGGTCTTTCAACAATTTCTTGTCTGGGTAATAACTTCTAAAAAGTATATATATATATCTTTGCAGAACTAGCTGCTAGCTAGGTCACTGTGACCTTGATACAAACGTCAAATAAGTGAATTTTTCCAACAGTTTCTTGTCCAGGCTTTATCTTTTGAAACCAACAAACCGTTGCAGAAATCTTCACAAAAAATAATGCTGTACACCTTTATCACCAAATGAAGAACAGGGCTTTCTTTCTGTGGATGAGTAACATTTTTATCAATGTTTTGAATCTTTTTATGCATTTTCATGAGATGTAGTTGATTGCCTGAAAGGAATTTTAATTTGACATTTTTTGTTTCTTTTGCAAAATTTTTGCCCTTTGTTTATTTCAAGGCACCTATAGCTGCTTCATTTTTGGACCTATTTCCTTGAAACTTTGTAGGCTTTATAATCATGATATACTTGTATAGAGCATTTTGACTATTTTTGCAAAAGTTATTGCCCTTTTTAGCTCACCTGGACCGAAGGTCTGGTGAGCTTATGCCATGGTGCGGCGTCCGTCGTCTGTCGTCCGTCGTCCGTCAGCATTTGCTTCAAATCGCTACTAGTCAAAAAGTTCTTATTGGATTTTGACCAAATATGGTCAGAAATATCCTTGGCAGAAGGGGATCAGATTTTGCATAAATGGTGACTCTGACCCCCAAGGGGCCTGAGGGGCGGGGCCCAATAGGGGAAATTGAGGCAATTCCTTTAAATCGCTACTAGTCATCAAGTTATGAATGGATTTGAACCCAATTTGGTCAGAAACATCCTTTGAGGAAGGGGAACAGATTTCGCATAAATGGTGACTCTGACCCCCAAGGGGCCTGAGGGGCGGGGCCTTATGGGGAAATAGAGGTAATTCCTTCAAATCGCTACTAGTCATCAAGTTATGAATGGATTTGAACCCAATTTGGTCAGAAACATCCTTTGGGGAAGGGAAACAGATTTTGCATAAATGGTTACTCTGACCCCCAAGGGGCCAAAGGGGCGGGGCCTAATGGGGAAATAGAGGTAATTTCTTCAAATCACTACTAGTCATATAGTTATGAATGGATTTGAACCCAATTTGGTCAGAAATATCCTTGGCAGAAGGGGATCAGATTTTGCATAAATGGTGACTCTGACCCCCAAGGGGCCTGAGGGGCGGGGCCCAATAGGGGAAATTGAGGCAATTCCTTTAAATCGCTACTAGTCATCAAGTTATGAATGGATTTGAACCCAATTTGGTCAGAAACATCCTTTGAGGAAGGGGAACAGATTTCGCATAAATGGTGACTCTGACCCCCAAGGGGCCTGAGGGGCGGGGCCTAATGGGGAAATAGAGGTAATTCCTTCAAATCGCTACTAGTCATCAAGTTATGAATGGATTTGAACCCAATTTGGTCAGAAACATCCTTTGGGGAAGGGGAACAGATTTTGCATAAATGGTTACTCTGACCCCCAAGGGGCCAAAGGGGCGGGGCCTAATAGGGGAAATTGAGGCAATTCCTTAAAATCGCTACTTGTCATAAAGTTATGAATGGTTTTGAACCCAATTTGGTCAGAAACATCCTTTGGGGAAGGGGAACAGATTTTGCATAAATGGTTACTCTGACCCCCAAGGGGCCCCATATGGGAAATAGAGGTAATTCCTTTAAATCGCTACTAGTCATATAGTTATGAATGGATTTGAACCCAATTTAATAAGAAACATCCTTTGGGGAAGGGGAACATATTTTGCATAAATGGTGACTCTGACCCCCAAGGGGCCAAAGGGGCGGGGCCTAATGGGGAAATGGAGGTAATTTCTTAAAATCACTACTAGTCATAAAGTTATGAATGGATTTGAACCCAATTTTGTAAGAAACATTCTTGGGGAAGGGGAACAGATTTTGCATAAATGGTGACTCTGACCCCCGAAGGGCAAAAGGGGTGGGGCCCCAAATGGGAAATAGAGATAATTCCTTTAAATCACTACTAGTCATATGCATTTTGTAAACTCAGAGAGTCTGGACTTCATTATTTCTTTAAAGCAGTTGGGATCCCCACGCTATAACCATATATAGCATTGTTTGAGGTTAACAAACAAAAGGAATTGAACATGAACATTATTTTGACATTTGGTCAAATCCAACCAGGTGAGCGATACAGGCCCCATGGGCCTCTTGTTTATTTTTTATGCTTGATCTTGCTCCAGCCTATGGTCCTTTGGTTCCAATAATTTCTTGTTTTTGACAATAACTTCTCAGTAACTTTTAATAGCCCTGTAATCTTCCGTAAACTGATCAAGGCTGATATTAAATAAGGGGAGACATGTTCTTTCTTCACAAACCTCTATTCCCATTTTTTGAATGCTCTCCCAATTTCTAGCAAAACATGTATGCTAGGTTGTACCTGAAATTTTCCTTGTTAATAAATAGATTGAAAACAACACGAATTTGTTATTCATTATCTCAAGGTAATCTCCATCTATATCATAGATATTTGAAAGAGTTATTGCCCTTTATTTTAGTAATTTCCTGCACTAGTGGATTTTAACAATACATTCTACAAACAAGGCAATTCTTATCCTAAAATTATCATTATCGTTGGTAGTAAATATAGCAAAGATGTGATTTTTTTATATACATAATTATGAGTAATCGCCCATCCAAAACTTAATACATTGTATAATTTGGATACAAATATTAAATGCAGAATTGTGTGTGATGCCATCGAGAATGTACAAAATTTATTGAAAACTCGGTGAGGATATACTAAGATAAACATGAAACGGCAATAACTTTTTCAAAGAACAGTAACATTTCTGGACATATATTGTGATAATACACATGTTACGGACATAATGCCATTATATCTAGAAATTGTAGATGTTTAGCCCTCCTTTAGATTGAAAGGTGTGAGCTATTCAAATCCTTTTGTCCATGGTTCAATATCTGTCCCTAAACACTTTGTTGAATTTTGAATGATTACAACAACAACAACAAAAAATGGCCGATAGACGGCCATCTTGGATTTTGACAGTTAAAATTTATGGATACATTTTGGAAAGTTCATATGTACTATGTAGGTTTTCCATGTTATCGGAGGAAGAGGGGAAAATTAAGAGAGAAAAGATCTTTTCATGGACCATTCAATGGTGAGCATCGGCCCATCGGTTAAGGAGGAGTTGTCCAGACAAAATGTGTCTACAGATGGACGGACAGACAGACAACCTGATTCCAGTATACCTCCCCAACTTCATTGCGGGGTTATAAAAAATAATTTTGTTTTTGAAAATAAACACTTGTCCACAATACCAGAGATGTATACATCAGCAACAATCTCTGCTAAAAAAAATTACTATATTCATTTTAAAAGATAGTAAGGAATAATATCATACAAGTACATATACATACCACGGTCACATTATTAGTTTGTTTGCTTGCTGGGTTTATCGCTACGTGAACAGCCAGGGTCATTTTGAGGAGAGGTCTCCTTGTAGTAGCTGGTGACTACCTCTCTGAACAACATATAGAAGGCCTGCCGCACTCCATCCAGAGCAATAGATTAAGTGCCGTGCCCACGAACACAACCACATGCACATCTTATTGAGAAACACAAAAATGCGGGTATACATATCGAAATACATTTGTCAGATGTTGTATGTGTCCAGTAAACATTTTGTTAGCTCTCCTGAGCTTATGTTGTCACTTCGGCATTGGTTTTTGAAATGTAAAGATTTTGGTGCAAGTGTTAAAAGCCATAGTAATTTATGGTAATTTGGTCCCTGTGGGGGTTAAACAAAGATTTTTTGGGAAATTTGGACTTATAATTGTACTAGGGTGCTGATATTTGGTAATATATTTATTTTTAAATTTATTTATTTTTTATATATATTTGGACTTTATTACATCTTTTTATGATTGTACTAGGGTGCTGATATTTGGTTGAGAGTACCTCTGAAGTTGCACTATCCCTTCTTGGAGTGAAACTGAAAAAGAAAGAAAAACTGAAAATGCTCGCATTAGACAATTTATACCGGTCCACATTTTTTAAGGGAGACAACTCTCATTAGGATATTTTATGAAAAAAAAAATAAAGAAATAGGTCCAAAAGCAATAACATTAATACAGCATAGCTTGTCTCACGAATGTTTGTCAATAAATAATTTACATATATATATGAATTGGTATGGTTTTGAGAATTGAATTGCACAATCTAATCAAGTAAACAATATAAATATTATTAATTCAATTTGCGAAACCATACCAATTATATTTTAATTATTTATTGACAAACATTTGCGAGACGAGCTATTCTGTTCTCGAACAGCTCTTGTTTTTTTGTTTTCTTTAAAATACAAATTTATTTGAAAACATTTTCTTTATCCACTTCATAATGGCTTATGTTGTCACTCCGGCGTTGGCGTTGGTATTTCAAATTTTAATTTTTGGTGCAAGTGTTGAAAGGCATAGTAATTTATGGTAATATGGTCCCTGTTGGGGTTAAAGCATCTCCTGCCAGAGTTAAACTCAAAGATTTTTTTGGGGAAAAACCAGAATTTTCAAATTTTTGGACTTAGAATATTTCTGCGTTAAGTTTTTGGTGCAAATGTTGAAAGGTATAATAATACATCACTTTATAATTGTTCTAGGGTGCTGATAATTGGTAATAGAGTCCCTCTGGGGTTAAACTATCCGCTGCCGGAGTTAAACTAAAAGATTTTTTGGGAAAAAAAACACCAGAATTTTCAAATTTTTGGACTTGAATATTTCTGCTGCGTTAAGCTTTTGGTGCAAGTGTTGAAAGGTATTACGCGAATATTTACGGTAATACATCACTTTATAATTGTACTTTGGCAATAGAGTCCCTCTGGAGTAAGACTTTAAAATCTGTGTTTTCTTTTGTTTTTGTTTTTAAATCTTTGGACTTTGTGTTAAGTTTATGTTGTGAGTGCTGAAAGGTAAAGTAATAAAATGGTATTAGGTTCTCTGTGGGGGTTAAACTATCCCTTACCGTAGTGAAACTGAAATATTTTTTGGGGGAAAAAACACATTTAAAAAAAAAAAAAAAAATTGTGCAAATGTTGAAAGCTATTAACACATCACTTGATGATTGTACTAGGGTGCTGATATTTGGTAAAAGAGTTCCTATGGAATTACACTATCCCTTCTCGGGGGTGAAACTGAAAATAAAACGATGTGAAAATGCTCACAGTAGACAATTTATACCGGTCCACATTTTTCAAGGGAGACAACTCTCATTAGGATAATATTTTGTCAAAAATTTGAAGAAATATATCCAAAAGCAATTACATGTGTATCTAATATATTCATTTAATCTACAACAGCATAGCTTGGCTCCCGAATGTTTGTCAATAAATAATTTATATATAAATTGGTATGGTTTTGAAAATTGCATGAATTCACAAAACATAATCTTGATAAAGTAAACAATATAAATATTATTAATGCAATTTGCAAAACCATTCCAATTAATATATTTTAATCATTTATTGACGAACATTTGCGAGACGAGCTATGTGCTGTTCTCCAACAGCTCTTTTCTATGTAGTATTATTCAAAACAATTTATAATGAATAAAACTCAGATTTTATTTATATGTTCCACTATAATGTAAGCTTTATCTCTCTTATATCAACTTAAAAAAATATTGCCTTTACAAATCCAGCTGAATGAATGCAATGAATGTACTTAAATTAGTGAAAATCAAAAAACAATCTAGCTGAGTTAAACTCTTAACAATAAATGTTCAGGAATTTTAATAAACAATGTAGTTATTCTATTATTTGAAGAACTACTACAGGACCAAATGACAAGGGCCCTTTCACCTGAGTTTTGAAATATTTCGGTTAATTTGATCCTTTATGGCCCCACCCATAAGCCCCTGGGGTCAGTCAGGGCCAATATGTGCAACAATTTCAATGAATTATTAATTAATATTTAATGCAATAAATTATTAATTAATATTAATGTGATATTTATTAATTTGATAATTTCTTATTTGTATTGACAAATATCATGTGCATATAGGTAATTCTAAAATATTATATTTTTGTCGAGTATTTATTCATTGAATATTGACCTTCGATTTTGATGAGAAATACTATAAAATCTACAGGTAACACACACAGGTAAAATATAGGTGACTTAAGTGACTTCACCAGAACAGACTATAATTCCTGTACAAACATACTCAGTAGGGTGTTATTAGTCCCCTGCCGTTTGAAAAACGGGGGGACTATAGGTTTACCCTCCGTCTTTCTGTCTGTCACGCAATAGTTGTCCGGACAACTCCTTCTAAAGTACTACTCCGATTTTAATGAAACTTGGTATACATGATCAGTATAACATGTAGTTGTGCATCCCACATTTTTAGGTCACCTGAGACAAAGTCTCAAGTGACCTATTCTTATCGCCTTTTGTCCGTCGTCATCCGTCGTGCGGTGTCCGTCGTCCGTCGTCCGTCCGTAAACAATTTACATTTTCAACTTCTTCTCCAAAACCACTGTTATGTGTGTGCATACATATCTCACAAACATATACACCTTTACATCCATTCACCATACATACCAGGATAATACAGTAGACAAACATTGAAGAGATAAAAATTAACTATTAAATTGAAATAGTAACACTAAATATTGTAGGAGACAGAGACACACACAAAATAGAAAGAGAACAATAAAGAGAGAAAGAGAGAGAGAGAAAGGGTGTAGGTAGGAAAGAAAAGGAAGTTAGAGGTCCCATAGCTAAAATATCCGAAATATATTCAAAATTCCTTGTATAATTTGAGTATTAATAAAACATTACATTTTCGAACAATAGGCAAAAGTCAGAGCATGCGATCGCATTAACAATAAAAAACATGTAAGATGGGCATACAGTATTAATAATATTATTTTATACTGTTACATTTCAACAATGGCTTTCCATTTCCTCCAATTAATTTCAAATTTCCTTTTCATGTATTCATTTTTGCTGCTGATGATATATTTCTGAACAATGAAGACCAAATTCAATGAAATTTGGCAGGGAGCTTCTATGGCTAAAGGTAAACCAAAATTGTGAATTATATGGTCCCCATCCCCCAGGGGCCTGAGAGGCGGGGCCAAAAAGGGTCAAATTGACTAAAACTTCAAAAATCTTCTTCTCTACTCTCAGGTAAGGTGGAATCAAATACTCTTCATAAATGAAAGGGTCTTAAGGTGCTTTACCAAAATTGTGAATTTCATGACCCTGGGGTCTCATCTTTGCCCCTGGGGAGTGGGTAAACTTTACTATAGTTTATATAGGGAAATCACATTTTTGACTATTATTTGTTGGATTTGTGTTGGAATTCATTCTAACTTGGTTCAAATTATCAGCATAGGATGACAGTTTGATGGTATGTACATGTTGGCCCTGGTTGACCCCCAGGGGCTGGTGGGCGGGGCCAAAAAGGGTCAAATTGACTGAAATTTCAAAAATCTTCTTCTCTACTATCAGATATGGTAGAATCAAATACTCTTCATAGATGGAAGGGTCTTAAGGTGCTTTACCAAAATTACCAAAAAGGGTCAAATTAACTGAAATTTTAAAGATATTCTTCTTACAACCAAAATAATGTAGAATTAAATACTCTTCACAGATGGAAGGGTCTTAATTCAGGTGCTTTACCATGATTGTGAATTTCCTAGCCCTGGGGTCTCACGTTTTCCCCATGGGAGGGGATAAACTTTACTATAGTTGTAGGGAAATCACATTTTTGACTATCATTTGTTTTATTTGTTTTGAAATTTATTCTAAATTTGTTAATATTATCAGCATGGGATGACTGATTAATGGTATGAACATGTTGGCCTTGACTGACTCAAAGGGGGTGATGGGTCAGGCCAAAAAGTGTCAATCAAATTTACTGAAATATTTCAAAAATCAGGTGACCGTTCAGGCCCATGGGCCTCTTGTTTTTTTCGAAAAACCATTTTTCAAAATGGCTGCCGGCTTCTCATTGCTTGAGGCTTGTCCAGACAACTCCTCCTAAAGTACTACTCCGATTTAAATGAAACTTGGTATACATGATCAGTATAACATGTAGTTTTGCATCCCACATTTTTTTTCTTCAAAAATTCATTTTTCAAAATGGCTGCCGGCTTCTCATTGGTTGAGGCTTGTCTGGACAACTCCTCCTAAAGTGCTACTCCGATTTAAATGAAACTTGGTATACATGATCAGTATAACATGTAGTTGTGCATCCCACATTTTTCTTTCCGAAAAACCAATTTTCAAAATGGCCGCCGACTTCTCATTGGTTGAGACTTGTCCGGACAATTCCTTTTAAAGTACTACTCCGATTTTAACAAAGCTTGGTATACATGATCAGTATAACATGTAGTTTTGCATCCCACATTTTTTTTCTTCAAAAATTCATTTTTCAAAATGGCTGCCGGCTTCTCATTGGTTGAGGCTTGTCTGGACAACTCCTAAAGTACTACTCCCATTTAAATGAAACTTGGTATACTTGATCAGTATAACATGTAGTTGTGCATCCCACATTTTTTTTCTTCAAAAATTCATTTTTCAAAATGGCTGCCGGCTTCTCATTGATTGAGGCTTGTCTGGACAACTCCTCCTAAAGTACTACTCCGATTGTAATGAAACTTGGTATACATCATCAGTATAACATGTAGTTGTGCATCCCATAACTATTTCTTTTTTTCGAAAAAAACATTTTTCAAAATGGCCGCCGGCTTCTCATTGGTTGAGGCGTGTCCGGACAATCCTAAATAACTACTCCGATTTTAACGAAACTTGGTATACGTGATCAGTATAACACGTTGTTTAAAAATGGGAAATAAATAGTTGCACTCCTGGGTCAGGCAGGGGACTTTGTATTGCTGTTGCAATACTATCCATCCTTGTTTCAAATGTAGGCGTTCAGGGAATCAGCCATTCAAACAGCATTGTTTTAACCCATAAGCGCAGTGTTTTCTTTAAACCAGTACTGATGGTTATTTTCTTTAATGATCGTACCTAAAAACGTTATTATCCCCCGCGAAACGCGTTTGCGGGGGATATTGAATTGGGCTCCGTGCGTCCGTCCGAGATTCTTTTCCGGGCTATAACTCCATAACCGTTCAACGCAGCTCCTTGAAACTTTCTGTATATATCCGAATAGTGCCCTAGTTGTGCCTTTTGCTATTGCGGACCTTCCATTTTCGGTATTTTTTCTGTCACCATGGAAACTTAGTCAAAAATACCAAATTACTGTTTCCTTTTGTTTCCGGGCTATAACTCCATAACCGTTCAACGCAGCTCCTTGAAACTTTCTGTATATCAGACTAGTGCCCTAGTTGTGCCTTTTGCTATTACGGACCTTCCATTTTCGGTATTTTTTCTGTCACCCTGGAGACTTAATCAAAAATACAAAATTACTTTTTCCTTAATAACTCTTACTTTGAGCTTGATATATACATGTATTTGGGTTTTCATACCAACTGCGGGGCGCGGGGGATAAAGCCAAGCTTTGCGGCTCCTTGTTCAGCTTGCATTCAATTTAAAAAGGACATCACGGTAAAAACGTTGCAATGTTCACCGCGTTTTGTTCCTTTCCAGTTATGTTTCTGTGCTGTTCCAATGTTCACAGTCAATCCCTATGTCCAGCTTGACCACTCGATTTAGATGGGAATCCCCCTCTAAATTTAGCGCGGAAATTATTTTTAAATCATTACGTGACTGTTTTGAAATCGTGGCAACACAAACACACGATAGTTTACAAGGCGGTATCTATATTCCATCTGAGTTAGTTGGATAACGATACTATACACAGTGGTTTAAATGTTAAATAACACGTTCTGTATATATTATGGCACACATATTTATGTGTAAATAGGTGTAAACACTGTTCATATAGTATAGTTACAGTAGCGATGTATTGGTACAGACTGTATAAATGTTACCGAGTTTGTGTTAATATTACCGAGTTTGTGTTAATATTACCAGAGACTTGTATATCACAATGATATACAAGTCTCTGATATTACCGAGTTTGTGTAAATATTACCGAGTTTGTGTAAATATTACCGAGATTGTCATGACCTGATATTACCGAGATTGTCACGACCTACTATCAAACAATCAAGCAGAATACTAGCGGCGTCCGTATTACTGCTGTTTTCATGTTTGAACTGTTACAATCTATTGTACTGCTTCCCAAGTTTAATTCTAGGATTGTGTTTGACCCATTTTCCTATTATTCTCTTCATTTATTGCGGAAGCTGTTATCGTTTTCAACCGCAGTCAATTCACATTGGAAGCCATAAGCGCATGCGTTTATCGTATATGTCACAAAAGTTGCATATTCAGAATGATAACTTTTTAATAATTGATGTTTTTATGTACATACATCATCAAATTCGAATGGTTATTGTTCAGAAGGTTATTTTTTTAAAAGATATACCCAATAATATGATAAAAAATACAAAATAAATGTTGTCTCTTTAACTTTGTTTCGTTTTTAACTGTATATCTGCATTTTCCATTGACCGCTACATTGACCAATCACATACTTCATCTTGACCAACAACGCCACCTGTCGCGTCATATCCTGGGCCAAAACAAAATTAGACGGCTTTGTCGAAAAAATAGTCAGAAATACCTATATATATTGAATATATATATAGGTATTTCTGACTGTTTTTTTTTAAATATAAAACTACACATGCCCGTGTCCAAGAGGAAGAGAATTGCGCTTTGTACCAAAATAAAATACTGTATATGACCAGTACATCGCCTGGGGCTTGTCGTGATGATAAAATGATAAGAAACAAACAAATGTTCATTAAAGAATTTTATTCTTTACTTGTATTTTTATATCACGACAATTTCATTCAACATATACAAATACACAATAAACATTACTCTGTTAAACTGTTTTCAACAGAAAGTTAAACATACAATGTTTATTTTTATATTTTTATAGATGTGTGTCACAATGACTTTCTTGTTAAAAACTTTGTCAGATCATTCCAGAGTTTCTGACTAATCTTAATTAGACCAGCCTTGAAATATTCCTTGTTTAGCATTGATCAACCCACCCTACCAGTAATGGGAGTACTGGGTCGGTAGGTAGGGAAAATGTTTTATTCTATTTGGGAAAACTATGAAGGACACTGAAACCAAGTTATGATGAAAGACATTGAATTTTAATTCTCGAAATGCAAATCAACAATGTCAACAGATTTAGCAGCAACAACAATAAGAATTATACAAACACAACCATATTTTATACATTGCATAGGTATAGTATATTGAGTCTATGGAATTTGACTAGTATAATTTACCAGGGTATACAAACACAACCATGTTTTACATAGAATGTCGCCTGTGCCCATTAGAGTGATATGAAATATTTATCTGTCATCCAAATTGTATTCATATCGACTGTATACTACCATTTGGTAACAGTTAAATACATATTTACATTCATATTTTTTTTATTTACTGAAGCTTAAGACGCATTTAAATTTGCCGCTTCCCCTATCACTGACGTCATCAAATCAAATACTGGAACAGCCGAAATTTCCAGAAGGAATAATATAGTCCCTCATGTCATACCGACAGGATATGGGAAATCTTTAATATTTGAAATTGTAAAAAAATATTAAAAACTCTGCTGTTATTTTGATAAATCAACTAAACTCTATTAATGCCGAGCAGGTAGACAGGTATGACAAACCTTAACTCCATAAAAAGTTAGGTAACCTTGAAGAACGGCGTTTCTTTATTCTTCAAAAACATTCGTTTTTGATTGGACACCCGGAGCATTTCCTGCAGAATGATCTATTCAATGTGTTGTGTTCGGAGGAGCTCCAGCATAATGTTAAATTTATATTTATTGATGAAGAACACTGCATTCATCTTTGGGGCGAAGAATTCCGACAAGATTTCATGAAAATACAAAAACTGAGAGCACTATTTCCAAGTGTAGCCCAAGTTTTCTCTGGCCCTGTCACCATGTCTGGCCTACACCAGACATGGTGACAGGGCCAGAGAAAACTTGGGCTATTCCAAGTGGTGAGTATAGTCGCATATACAAAATACTGTCAGTGTAATATAGTTCATTTATAATAAGGAGTTAGATAATGATATATAAATAATATGGTAAAATACAATGTTGTTTATTTCCATGTTGCATATCACATATTACATAATTTAAGTAAAAATTAAGTCTGATTGCTATGCTGTATTTTTTTTTCTATAACATGATTGTAACTAGGTTGGTCTAATTAATACAGTCATTCTAGTTTTACAATTTATAAATACAAAATTAGCAGTTCCATTATATTAATATGTCATTTACAATGTACATGTATATGATACAATAATACATTTTAAGATGTTTTCAATCAACTGATCGGGAGTAACAATATGTTTCTAACGATTAATTGATCAATCTGTAATGAGATATATAATCCTGATATTTTCATCAAGGATGGCGTGATGCCTGGGATCAAATCCCTCTCTAATGGGAGAGGCCCTTATATATATCTCGCATTGTATAACAGGTTATCGAATTTATGAAGGAACAAACATGAATAACTTCTGTCATGTACAGAGTACTGATTTCATTCATATATATAAATGTGTTTTTCACAACTACATAAATTACAAAATGTACAATATTTTTATCATAACGAAAGTCAAAACATATTAATACATGGGTGAAGACATGTGAAATAAATTTAATATGCATATCTTTCAATTTCCATTCTTAGCAAAAGTTTTAGTACTGACTTGAACTGCTAGTAACAAAACCATTCAATTGATCACATGCAATCTTTTGATCGATGACTTTGTTCTGATCAAATCCTCATTATGTAGAAATAACATCAAATTGAACTTTCAAAAAGCCCTGCAAATAAAGACAATGAAAGGTCATATTTATCTGTCATTCAACCATTAATACAACAACTTTTAAGAGACAAGGATTTCCCTATAACTGTTGTGTATTCAAAACTAAAATGGTGTGGGTTTGCATTGATGTATCTAGACAATCCAACGATTTGAAAAGAAAAGTGGCCCAGTTTCACTCACCTTGTACGCTGGATGTAAGTTCTAAAGTTAAAAATTTAATTCTGAAATCAAATATTGTTTTTCTTCTTAATTATCAACCGACGGATAAAGCCACTCAAAATATTCCCTGTATCAATGCAAGTTCAGTTTTAATTATTTTTTACTGTTTAATTTCATACCTGTCAATCTTCCAATTTCAAATTTCAGGAATTGATATGCAAATCAGTTTAATTAAAGAAAAACAATTAATTCCTGGATCAGGTTGCATGGATCCAAACATGTTTTGATTTCAGTGATTTTGTTTCAATTTACATTTTCTACGTGCATGCATAGGTTACACTGAACTTATTATTTGGTTGCTATAATAATCAATTACGTAAGTCTGTTTTAAATGTTTATAATGTTCTTAATGTAAAAAAAAAAAAAAAAAAAATATTTTCAATTAGATGTTCCCTGCAAAAAAAGTAAGAAAATAATTTTGTAATTTTCACTCAATTAAACAAATTACATTTGCAGCTTTTCTTATTACACTGATGCAGTGATATTATTGTTCATTTTGAAGATAAACATGTGAAAGACATTTATTCATTATAATCCATGCACCTCCCCGTATCACTAATTCTACAGCTACTATGCTTGACATATTTTTCACTAACAATGTCAATATATTCAATTATACTGAAGTCTTATCTCCTCTATGTAGTGACCATAGTCCGATATTAGCAAGCATTTCCTTTAAAGTTCTTAAGAAACAGTCCTACAAGAAAACTATCTACAAATTTCAGGAAGCTGATTGGAATGGTCTGAAAACTGATTTACTCTATACTAATTGGGATGAATTACTTTCTAACACTGATAATAACACTCTTTCACTAATTCTCACATTCCTCAAAAAACTGTGATAATTCGCCCTGATGATAAACCTTGGATGACTAATGAAATTAGGTTACAACTCAGAAAAAAATAGAATTCACAAGAAAGCCAAAAAAAAAACCAGAGACCAAGATTGGACTAAATTTCGAATGATTCGTAATGAAACTATTTTAATGATAAGAAATGCAAAGGAACAATATTCAAATAAACTTCAGAATGCACTTGCTGATAAGACTGTTCCTCCTAGGAAATGGTGACGGATTGCCAAATCTATCTGTAAATTATCTAATACTTGTAATAATTCTTCACCCATAAAATACAATAAGACAATAATTATTCATCCACGTGACAAAACCCAACAACCGAGCTGGTGTTTAGTGTGAGATTTTGGAGATCATAAGTTCAAAGGTCAAGGTCACAGGTCAAAACACGGATTTTTCTTTGAACGACCATAACTTCATACACGATCGTTCTATGTCATTCTCGTTATTATTATTATTCTTAACACTTTTTTTGTGACCAAAATCTCTCAAAAACGAATGCAGATAGAACGTTCATATCTTAGTACATGATAGACAATATCAAGCTGTCGATCTTGGTGCAATTTGATGTTCATACGTTCAACGGTCAAGGTCACAGATCTATAAATAGAACATTTTTGGACGTTTTTTGAACGATCATAACTTCATAACGGATCGTTCTATTTCGTTCCCGTTCAGTGTGTTATGTAGATCAGGGACAGAGCTAACTTTTCTCCATGCCATCTTATCAGAGAATATGTCAAGGTCATGACCTCGCCAAGGGGTAAAGAAAATATCGAAAAAAAAATTCTCAATCTGAAAACTGTTTTCATCCCAAACAAAAGAGTATGATGCACTGAGACGAAATATGAACTTTTTTTGATCGTCGGATGAAAAATGACGGAGATATGGCACTTTGAAAATTTCGAAGTTTTTCCCGCCAAAATTCAAAAATCGGCAAAAAAATGACTAAAAATTTTTCAGCTCCTTCATTTATACACATACAGATTTGATATTTGGCACAACAATAGCATGTAAGAGTAGCTACAAAAAATACTATTTTTCATTGACCTTGACCTTCATTCAAGGTCAAATTATCAAAAAAACTAAAATTTAAAAAAAATCTTTTGACTCAGGCTCTTTTTCTGTTCGTTGTATTCCTTAAAACAATCAGTGCATCTTGTAGATCATGGTCGGCACTAACTTTTTTCTTATACATGTTATCAAAAAATATCTCAAGGTCAAGGTCTAAGCATGAGGTCAAATCAAGGTCAAAAATATAAAATTCAAAATTACTAAAAACTTTTATATGAATCGGAAAGCGCATGATTAATCATGACAAACGGTGCAAGTTTTATGGTCGTGCGATAAAAAATGACGTAGAAATGGCACTTTGAAAAATGTTGGTTTTCCCGCCAAAATTCAAATTTGTCCCAAAAATGCACTTAATTTCCATTTACTCCTATATCTTTACACATACAGATTTGATTTTAGGTACAGTGATAGCTTGGACAAAGGGCTACAAACTTAATTGCTTTTCATTGATGTTGACCTTCGCTCAAGGTCACAAAGGTCAAATGATCAAAAATCGAAAATTTCAAATTTTCAAAATAGTTTCATCGTATGTGAAAGAAAACGTTATTTTAAAGATGTTTGCAACGTTAGAAGGTCAACTGATCGGTTAAAGAAGGGAAACGAAGAGAAAACGAATAGAAAACGAAGAGAATCGTAGGTAAAACGTACAAAAGCGTTCGTCAGAACGAGAACATGTCAGCGATCTTTTTCTTGTTGGAAATCCCGTGTTTTGATCTTGATCAAATCTAGTTCACTTTAAGCCTTGCGGCCCATCGGTATTACAGCAAAAACAGAATAATGTCATGTGCATGTACAATAAGGATATCAAAAACATATACAAAATGTTATATATATATATGGTTGAATAGACTGCGTAATCTTCTCCCAAAGAAGCGTATTTTGCTACATAAGAAACAATAGATGCCTTAATATTATTTTTATATAACAACACAAGGCCTCCGCCTTTACCTTTTTGTCGAGGAAATGTACAAAAAAAATGAACTCATCATGAAAATTACTGAAGTCCAAATCACTATCTTTGGCTATCCAGCATTCTGATAAAAATATAATATCAGATTTCGACAAAATATCTACAAAACTTTGATCAGTTAGTTTCTGTTGAAGGCCACGGTTAACGTTCCATGAACTAATTTTAATAGAGTTTACTGTTAAGGAGATATCACTGTCCTGTCTGTCCTAGTGACTATTACGGGAACGCCCCGCTGAATGTGGGTGGCTTCTAACAGGTTCCGACACATTTTTGGTGCGCGAGTTGAGGCCGCATGCACCGTTATAAGGTGCTGTTCTTTCACGTGTCACAGCACTGTACGAAGGAGCACTAGTACCAGCTCTGCTGTCGCCTGAGGTTGACGGTTGTCGATCATGTACTGAACTAGCTCTGGCTGATGATAGGACAATCGTACAGCCTCCCATCAACAATAAGTTTGTCCCGTACTAACCGCACATGTTTCCCTTTGCCCCGCAGATCCTTAACTGTTTGACCCAGTTCCCTACGACGTTGTTGGATTTCCGTCGGGAATTGTTCATTGATGTAAAAAGATGTTCCCTTCAGCCTGCGCGCACACCGTAATACCCCTTCCCGATCTTTATTGTAGATGAAGCGCGCTACTATAGGCCTGCTCTTCTTAACAACGAATTTACCAAAACGATGAACGTTTCCAAATTCTAAGTATTGGTCTATTCCAAGTTCAACTTCAATAAATTCTCTCAATAACGCTTCTGTATTTTCCTCTGGATTTTCGGCGAGACCACTGAATACCAAATTGTTTTTCATAGATCTCCACTTAAGTTCCTTTGTTATATTATCTATGTTGCCGGGCAATTTAGCAATGGCTCCTTTACACTCGTTTATAACTTCTGTTTCTGTTCTGTTCCATTGGCTTCCACACTGTAAATTGTAGTCTACAGTCTCATGAATACAATTTGGTTTACCAACGATATATAGGCAAATGCAACACAGAATGTAAATATATATAGATAATGCATTACAATCAGCAACATATATCACCAACAAAGCATTAAATACATTAATTTCATTTTATGGAAAATATTACAATACAAATTCCTTCATTCATATAAGACATTTCACATTACATTACAATACGTTACTTCAAATACATTATGCGAAACATATATCAATACATTTTGATTAAACATTATTTTACCACATACATGTATATTTCATGGGATGGAAACAATTCATTTAGGCTTTTTTATATAAAAAGCATATCTACATTTGGCAATGTTATTAATGTCATTACAGTTCATAGCGGGTTTCTTCCGTGAGTTTTATCTTTACTCCAAGTGAAGAAGGTGTGATGCTGCGTCGGCGTAGTCCATCAGGCTCGTGGTGTGGTTCTGGTCGTTCTTTGAGTTGGGCGGGGCGGTGGTCGATATTCCGGTATCTCTTAGTGCGTGGTCTGGTTTGTCCTCTTGCGTCCTTCTGTATCCTGCTGATCTCGTTGCTGGCCTGGATCTTCTGGAAGACTCTGATTATGGCGAAGAGGTTAGGATGGGAGTGGCGGACTTTCTTCCTCAGTTTCTCGTGCCAGGCATCCAGGTCGTTGGTGGTGCGGCGTCCCTCTCTCAAGTAGTGGTTCCAAGTGTCACTGGTGTCAGTCTGGAGTTTTGTTGCTTCCTCATTGTAGATTGTTGCAATGGGCGTAATCTCTGACTCACAACGATCTCGGACGCTGTTCAGTATATCTGCTGCGATGACAGTGGCACGATCAGAAGGATGTGTTCGTGTTGTCCAAATCTGACGGGTATATCATTACGAGTGGCAATTTCAGTCATTAATATTACTTGAAATTGCTACATATGATCATTGTAAATTGGTGAAATTTTATTGTTAATATAAAAAAATGATAAAATGATTATTAAAAAAATATTTGATTTCAGATAATTTATTCATTATAAATATATAAATGCAATAAATACATGTTTTTGTAAATAATTGCATTTTTTTTAACAACAGGTCTTTCTTTATATGTACATCGTATCCTATAGGTATAAGTTACCATCATGATATAATCAGGTAACAGGTGAAAAACACAGGTAAATTTAGGTTAACTACTCTGAATTCTTGTCACAACACTCCCTCATTATAGGATTTTAAAAAGTGGGCAATTGGAGATACAGCCGCTGAAACGGGTCAGCTATCAAGTGGTTTAGACTTGACCAATGAATGTGTGTTCCAAAAATAAATTTGAAATAATAATAATAATATACTACACATGAATATCTACGGTTGTGAAGAAAAAAGTTGTCTATTGCTAGGCTTTTAATTGTACACTGTACTGATATATATAACCTTCACATCGAACCAGACAGTAAGCGCTGTAGAATGACACAAGGTAATATGGCTCGTCTCTTGAATGGCCGAATGGTTATTTTTAGCATCTCTTATGATAGAAAAGAAACCTTTTAGGTTGCATTTTATGAGGAAAGGTGCGGTCTATAAATAAAGCACCACAATATACCATAAAAGTGAAACGTTATGATGACTCCGCCAGGAGTTTTATTGCTCAATATATTTATATTTATAGATCTGTTCGCAGACTTTTATTAGTGTACTAGAAAGTAGGGCTTATATTTCTATCGTATAAAAGACCAACTGTCCATAAAGATGGAAAGTTTGAAATTTAAAATATAATAACATTACTTAACCTATACCAATTCATTTCATAGAAGAGGCTGCAAATTCATTAATCCTCGTCAATGGCTGTTCAGATTTGACCAGAATTTCGTCTGAAAGCATCACAGGGTCAAGACGACTAGTTTCTACAACAAAGTTGTAGGGTAAGGGAAAAGTGTGGAAATATTGAAATTCTGCAGTGTGTAATGTTAGAGTTTGAAAGGCAGAGCACGATATGGGAAAGGGAAATTATCAAAAATGATAGATCGCATCATATCTATGGAATCCAGATGAGCTAGCTACCGTCCAGAACAAACCCTAGTTAGTTGTCTTTATAGAAGTTATAAAACTAAAATGGATAAATCTAGTACCACGAGGTCCGTATTAAAGGTTTAGTGTCGGCCATCTTGGAAAAGTGAAGTGAGATTACGCACTATATCAAACAATATATATTTATACAACAATAATGTGCCACGAATTCTTTTTAATTGCTGGTTCAGTAACGTGAACATTAAAAACAACACCCAGTTACAATTCTTGGATGTTAACACGTTATGTTCATGTTATTTTCAGAAATTGTATTGACTTGAAAATTTGAACCCGAACATTCCTGGACTCGACCTAAAGGTATGTTTTTAATGTTTGTGTTACCAAAACAGCTATTAAAGATATATAATGAAATATTACTGTTGGTTAAGTTCAATTTTTAAGACATTGTCTGATCTCAGTTTACTACCCTTAAGGTTAGGCCCAATGTGTACCATAAACTTCCTTCCAAAACTATTTTAAGTATCTTTATATAAATTGGAGAAATATCAAAAGTTATGAGCGTTTCAGTGATTTTTTTATATACACATGCATTTAAACTAATGCTACCCAATTACAATATATCACCCCGTAAATATTATTTAAACTTGAGTTACCTCCCCTTACTCAGCAGTTTTTCCCAAAGAGACCGGACCAGAGACCAACACGTTAGTAATATCGCTATTTAGGTCTCTGAACAGACGTAATATTGTCAGATGAAATAATTAGATGGCAACAAGCTTTGCTACTCAATCAAATAATAAAAATAATGTACAGAGTAGTTTTCAAGTGAGATACTTTTTTATAATGTACATTTAAGTACATGTATTGAACTGTTACCAAATGGTAGTACAATTGTATACAGTCGATATGAATACAATTTGGGTGACAGATAAATATTTCATGTCGCCCTAACGGACGGGCGACATGAAATATTTATCTGTTACCCAAATTGTATTCATATCGACTGTATACTACCATTTGGTAACAGTTCAATGCTTATATTTACATTCATAATTTTATATTTACATTCTGTGTTGCATTTGCCTATATGTCGTTAGTAAACCAAATTGTATTCATGAGACTGTATACTACAATTTACAGTGATTCGGTCAGAGTAGGAATACAGCCCCGGGTGTTGTAGGTCAAAACAATGGCCGCCAGTTACTTTCAGCCTGGAGAGCTTTCGAATGCTAGCATTTATAATCCACAACAAAAAAATAAAGCAACTTTACAAGTTATGAGAGTAATATTTTATAATTAAAACAAAATGTAGTCATCACACAATAACTATAAGGGCCGTTCTTGATCTAGGAATTATCAAATTATCAAAGTCAATGTCGTCACACTCACAGGGGCTCGTTTCCGAATTTTCAGAAATGCAAGACACGACATTAAACATTTACATTAAAAGTCCAGTATTTATATAAAGAAAATCTCGTGAAAAATCGGGAGTATGGACATGGTTTCCGGTTGTGTATGTATATTGGATTTTTAGGTTTGCGGTTATTCACTGATGTCAAAAGCCTACCTTACAAAATCGAGCCCCTGTGAAGTTGAAAATCGTCTGCTAAGATGTGACTGGTTAGACTTGAATCTGTTTCGAACGAAAGACAAATGTATCCTTGGAATTGTTTTCACCTACTGTCAAGACGACTTTCATTTAGAATTTAAGAACTGATATTCTTCTGAAAATAACGTAAATCCAGTCGATAGAAACTTAGGTGTTTCCGAGGAATCGAGTCTATCCTGTGCAATACCCGTTCAAAGCCGCATCACTTCTAAATGCTAACCGTATAGCACTGCGCCGAAAAAAGGCTTGGATTTTAAACAATCGGACATTATGCAATTGTGAATAATTTGACGATATCTACAAACGTATATGAAATAGAAAATAAAGTCAAATTTGTGCAAAACCATTGTATGTGTTTGCCATTAATAACGACACGGGGGACTATATTATTCCTTCTGGAAATTTCGGCTGTTCCAGTATTTGAACAAGATGACGTCAGTGATATGGTAAGCGGCAAATTTAAACGCGTCATAATCTACAGTAAATAAAAAATCTTTATGAATGTAAATATAAGCATTGAACTGTTACCAAATGGTAGTATACAGTCGATATGAATACAATTTGGGTGACAGATAAATATTTCATGTCGCCCTAACGGGCGACATTCTATTTATCTGTCACCCAAATTGTATTCACTGACGTCATCAAGTTCAAATACCGGAACAGCCGAAATTTCCAGACGGAATAATATAGTCCCTCATGTCGTTATTAATAAAAATCACATGAAATGTTTTTTGCACAAATTTGGCTTTATATTATATTTTTAAAAACGTTTGTAGATATCTTCAAATTGTTCACAATTGCATAATTTCTGATTGTTTAAAAATATAGCCGTTTTTCGGCGCAATGATGAATTGTTACCGTTTAGAAGTGATGCGGCGTTGAACGGGTATTGCACAGGACAGACTCGATTCCTCGGAAACACTTATGTTTCTATCGACTGGATTTATGTTATTTTCAGAGGAATATCATCTCTTAAATTCTAAATGAAAGTAGTCTTGACAGTAGGTGAAAACGATTCCAAGGATATTTCGTTCGAAACAGAATCCAGTCTAACCGGTCACATCAGTGTCGCTAACTTAGCAGACGATGTTCAACTTCACAGGGGCTCGATTTTGGAGTAAGGTAGGCCTTGACATCAGTGAATAACCACATAACTATAATTCAGTATGCATACACAAACAGAAACCATGTCGATACTGCCGATTTTTCGCAAGATTTTTTTTTTTATAAATGCTGGACTTTCAATGTTGTCGTGTCTAGCATTTCTGACAATTCGACAACGAGCCCCTGTGTGACGACATTGACAATTTGAGTACTTCCTATAGATCAGGAATAGAGGTTATAGTAATTTTGTGTCGAGTCGGTCGACATCATTTTTTCTATTATTAAATTTTACTCTCATAACTTGCGTTGCTTTATTTCTTTGTGGTGGTTTATGTAGATAAATACTAGCATTCGAAAGCTCTCTAGAGGCGGAATGTAACTGGGGACCATTGTTTTAACCTACAACACCTGAAGCTGTATTCCTACACAGACCGACATATAGGCAAATGCAACACAGAATGTAAATTTATAGAAAATGGCCTGTGCAGTGATAGACAGACGGTATATACTGGAATGAAGACGGGCCGTAAAGTGACCTAAGGATTTTAATCCTGTTTTAAAAAGACTGATTTTGACTTGGAAGAATAGTCCTTCTTTACGACAACTCAACTACATACTCGCGTTTTACAATGTACACGTGGTTCCATTAAAACCATAATTATATACATGTCTATGTATCTGTAATTGATTTTCTGAGCGGCTATTTTCCTTTGTTTTGTTATTATTTATGTTTACTTTTATTAAGAATCTTCTATATATTAAATGAATGAAATGTTAAAATTAAAACGTACAATATAATGCATGTCTGCCTGACACATACGGAGTTCTTTATAGGAAGCTAGAAACTTACCCTATTGATCACGAATAAGATAATAATCATTTTTTGAATCTATTTTCCATTGCCTTTCAGTCTTTCCTTTCCTTCTGTGTTTTTCTTCTCGTGGCGTCTCTTTGAAACCCGTCCTCAGTTGACTCCGGATGTAGCTAGGACGTTGAACTCCGTAAAAAACAAAAAACGAAAAATAAAAACAAAAATCAAATTTGAAAAAAAAAGTTAATATTCGCTACAGCAGACGCGTAACAGTGACAGTGCTGTTTAAGATATCTAAAATAAACATCAAATAGTTATAGACGTTCGAATTTACACCCTAAACGATTTTCCCTCCTCGGTAGGTTAACCCGTTCGCAGTAATGCGACCGTGTTTATAGTCTAGCGAATGGACGAATTGGTTTAAAACAAGTCGAGATGATGGTAATTAAATCCAATCGTTATTTTCTGAACCCCTTGTATGGAAGCGGCCATATCACTGAAGATCGTAGTCCGAGTATGGCCTCTCCCGGGCAGTACAGTTGTTCTCCCAATGATCCAAGTAATACGTATATATGTAACCGACAGGGTTGTCAGGGGTTTCACTGTCAAGTTATAAACCAAAATTAGAGACGGATGTTTTACCACTTTAGACGGTTGCAATAATCCACATTTGAATGTTTTTTCAATCACATTACACGAGTGTTTTAACTGTTTTTATCCACATTAGACGGGCGTTTTAAGCCATGCTAGACAAATATTTTAACACTAACATATATTTTAATACTCATTAGACTGTTTTCATTCAATCCGCATTATATTAATGCTTTAAACAGATGTTTTAATTTGCATTAGACGGATGTTTTAATCGGATATTTTAATCCACATTAGACGGATGTTTTAATCGGATATTTTAATCCACATTAGACGGATGTTTTAATCGGATATTTTAATCCACATTAGACGGATGTTTTGATCCACATTAGACGGATGTTTTATTCCGCATTAGACGGATGTTTTATTCCACTTTAGACGGATGTTTTAATCCACTTTATACGAATGTTTTAGTCGGCTGTTTTGATCCACATTAGACGAATGTTTTAATCCACATTAGACGGATGTTTTAATAGGATGTTTTAATCTACGTTAGACGGATGTTTTAATCCACATTAGACGGATGTTTTAATCCACATTAGACGGATGTTTTAATCGGATGTTTTAATCCACATAAGACGGATGTTTTAATCCACTTTAGACGGCAGTTTTAATCGACTGTTTTGATCCACATTAGACGGATGTTTTGATCTGCATTAGGCGGATGTTTTAATCGGCTGTTTTGATCCACATTAGACGGATGCTTTAATCCACATTAGACGGATATTTTAATCCACATTAAACGGATGTTTTAATTCACATTGGACGAATGTTTTAATCAACTTTAGACGGATGTTTTAATCCACTTTAGACGGCAGTTTTAATCGGCTGTTTTGATCCACATTAGACGAATGTTTCATTCCGCATAAGACGGATGTTTTAATCGGATATTTTAATCCACATTAAACGGATGTTTTAATTCACATTGGACGAATGTTTTAATCCACTTTAGACGGATGTTTTAATCCACTTTAGACGGCAGTTTTAATCGGCTGTTTTGATCCACATTAGACGAATGTTTTAATCCACATTAGACGGATGTTTTAATCCACTTTAGACGGCAGTTTTAATCGGCTGTTTTGATCCACATTAGACGAATGTTTTAATCCACATTCGACGGATATTTTAATCCACATTAGACGGATGTTTTAATCCACATTAGACGGATGTTTTAATCCACTTTAGACGGATGTTTTAATCGACTGTTTTGATCCACATTCGACGGATGTTTTAATCCACATTAGACGGATGTTTTAATCCACATTAGACGGATGTTTTGATCTGCATTAGACGGATGTTTTAATCGGATGTTTTAATCCACATTAGACGGATGTTTTAATCCATATTAGACGGATGTTTTAATCCACATTAGACGGATGTTTTAATCCACATTAGACGGATGTTTTAATCCACATTAGACGGATGTTTTAATCCACATTAGACGGATGTTCTATTCCGCATTAGACGGATGTTTTGATCTGCATTAGACGGATGTTTTAAACTGATGTTTTAATCCACATTAGACGGATGTTTTAATCCACATTAGACGGATGTTTTAATCCACATTATACGGATGTTTTAATCCACATTAGACGGATGTTTTAATCGGATACTTTAATCCACATTAGACGGATGTTTTAATCCACTGTAGACGGATGTTTTAATCCACTGTAGACGGATGTTTTAATCCACTGTAGACGGATGCTTTAATCCACATTAGACGGATGTTTTAATCGGATACTTTAATCCACATTGGATGGATATTTTAATCCACATTAGACAGATGTTTTAATCGGATACTTTAATCCACATTGGATGGATATTTTAATCCACATTAGACAGATGTTTCAGTCCGCATTAGACTGGTGTTTTAATAATTATACGACGACCACTTTTTGCGCAACAGACAGAAACTTAATCAACGTTTGATGAATATTTAACAAGATCTCCGCAGCTCCTAATCTGATCTAATGATGCCGCCTGTTCTGTTGTGTGTGAATGTCAACACCAATACTGATAGTTTTCTTTGTGAAAAAAAAAAAGATACAAAAAAGTGTCCTCCACACTTTCAAGGGTTCTCCAACACATGCCCGGCGAAAATTGTCAATGGACTTGGTGGTAAACCGACCTAATACCAAAGATAAAACCGTCTAAACTGTCAACTACCTTTGCCATAAAACCGGCAAAACTGTCAATGATCTGGGTCATAAAACCGGCAAAACTGTCAATGATCTGGACAATAAAACCGACAAAACTGTCAATGATCTGGGTAATAAAATCCGAAAAAACTGTCAATGATCTGGGCCATAAAACCAAGAAAAACTGTCAATTATCTTGGCCATAATACCGATTCTTACATTCCCCTGAGGTAACGACACATTGTCGGGAGACAAGGGTTATGTTACAGTCCCCTGTGGTAGTGACACATTGTCTGGATACAAGGATTATGTTACAGTCCCCTGTGGTAGAGACACATTGTCTGGAGACAAGGGTTATGTTACAGTCCCCTGTGGTAGTAACACATTGTCGGGAGACAAGGATTATGTTACAGTCCCCTGTGGTAGTGACACATTGTCGGGAGACAAGGATTATGTTACAGTCCCCTGTGGTAGTATAACATTGTTTGGAGACAAGGATTATGTTACAGTCCCCTGTGGTAGTGACACATTGTCTGGAGACAAGGGTTATGTTACAGTCCCCTGTGGTAGAGACACATTGTCTGGAGACAAGGATTATGTTACAGTCCCCTGTGGTAGTAACACATTGTCTGGAGACAAGGGTTATGTTACAGTCCCCTGTGGTAGTAACACATAGTCAGGAGACAAGGGTTATGTTACAGTCCCCTGTGGTAGTAATACATTGTCAGGAGACAAGGATTATGTCACAGTCCCCTGTGGTAGTGTCAAGCAAGAGTTACTTACTAATGCATTTCCTCAAATAATTCACCAAATATTTAAAATAGAATCAAAATTTAAATGTTTCGAATACGTTCAAATATATAAAGATAATAATGAAAATAGAATTATATTGAATCTTAATATCACTGTCTTTAAAGAATCGCTTCAGATAAACTACTGTATCGCAATACACGTTGCTAGCTCCGTACAACAACCCTTTAACATACCATAGACATGGCTCGTGTCGGTCAACGTTAATTGAAACTTTGTCATGTTTGTGTTTCTAGCCCTTTTGAGATGTTAAATATACCTTTCAATTTTATTTTCTACTCAAATGTAAACACAATCTCCTAACTTTTCTTTTAAAATTCCCGCTACTTCATGGTAGTCTTTGAGGCGGATTGTTTTCAAATTGTGACAATTTTCTTTCAAGAAGGCTTCGATCCATCGCCTCGTCACGCCTATCTAATCAATCAAATTCTGGAATAAATCTCAAAGTCATACAATATAGATTGAAGTAAATAACCTAACATGTAAACAAGATGGCGGATGCATCTCTCGCTTCCCTGGTAAGTCTGTCGTTCTTTTTACTATTATCCTACGACTTACCATTTATCGACATGGGCGAGAGTACATTTGATGCATCCAAGATTCTTTGACTGGCAACGGATTAGTCACAGAATATCTGGTTGTTTCAAACATTTAAAGATCATCCTCGTATACTCGTAACGTTGACTGTGTTTTCGTCAGGACGTCGTATCGTCCTACAATTCCAGCTTAGACGGAATATTGAGATGGAGTAATGTCTAAAACACGTTCATTTAAACACTAGTACATCAACATTTTTGGATGAAAGAAGGCAAATAGTATCTATGACATTTCTTTGTGGATTATTATTACAATTTTACGTCATTGTTCTGACGAAATCCTCGTTTGTGACGTATACCCCCCACCGTGTTATATCAACAATGCAGGACCATAAACCAAAACCTACATCGCAATACTGAACAGGAAAGTAAACCGATACTCAACTAAGATAATTAAGATTACATGTCTAATTTCCTTAATTTATCCTGCAACTGTCAATCGCATTGCCGGAATACACCCACCGTATATATTTTTGCTGTATAGACCTACGGCAGTGACGGAAAACAGCTGTATTTTGGAATCTTAGCACGTGCGTCAGTTCGACTGACCTACTTCAAAGTGAAATAACGTTTAAAAGGCGAACATATTTCTGTCATTTTTGACACAGTTTTACTTCAAAATGATAACAATATCACACTGGTCCATAACGATTTCACCACGGTTCATAACAGAAAGACAAAAGAAAGACAAAAGTGGCTCGCCAAGACAAAAGGTTCATAACAGAAACACAAAAGAAAGACAAAAGTGGCACGCCAAGACAAAAGGTTCATAGCAGAAAAACAAAAGAAAGACAAAAGTGGCACGCCAAGACAAAAGGTTCATAACAGAAACACAAAAGAAAGACAAAAGTGGCTCGCCAAGGCTCGCCACTGTTGTCTTTCTTTACCCTCGCCAAAGTACAGCTTATATTTTAAGACCCTGACCATGCATTCTCTATTTCTATAATGCTTTCATATAGGACAATATCAATTTTAAGAATATCGTCATACTATGGTGGCCGGTTAGGGCCACCTGGGAATCTCGCGACCTCGCAATCTCGACCTAAAGTCGAGGTCCCGACATCGCGAGGCTACGAGGTGGCCACAGCTGGCCACCATATCATACTGTTAAAATTGGGACATGGTTAACTCGCTAACAGACCAATACATCGGTTTAAAGAGTGAAAAGAAAAAGAAGAAAAAAAAAGAAAAAAAACTCCCGGATCATGCTATAAATCGTTATCATGTTTTTTTTAGAACAGTCTCACGATATGCCATGTGTACATCACATTCATCACTTTCGCTGCACAAAGAATTCGATTTAATTAAATGGATAATTAATAACGCGCAAATTGAATTACAGAGTTTCCTTATCAGTTTGGAATGATTAATAACAACTAAACTTACTTTAAATAAAATTACTATCTTATAAGTTGATTGTTATTATGGAAATTGATTCCGACGAACACGCAGCCTCGTTCTAGCTACATAATTCAGTAGTGTAGTCTCAACATAGGCTGCTGCTAAATGCATTACTGTAACAAATAAAACTTCTGATAGAATTAAACAGTGCTGTTCCCACTGCATGATTTGTAATAGGCGACTAAATTTGGGATCTTAAACATTTTCTTTTCTTTTTTTTTTTTTTTTTTTCACTTTTTTTTTTTGTTGCTTTTGTTTTTATTTTTGTTTTTGCTTTTTTTTGTTGCTTTTTGTTTTTGTTTTTGTTTTTTTTAAATGTCTCTATTGACACGACCTCAATTCTTGCCTTTAGTTGAGCGTTCAAACGAGGAAGACAATGAGCTTGTCACCAAGCCGTGACATACCAAAGTCTCTTTTATATGGTACTTGATGGTCCCAGAGAGATGACACGCCAGTGTGCCTACGACATGAGATGTCAGTGGAACGACAATAAAAAACGATCCTTATAAGCTAGCCCCATACAAGATGATCCCTTCCTTACAGGAGCCGATATGTTGATAGAACATTAAGTAGATCAACCAATATCAACAAGGTTCTGTACATTTGTGAAGACGATAGTCCAAATAGTAGTCAAAACAAGCTATTGAAGAGAAATGATAACATATTTTATTTGTTTTAAAACAAGAAAACTAAATTTCATTAAAATATCGCGCCTAATTATATTAATAAGGTCATTTTGGGTTATATCTTAAACTGCCCTTTTTGCGTTGACCATCAGCGAAACTGTGCAACTTCCAGAAATGACTTTGTTAGTTAGTTTGTTTGTTTACTAGGATTATCGTCCCATGAATAGCCATGGCAGGGTCTTTTTGAGACGGTGTCTCCTTGAAGTAGTCGATGACTACATCACTGACCATTATACGGGAGCAAATAAGGCAAAGTGTCTTGCTCAAGGACAAACAGACAGCATAGACCGGTCCGTTTCTCGTTTTCCCGAGAAACACAAATCGTCACGGGTAGGGAGCGTTGAATATAAGGTTACGTGGCCGGCACTCTAACCGACTTATATATCGCGGCCACTTCCGAAGACTAACGTAAAAAAAAAAGTATACAAATGTTCTGCAAAATCATGCCCTAATAGTCTGACGGAGTAAACCATATAGAAACGATCAAATCTAGAAAAGAACGACATCTCCAAGTAATCGTTTCTGTACCATCCCAAAACGACCTGACAAACACCAGAACCAAACAGCCGTTACGTACCACAACATCTACGTTACTTACAAGACACCAAACTATGTACCAACAAAACTTTGTGATAACAACAACCCAAAACCATCAAAGCCAGGTGAAACACCACGATTCAACACAGCTGTACCAAAACTAAATCTACCTTACAAACACAAGCCAAGATTAACTATCACAAAATTTTGTGACAACAACCCCAAACCACCAAAATATGTGACAACAACAACCCAAAACCACCAAACTATATAACAACATCAACCCCAAACCATTTAAATTGTGACAACATTAACCCCAAACCACCAAAATATGTGACAACAACAACCCCAAACCATTAGAATTATGTGACAACATCAACCCCAAACCACCAAGCTATGTGACAACGTCAACAACAACAACCCCAAACCACCAATCTATTTGACATCATCAACCCCAAACCACCAATCTATTTGACAACATCAACCCCAAACCACCAATCAACGTGATAATAATAACCCCAAACCACCAAACTATGTGTCGACGACAACAACAACAACCCCAAACCACCAATCTATTTGACATCATCAACCCCAAACCACCAATCTATTTGACAACATCAACCCCAAACCACCAATCTATTTGACAACATCAACCCCAAACCACCAATCTATTTGACAACATCAACCCCAAACCACCAATCTATTTGACATCATCAACCCCAAAACCACCAATCTATTTGACAACATCAACCCCAAACCACCAATCAACGTGATAATAATAACCCCAAACCACCAAACTATGTGACGACGACAACAACAACAACCCCAAACCACCAATCTATTTGACATCATCAACCCCAAAACCACCAATCTATTTGACATCATCAACCCCAAACCACCAATCTATTTGACAACATCAACCCCAAACCACCAATCTATTTGACAACATCAACCCCAAAACCAACAATCTATTTGACAACATCAACCCAAAACTATCAAAACAACCACAATCGAATTCATTAAACACAATTTGCTGCAAACAACATATACGTACCGGAAAATGGCCCTACTTCATTACCTCTTTGTATTCTTTATCATGACTAAGCACTTGTCCTTAACCAGCAGTCACGATGTTTGTCACAAAGTAGTTGGCGAAGCAAGTTTATGTTACGTATTATGCACGACATTGTACATTTGGTTGGTACGAGACCAATATACAGGCTGTATATCACACTCTAACTTCTACAATAACTCGTCATGTGTAAATCTTTATAGACTGATTTTTAAACAATTCTTTAAACAGTACACCCTTAATAGCTTTGAGAGAATTGCGCACTTTCAGCATATTTGGTTTGTCGTTTTCTCTGCAAGTTTAGTGATGGCTTATGTTATGAATTATTGAGCTGGTGACATCTTGCAAATTAAAGATTGTTGTATTTCAATAACTGCAACTTCAAACACGTAAACAATTACCAGCGAACAAAGCATAATTCTACAACAAGCATATATAAATTCGCAAGATGATGCATGGTATACAAACAAACTTGACAGTGCGCGTGATTTAGGAGTCCTAACAATGAGATAATCAATCTCACAAACCATTTAAATCTTTGTATACATTGATTTTCTTACTCTGTCACCGAGAAAGTCGGTATAATTTGTTTATGCATGGTGTGGAAGGCTGGGCTGGTAATCACTCTCATCAATGATGGACCTAGAAGATGATCGACGATATACCTCATTAATGGTATGACGCACATCCGGTGGTTATATCGGGTTTCATATTTACTTCCGGTGAACTATAATTGGTAATTAATAGGCATCGTATGCATGTTAATACTTTGTTACTGGCGGTACGTGATCTTATCACTCTTTGTGGTAGCTGGGTATCTAAAGACTACTCATTAAATCCCATAGTTCACATACAGCGATAATCAATAAAAGACTCCATTACACACCAACTATCTTCAATATGACACTTACCTCTATTCCGTTGCAAATAAGAAAATTATGTGAACAATGTAAAACCTGCCATTGACCGATATCCAATGAAGTAGTAAATCATCGGCCCAAATTATCATCTATTAATAGCAGTGCACGTGTGCAATAATATTCTGCACGGGTAGATAAATAGCCGATGAAGCCATCTTAATTTTTATTATAGAATCTTCATTAAAGGGTGACATGACATAATTTATTCCACAGTGATAATCATTTAGCAGATATTTGTATGTACTTGTTATATTTAGAGATTCTCCTGAGTTCACGATTATCAACTGTGACGCCATTTTTGGACAGTCTTCCATTTCTATTGATATTGGCAAAACTGCACGAAAATTACACAGGAATTTGACTGAAGCTTGTGTATGAAGTTGTTTGTCTCTCATATACCGAGTACTGACATACGTCCGCTATTGAGGTAAAAAGTAAGATCTGGTGATATCTGTATATATGCTTCATCTCAAAACTAATCGAAACTCAATGGATTTTTAAGGCAAAAACAAAAACAAATCAAACAACAAAGAAGCAAACAAAAAACAAAATAAAGCGAAAATCCGAACCGTGATTGAGTAAAAACACAGGATCTGTAGACCCTATATATAGATAGCGTAAGAATTTTGAGCATTTGTCCCCATTTTATGGCTCGTAAGAGGCGACTAAACTTGGTATCATTCTTTATACAGTTCGTTCTTCCGTATGCCTCCCTTGACACTGTCCACTTTTGACCTTTTGTCGACCGTTCGTCCTCGGGAAGGCTATAGGCTCTGTCTCCAGGCCGTAACAATAGACATTAAAATGTTACCAGTTGCTCCCTGCTTGGCGGCGCCCAGCACTGAAAGTAAGGCATACGGAAGCATGTGGCTGGCCCATTCCGGTGTTAGTCAAAATGACATGGAGTGATGCCGTGCCAATATGCATGCAACATGAACTTTTGTGAGATGCATTAAAAAGCGACCCTTAAGTTGGCCTTGTTAAGCGAGCACCGTCATCAAATGACCTCTTTGTGTTGATAGGACGTTAAATAATGACAATCGAAGGAAATTCTGAAACGTCACACTTCTCTCGTAACTCACAAGCGAATACCACGGTGATCTCAATTCTAATGTCAGTACAGCATCTCCCACTACTTCTCCTGCAGCTCTAAACAGTCTCCTAACACAAATACTGGTCTTCACAAATACCATGTTTAACAGTATGGTAATTCTTAAACCAGTGTAGATTTTTTTTTTCATATTAATTAATACATGATAAGCTCTATCATGATTTTCCCTTCCAAAATTAATTCTCAATCACGAAATCTTGATAGTTGGCATGCAACTTTAAGTAAGGATACAGAACTTCGAGGGATCGGTAAAATGTTACAGTAACTGGCGAATACAGATGAATGGATATATTTTAAATCTAAATCATACGATGAAGGGAATAGCACGAACGCAGTCGGAAACATTGATTCTTGTCTGACAATACCGATATATCTTCTCTTTTTTTTTCTTTTTTTTTTTGTATGTGTGACAAAAACCGCGTCGATACGTACGCCCCCGCTATCTGAACCAGTCTCTTATTATTGAATAATTAGAGATTCAAGCGATTTTTGTTTTAAATTCGCGTATCTGAAATATTCAAAATGAACTTGACACAAGTTACAGGAACCTAGATAAGTCTTTAGTCATAAAAAATGCATACAATGGTTTCATTTTTATAAGCGATCTGACGTTGATTTTATTTCTCATGTCTAATAAATATTGTTTGATTAGGCAAATTAAACAACTAAAATGGAAACCCCAAATGACGTCACTTTAACGTCATGTACAAGAAATAATCTAAACATCAATACATTTTTTCATAAAACTCAACAAATACCCTTATTTCCTAATTTTTATTACGGCTATTCTTTGTTGATTGTTACTTTCCAATTTTTTTTAAAGTTAAAGATGGTGGACTGTGAATTGTGAATGGGGAAGTTACTTTTTGCGAATTGTACAGACACAACGAAGTTAGATTATTGTGGGAAAAGCTGTCCTATACCGAATATATATGAATTCATTCTTACCCAATCACTTCATTCGAAATTTCATATGATAAAAATTCGTAAAGTATGCTAAGATATTTTTTTCTGATCCAAGCCAATTACACTAATCTTTGCAAATGACATACACTTAGAAGCCAATCACAAACGCTTTTACCAATACTTTGCATAATCGAAACAAAACAGTTTGGAACGGCAAAAATGTTACTACATTATAATATCAAATTATTTTCCGCATGGAAGACTATTACAGTATTCCATGTCCAACATTGCAAGCGTAACCTCTACAATATTTAAGGACTTAATAGCAGCGATATGAGATGGTACAATTTTAAGCTATATTACTCAGACTCTGAAAATAATGTTTAATCAGAGTCGGCCATGCCACGTGGTCATCGATATGCATCACACGGTCCATGTTTTGATTCCAGGATTACTGCGCTACCGCTGTTTCGTTATCTGAGATTTCCGAACTTCTGCAATCAGACTTTATAATCTGGTGTCACCGCCGACTTTCGTGCAATCTGCATATCTCTAACGATCTAAATCCAACATTTGTAGGCCTGCATCAGCGCAGAGAACATTTCATGTCCAATTACATTACATCAAGATGGTACATTCCATTAGAAGGGCAGATACAGTTACTGAATACCAACGGTAGGGGGGAACAAATCCACGCAGAGTTGTCTTTTCTTTACTTTGAAAAAGTGACACTCGGAAAACCACTCGGGCCTTTCCGTCATAGCTTCGGAAAAAATACTGTGTCAAAATTGCCCGAGTGGTTTTCGGATTGTGCAAGTGAATGCAAAGAACGACAACTCTGTAATGAGATGAGAAGTTCACATCCAGCTTATGTTGTAACGGGAAAGAATTTGACACTTTTCAATACTTTTAAAAAACGTCAAAGGCTTTTTCGCTTCACTAGCTAGGTCACACCATGAATCAGGGCGAACGCAATTGATATGACCATCTCAAATCAAAATTAATGGTGTAACTTTCTGGCATCACCGCTACTGAAAAAGATTATTGTTAAAATTTACGACAATTTGACCCATCTTAACCCCACTATCAAAGCCCCTGGGGAAGCATATTCTTTATCACAATTTTGGTTCATCTTGGAATGTTTTTGAAAACGTTCATTTTCCCCCCGTTTTATCCACCCCACAACAACAAATTTTAAAAGATGAATAAAATTGTTACTGAATGTCATTTGACTTGAAGTGCGGAACCCCCGAGGGTATCTGTTTTGTCTTTTTTTTTTTTTTCTCATTTCATTTTCTAATGTGCCATATCAGGAATACAAAACGGTGTAGTTGACATTCTGTTAAGGTCTAATAATCGATTTTTTTTTTGCAGAGAGACGTGAATATTTTGTCAATAATTTGATCAGAAACACCGGATTTTAAAACTCGACAGCATGGTTGGGGTATTATATTCTGTCTACAAAATGGTTGTGGTACGATGTAATCTTGTTTTCATCAAGAGTTTATTTATGGAAACACTCGATACAGAAACCTTAGTAATCCTATGTTAGAAATAATTACAGATTTAGCATTAACCCTCGAAGACAGAAGTGTTTTCCTATATAAACTCTCTGACGTCATAACAGTACTAAGCACGTTAAGTCTGCTTCAGGAGAATCCTTGTGATCCGCCAGACACCCAGAATAACATTTCCGATAGACCGGCGGCTCACACAAATATGGTAGAATTTGTAGACATTTTTAGCACCACGCTATACAAGACTCGCTTTTCACAGATAAAGCTTCGCGACATTATACATGCATTTGTGATTTCATTCTTTTTGCTAGTATACACACCGTATGCATGCAATGAGGCCTAGTCTCTTTGAGTTGATTGGTATTGGGAGAACACGCTATAAAAATGCTTGCAACAGATAATCTCTAGATTAAAAAAAAAAAAAAAGCTTTGGAGGTTAAATGCTCGACCGATGATCTCTAGACCTCATGCTATCGTTGCAGATAATCTTCAGAGGTCAAATGATCGACAGTTATCTCTAGACTTCATACCATCGTTACAGATTCTTCAAACCATCGGTACAGATAATCTCTAGACTTCAAACCATCGTAACAGATACTCTCTAGACTTCAAACCAACGTTACAGATAATCTCTAGACTTCAAACCAACGTTACAGATAATATCTAGACTTCAAACCAACGTTACAGATAATCTCTAGACTTCAAACCAACGTTACAGATAATCTCTAGACTTCAAACCATCGTTACAGATAATCTCTAGACTTCAAACATCTTTAGAGGACAAATGTTCGACATTCGATTTCAAGACTTCAAACCATCGTTACAGATAATCTCTTCTAGACTTCTTGACAGATGATCTCCTGTCTTCAAACCATCGTTACAGATAATATCTTCTAGACTTGAAAAATATTTTGATGCCAAATGCTCGACAGATGATCGCCTGTCTTCGAACCATCGCTTGAGAAAATGTCTAGATTTCAAATCATCGTTGCAGATGATCTTTGCCTTCAAAATATCGTATATTATTTCTATACTTCAAATGGTTGTCTTTTATTCTGACCAGACTTCAACGAAACGTCAAAGTTGAAATGAAGATATGTTTACAGCCTAACCTGTTTTTGTAATGGTCAGCATTACGTTTAAATGTCCGAGGAAATTATCACAGTTGGAGCGCTAGAGGAAACACCTGCGCCATTTGGTCACTTGGAAACATAACCCTGTTGTTCTTGGAAGTAGCTCGGTATAGTCTGTAGATTAAATCGACATGTAGGACGCATGGCCACAGCATGAGACGGATTAGATTAAACTATAATCAGAATTTAAAACCGAGAACTTATTGTCAGCTTAACAATGGACTTTATTTTTCACGTTTCCAATTAAATCAACTTTGCGGGGAAAGAATATGCTTGCTGTATTCACAGGGTTTGCCTTTGGTTAGCAGTTACAGAAAAACAAAAACAAAAAACATAAGCCTCTACCCCAACTTTATCAATACCAACCAGATGCAGAATTACTGCATGTAGTAAAAGGCGGCTACTTGTGGGGCCTTCTGCAAGGTCGGGGAGGTTTCTTCTATGTCTTCTGACCAGGAAACATTGGAGAGCCCAAAAATAAGGCCCACTGTATCCTCCTGCGTGTTGAATGCAGAAGGCGACTAAAAGTAGCTCCTGATTTAAGTAGAAAGGCGTCACTAATTAGCATATCTTGAGTTTGCTTGTGGCATGAATCAAAATTGATCACATTTGAAATAACGCAATGGTTCATAATCTAAATGACATATTTTTTCAAAAGTACATGAGCTTTGATGTTTGTGCTTTCCAACGTCATAGTGCGAATATGAATCGGCGGCTAGCTGTGAATTTGCTATACAACACTTCTTATATCAAGTCTCTCGCGAACTTTCACACCAAACAACGAGGCGAAATTAGAACCTTATTTCCAGGAAAACAACCAGAGATGGCCTTGAACGTTTCACTCGTCAGTAACAATTATAGACGTAATCCCCCCATGAGAGACAGAGAGAGCTGACCTACAACTATATAGAGATCCAATCTGTCCCTTGGGGGAGAACTCTCTTCCTAATGCCGTCTTTCCATTTCTATGTTCCTGGCCTCAGTTCTGGTATTAAATTTAACAATGGTTTTCTACCTACCGTGATATACGATATAACATTGCAACACGAACATCCGTGTCCTTAGGTTAATTCATTTCTCCCATAAGGATTGTATGTTTGTTGTTAATGCAATGGTTTTTCAATTAGGTAAGGAAGTCGGGCAATAAATAAGAACGAGCAGGTTAATTCGAAGAATCACTGATATTACACGAGCTGTAGTAATCCCTGACTTAATATATAACTCGTGATTTAAACATAAAACGTAAAATCTGAAATAGCTCAAGGTGACCACAGTTCGACCCAATTCAACATACGGTTCAAATTGACAGCGTGCCTTATAGGACTAAATTGTGTTTCTCATAACGTTAAATTGCGAGATGAAGAGATTGGAAACACGTAATGTGTTACTGGAACTGTCTAAATAGCGATGTTTTGAGATTAACGAGAAAGAAGAAGTATCTATTTATTGATGTCCAAAGGGTGTCATGTTAAGATAGAAAATTCTGATTTTTTATCATTCATGAGATGGCCCTATTACCAGGCGCTCGATCCATCACCTTGGAGAGAATATCGACTAAAACATTCCACGTGGGTGGACACACAATCTTAATCCCAGTCAGCCAATCAAATCTAATGCCCGGATACGACCATAATGTCCGAAGACGTATCTGTAAGGTCTTTCGACATGTTAGATATAGAGAACAGGCCTACGGAACATTCGATTTCTCTGATATAGTGATCATAACGGTCACGTTCGCTCTGTTCATTGTGGAAGCTATATAATATTGATAGGTCTCTAAAAATATCTTCTCTCTCTCTCGACCAGTACCAACTTGTAAACACACCAAACAAGTTTATGACAAATCGCACTGATCTCTCCGTACGGTTAGCGAACTGGAAGACGATCCGTGCATTTTAACGGGACTATTTGCGCTTAAGTAATGACAAAGTCTTCCTTGCTCATCAAGTGTGTGATTGCGATTCCTATGTAATTCCCTTTGTGCGGAAACCTTAAATCAATTTAATGAAAATGAGCGAATACAAAGAGGATTAGATTTCAGTTTCAATAAATCATTTTAAAATCTTTTAATTTACGTAATTGACGACATGATCTTGAATTTTCTGTTTAGTGTCCTGATTTAAGCCAGAGATGATTAAATGTCTTCTTCAGTGCCTTCCAGGACTACAGGAGTGGTTCATGTCTGAAATTACACGCATGCTCATCAAGCAGTTCATGATCGTGTAATCATCAATTCTGTGTCATTTAAAACAAAAGGATCATTATTCTTCTAATTCTTCATCAGTTGTCCAAGTTTCACATCAACGGTTTTTGTTTTTATTTTTTTTAATTTTTTTTTTGTATTTGTATCTATCCTACTGAAACAAATTGTCTTTTTTAATAGGAACCTAGTGACTTTGATATGTTTTTTTTTTGCTATTGGAAAATCTTAATTCCTATTTTATAATCTTCTCATTTCACCTTACTATCTTTTATTATCATTACTTTCGTCAAATACTACATTGCTGTCGTCTTATTCTACATTACTTTCGTCAAAAACTTCATTGCTGTCGTCTTATTCAACATTACCATCGTCTAATTCTTCATTGCTATCGGCAAACTGAACATTGCCATCGTCTAACCCTACATTACTTTCGTCAAAAACTACATTGCTGTCGTCTTATTCAGCATTACCATCGTCTAATAATACACTGCTTTGGTCAATTGAACATTGCCATCGTCTAACCCTACATTATTATCGTCAAATTGAACATTGCCATTGTCTAATCTTACATTAATATCGACTTATTCACAAACATAACCATCTTCTAATTCTACATTACTTTCGTCAAATGCTACATTACTATTGTCAAATTGAACATTGCCATCATCTAATCCTACATTACTTTCGTCAAATTCTTCATTGCTATTGTCAAATGAAAAGTTGCCATCATCTAATTCTTCATTGTTATCGGCAAATACTACATTGCTATCATTAAATAGAACATACCGTCGTCTAATTCTACATGACTATTGTCTTATAATACATTGCTATCGTCTTATTCAACATTACAGTCGTCTAAAACTGAATATTTTCATCTACCTGATCCAGCTTTCTTCTAACTGTCCTATTACGATTTTGTAAATGAAAAGATTATGCAGCTGGAAACATACCTGTTTAAAAAGAATTTCGTCATCGGTATGTGCGACGACCATATACCAATTTCATTTTTTTATTCTTTCATTATTCTAAACTGCCAGAAGAGAGACAGTTTGCATCAATTCACCGATAATAACAATTCTCCGCTGAAACCTTATTCTCTATCTTGAAAAATAATTACTTTGGAAAAAGCCAAGCTGACTCGACAAAGCCTGCAGTTAAAAACTCTGGTTCAATGGACTGTACATTCCTGTTTGGATACAGTGTCATCACAGATATAGTGACAAAGATGTTGTAGATTTCTATCGGCAAATGAGAATTAGCAGTGCTCACACTTAAAGCATGTATGGTACAGTGTACTGATACATCACTATGACACTGATCTCTGTGATACGGTCGTCTAGCAGACTACCCTGTCTGGCGTTTCCAATAAGGTGCGGACTTCCTAAGACCTAGAAGTTCGGCTCAAATGACACCATACCAATCTTGTTGTGTCCGATATGGATGCTTGGAGTGCCGCAATCCTCGTAAAGATCATTAAAGGTTATGGATAAACATAGAACACAGACGTCGTAAAGGTCGAATGGTCAACGTTGTCGATACTTAGTGCCTGTCACTCAGAGAGATACTTAATAAATTTAGCAGGGCATAGTCCGGGTACAATGTAGCCTACGTATGCACTTTTTACATATAATCTGAAACGATGACTTTGAAAACAATCTATCTTTCCCTTATTTGAAAACAAAAATACCTTCCATGTCTTTAAAATAGTTTTCTGTCGTTGTGATAAGAAAAGTGAAAAATGTAGAACTTTAATCTTAGATTCAGTGGTTGGTAATGAAGGCTCGATGGAAATTGCGCGTTACATTTTGATTGAGTGGTTGGCTTGGCAGATATTTGTTCACGATTCCTGGATTAAATGTATTATTGAATTTGGTTTGGTTTGGCATAGCCCAGTTTTGTTAAACGCCTATCAACAGCTCTGTGCGATATTCATGTGTGGGGCGTTGGTATGCTCGTTTTTGTCTCCTTGTGATAACGCGAAACTGATGTCGGCTTTATAGTGCCATCTCACTGAACATATTGCTGAAGACAACGAGCAGGAAACCTCATACAGTAACATTATACTGAGAATGAGCGAACCAGTGTTCCACTCCCAAAATGCCGAACGCTAGGAAGGAGAAGAAATTTCCATATTAGAGCGTTCTTCACAGGGGCGAACAATCAATCAGATGCCAAAGGCGGGAGATTGTCAAGGGAGACACTAGGAAGAAGAAAGGTTTTAAGAAAGAAGAGAAATGATATATGCCAAATTTAGTCGCCTCTTATATACACTAAATATGCTATACCTTCATGTCAGTATTGAATTAAGAATCCATGGAATACAATTAATGATTTTTAACTACCCATATGTTGTTGTTTTTTATTTAAAGCACAATAAAGATCAAACATAAGATGATGTTCCGTTATTTTTCACTTCCTCATGCCCCGGTTTCATCAACGTTACGTAACTTCGGGAAAGTTCCTTAGCTTAAATTTTTACCCTTAAATCCAATAACTTAAATTTAAGAATATTGATGAAACTGGCTCCTGATATTTTAAAACATTTAAGGTTTACGATATACAAGACTGGTGTAGCTCAAGGTCTCTCATTCCTCAGTTTGAAAACCCAGATGAACTGGGTATAAGAATATCATTGGCAACATTTTTCTATGCCATGGTATTCCCAATGGCTGCTAGGAAAGTGAATGACTTGTACTACCCCATAACTATTGTCCACATTGGCTCATTGTGCGTTTTCTTTCTCAGTGACGTAGAGGAAAACAAACACTCACATATCAACCTCCTCCTTATTAAACTAGATAGGACAGTTTTCACCGTCATCTAGTCATCATTTTCTTCTTAATATGCTATTATTAGTATATATATCATTATTATATTTTTAACGGCCAATCAACATTTAACAGGTCATAAGGGGCGATGAACGGCGAGCAAAAATGTATCAAACAAAACAACATCCAACAAACAAAATATCCAAATATATATGTTGGTACACACACGGATATGCTTTAAAGATTAATGGTTAGTCATATCGTTGGGTAAACACCGATGGCCTTCAGAAAAATAATAACATTATATATATGTCTATGTCAACAGTTTCAAATATAACTTTTGGATCAATTATACTGCAATAGAAACTATTTCTTGTAGATTTTAGATCAATACAGTCCAATAAGATGTGTTTAATGGTAAACGGTTTATTGCATGCGATGCACCGAGGTTGGTTTTCACGCCTCAATAAGTAAGAATAGCTATGAGTGTGTAATATATGTATCACCGATCCTAATGCGGACAAGGGACTGTCTCTGTACAAGGAGACTTTTAACCAATAGTTGCTTTAATCGAGTGTTAATTGTTTTCTACATACTGATTCCAATCACTTTGCCACAACGATGTTGCAAATTTAGCTACAAAAGGTTTAAAATTGGTTAAACGATGTTTAAAATTAGTTGGCGGAAGTGATAATGCCGTCTTCGTATGTATCAGACTTACGGTACAAATTCAGTTTCTTCTTGATGCCTGATAATTCGATACTTTCTAACACCTAGACGTTTGAAAAATATCCAAACCGGCAGCCCCGGACTCGCGACTGGCGAAACAACACATTTATATATTTATTTACACTGTACCAATCTATTTCCCCACAAGGAAATAGCTAAAAACCTCAAATAGACCACATAACTAAGTACGAAACTATCTACTGCAAAGTTCGAAACTATCTATACTGCAATATAGACGTGTTTAGTTGTCATGGTAACAGTCTTATTTTAAGTGAAAAATCCCATGAGTGGCCAAAGCGCCAGTTAACACCGTCCTTATACGACCTTGATCTACCACCATCCTATTGTTTTATCTGATGATGACGTCACACTTTATCGACTGCATCAGCGACGTGAAAGTAAAACGGTAATCATTATCTCTGACATTGGCATTGGAATTGAAAGTCGAAAAATAAACATGGTGATGACGTCACAGCTTGACATTCTTCCATTGCATGGAATCGGTACGATAATGCACCATGTAAAATGTTTTGTTTTACGCTAGACTCGCATATTTGTGTATACATTGATGTGATGCTCCATTTTACCAAAACATCTGCATTGTGACACCAATTTATTAAGGCAAACCGGTCTAGGTCATCACATGTGAAAGTTCTACAATCGCCAACTGAGATACTTACAATATCATATTATATCGCAAAATGTGACAACTCTAGTTTCATGTTAATCTTCCCCTCATATATTCTTCTTTCTTTCTGTTCCCTTATCCTTTTCTCTTCTTACCTGTTCTTTCTTTCTAAATACTATGTAAAGCATATTATGCGCTGATTATTATTAGGCAATTGCTAAGTTTGCGTATGTATACTTGTATTATGGAGAGGACATTGCTTAGATTAAATAACTTCCGTTCCTTTTGTGTAACATTTATGAAATATAATTGATTTTAATTCAATTCAACTTCCCTTTCCTTAGTAGTAGCCTACCAACGTGGATTTGTCAATCCATCAGGACTTCTAGATATGCGCGTCTGATTAACCAATGAACATTGCTTATTCCGATTTTGCTGTATAAGATGCTAGATCTTCAGAAACCAGTGTCTCCACCTCGATCATTGTGAGATTCTTAGTCTGTGTTTCTGACAATCATATTCCCTTATGTTCCTTTTATTTCATACATTTTAAAGCAAATAATTATGGTATTACCACTTTGCTCAGACTCCTGGTCCGCTGTCAAGCAACATTCATTTCTGAAACATTTGTTATTGAAATGCTTGATTTCTACGGTGACATTGGAATTTCAAATCTCAACGTTGGATTGAGTACAAAAAGTGATGCTAAGCTCTTGACACAATAGGAATGACGCAAATTTTACACAAATCGTTTGCTACTTTTTATACAAACCTGTCATTAGTAAAAACAAATTTTCAGAGAATCTTAGAACGGCTTATTCCTTGAAGTACAAACAAAAGCGGACAAAAAATAAAAACACGGCATGTATGAATTTCGAAATGAAGAATCTTTGATCGATCGGCCCATCTATCTATTTACCTACTACAAATGTAATTATCTATCTATTCATTTTGTATCTGTTGATTTACAGTACCAAACCTCACATGCTTTACGCTGTTACATGTACCATCTAAATCCAAAACTTCAGCTTCGTTGTCCTATTTACGTTAAAGGGTCGTAACTGTCGTTCTGAAAAGAGGTTGCTTTTATTTTTGTCATTTGTCAGTATTAATTATATATATATGTATACCGTGGGCGCTATTTCATACATTTTATGACGAACAATGTATACGCTGTCGGCGACGAAGCATTATATAAAATAGAGATGAGATTTGTATCACCTTTGTTTTGTTTGACTATGGCTTGCTCTGTGCAATCCTACCTTAAGGGGCGAACTTGTGTCCACACACAAAACAACGTATTATCGATACAAGGTTTATCTGTGTCATCGCTGTCTAATTAAAAGCTTATAACGATTATATACTCTGGAGGTTGTACATATATATAACATGATCCGTTTATCATTTTGTAAGGAAGAACTGTAACACGAAACCTGCAGCCCTAAAAACGCCCGATTTATTAACTTCCAGTCAAGCCCGTGATATTTCAGAAAACATCAAATGGATTAAGTAGAACCATGACATTCTTCAAAATTACTGACAGTTCTATAATATACTGGCAATTCTTTATCCCTCCGTGACATTTCCAATGTTAAAACGTACATTTGATATTCAAAAATGCCAATTTCACTTGACTGGTGTGATTTACTTGTCAAAAGATTCATTTTTTTTATATTACCTCTATCACCCAGGTACCGAAAATAAACGTGTCAACATCCGGTGTATCGTAATAAGGAATAAACGGTTAATTCTGACCACAATCCAATTGCTGTGCTGTCAACTTTGGTATTTAGAATTATGGAGACGCCAGTCTGAAGCTAAATGAAGTACCTATATTCACCCTCCACAAAAGATAACTGGAAAACATAAAATGGGGAGCGGTAATGCGGAAATTCACTTGATGTACATAGAGTTTCGTAATGGATTGGCTTAACATGCAAGAACAGGGGTCATTCTGGCAAATTCAATGGGCAGTATCTCAAACACTAACGGCAGACAGCTTTCGGATTAAATCTGATTATACAGGTTTATGTTTCAACCCCTTTATACTGTTGGCATTTGCTGTTATAAACACCTGATCAGCCCCAAGTTTTATCAATATTCTCTAATCTTAAAGAACCTGCTTAACGTTTCATCTTAGGAATGCATTACAAAATTTTAGGACAATGCTCAACTTAGATGTTTTCGTTAAACCCAGTGCTTCCTATGAAAAGGAAGGTTTGAAACCCTATACAATGTTGACAGTTTTTGTTTGATCAATATCTCGTATCTTAAAGAACCTACTTAACTTTTCCTCTCAGGAACGCATTTCAAAATTTAAGGACATTGCTTAACTTAGATGTTTTCGTTAAATCCAATAGTGCTTCCAATGGATATGAAGGCGTATCCTTATTCATTGATTAAATTGCGATCAGCTGACGCAGAGTAATTAAAATAATTTCGTATACTTTAATGCATTTTCCTGTAGCTTTAAGCCATCCGTATCATTATTACAGATGAGGGGGTTTGGCTATTGAATCAGACTACTTGTTCACAGCGTGAGGAGTTTATTACGGAATCCGCCACCAGAGTAGTATAGATTTTTTTGTATGAACTAGCTTGCCAGTATTATGTAATATATTAAGTTATTGATCTTTACATAAAAAAGCTATATTGTTAAATGGTTTATAGTATATTTTATCGACTAAAGCATCGATAAAGATAGACGGCTGAAAACAAATGGGAGTTGTAGAATCAGTTAAATCCAATAGAAGTATACCGGTTTACACCTGGGGAGGGATTCTGTTACTTCCGCTCTGTCTGGCATTTACAACTTATCATCCATAAGTTGAGATAATATTCTGTATCAAATTAGTGTGTACGGCGACCCTTTCTTTCATGCATACATAGACAATAACGAAACTCAGCCGGAGGGATTTAAATAACTGTACAAAATCTCGGTTTTACATCAACTGGGCCAGTGGAATTCAGTGTTCTTACAGTATCGAGCATTTGTTTATTATGTTTTCCCATAAAATGAAGTGTGTTCAATGATAAACTTGCAAAGTTTTATGTCGGTATGGATCCAATGGCCCTTAGGAGGGAATTGAATATGTTGCAAGCAGCATTCTTTTTTTATAACCGCAACCGAAGAAGAAGAAGAAGAAGAAGAAGAAGAAGAAGAAGAAGAAGAAGAAGAAGAAGAAGAAGAAGAATACATGAGAAGAGTATAAACAATCAGAAGCACGTTTGAAATGGAAAACGACGCCGATTTCGCTTCCAAATCAGAATGTGCCCAGAATAAACATTATGTAGCATTATGTCCCCCGCCCCCTACGACATCCGGGAATGACTTCCTATAAGTAAACATGATCGCTGGAATAATCCTAGGATCGGTAATAACGCCGGGAAACTATGACGCACATCACGTATGAAGGTGGGACAAGCGAAATCTTTTTAATGAACTGTACTGTATAGCTTTGTCATTTTTTTAGGAATGCCTGTCATCTTCCTAATCTGTTCAATTTGATTTTAGAATAACAAGAGTGCATGCGTCATATTGATTTCTTCTTTGTCAAGTTCAGACAAAAATTAATTCCATTAATAAAGGGATGTATATTGAAAATTCCAATAATTATCTGGAGAACCGAGTTCAAACTCTCATGAACGCTATTACCTGAAAGTTAATAGTCAAAACAATATTGTTAAATATGAAATAATATGAATGGGTTAAATAAAATGTCAATCATGATGTAAATGTATGAATAAAAGTCAAAGAGGGATCCTCACTGGGTGGTTTGAGGAAAAAAATAAAGGTTGTTTCAAAAATAGGGATCGCCAATACTTATATAGATAAAGCTCAAGGTTTACGTAAATAGTAGTCAATACTAATATGAACAGAGGTCATGGATTATATAAATACAGGAGAAAGTTCATAACAACATCCGGTAAGTATATATATGGAAATGGTATAAACAAGTGCAATCAATCACCGGCAGCAGCAATCACACTATGCACACACAATAAACTCATTTTTTATGTATGTATAAGCATGTCATTTTGAAATTGTATGTCACACAATATCACTCCTAGACTTCTTATGGATGTATAAACCAAATGAAAAGGGTGTGTACTTGTGAGCTTTCCAAAAACTTACCCCAAAATCTTTAAAGAAGGTTTTGGTGCAAAAAAAAAAGTTAAGTCCATAAAATGGTAAAATTTTCAGCTATTTTTAAGTACATAGTTACCATGGTACCATAGCTCTAAAAACATAGAAAAAATCAGCTAAGTTATCCAGTCAGAACTGTATTAAAATTTCACATACTGTATATATTACAAATATATATACTTTATTAGAGGTAATATGTATGGTTAACTGGCAATGTTTACATATCTGAAACATGTAACATATTTTTCAGAATTGGGACATTTTTACTGAACACTGCTACCTTAACCGGTGAGCTAATAACTGTCCCCAGATTCATCAACGTTCCTCAACTTAAGGGCATTTCTTAACTTTAATTTTTCCATACAACTATCGGATTTCAGGAAAATATCAAAGTTGGGACTTTCATTTAAATCTGTAATGTTTTCCTGTAGAACATTTCAAATTATGAAGTGCATGTTAAATACGTTTTGGTAAAATGGAATCAACAATTAATCAACCGAAATGATGTAGAGATTGAATCTAATATGATTGGAAAACGTAATACACCAATGCATTATTGTATTATATATAGTATTATGTTATATATACATGTATAATGTATATTGTATTTCAGGATGCTATATTTAAAAGTACAGTGTTATATTGCATTTTAAAATCATTTTTTTTTGTCATTATGACTATCGCCTTTTGTTTGAATATTGTAATAACTATTTCCCTAACTTTTTAATCATATCATTTAATCAATACTCAAATGTGTTTTTAATGTAGTCACATAGCAAATTTTGATTTTTCGACACCAGTTCTGTCTACCGGAATCTTGCTTGTTCATTTAACAGTCTCTAGAACTGTGGAGAGTAAACTCGTGAAGTATAGGCTATATGCCCAAGTAATACTGTGGAATTCCAATTAATTAGTTGATTTATTATACATATATGTTATGTTACTTTGCTTTCAAAGTACTTTGTAGTTACAAATGTGCAAATAAAAGAAATGCATTGTATTATCAATGAAATATATCATCAAAAGTAAATATTTCAACAATCCCGAACCGTCATCTTTTTTTCGAAGCATTCCTTACAAGCTTCAAACACGCGGTCGACCCATACGATGCAGACATTCATGAAAAATGCATTTCTGCTCACGGACAAATAAATTCGATTTATATCTAATGCTCATTCACAAACGATTACGCTTGATTCTCTCTCGAATTAGATCATCTCAAGCAACATTACACAGGAGAAATCGATATTTCGTTAGCATTAACTTCATCGAGGTACATCTCGGACAGAATCTAAATAGAATCCCATGTCAGACGTAAATTTGTTAAATTTCACGGGCTAACATTTCGCGGTTGTCCGACTCGAAATTAGTTCGCGGGTTTTAAATTTCGCGCAATATTGCTTTGTAAATGATCCACACAAAAAAAGAAAACACTTTTTCACATTTGTATTTATAATCACGCTGTAGATAATGACCGCGAATAAAGCGCAATTAAATCACCTGCGAGTATTACCAACTATCGAGTTGCTTGATTGGCTGTATAATTTAAAATATGAACTAGATGAGAAGAGGAAAACTTGAAATAAATTGGCAGGAACACTATGATAAACCCATGGATCCGTTTGAAAAATAACATCCACGTAAATATTGTAATTATCGACATGATACCCAAGTGAGCAGTCTGTTACGCATTGATTCCCTGAAGAGCTGTCCACTTTTTGTGGTTTCTGTAAATATACGTTTTTTGGGTATCTTATTATTTTGAAAGCGGTTTGAAAATTTAGGTTGTATTTAAGAATTGTATGATATCGTTGCATTACATTATAATATATTGAATTACAGTGTCATTTGTATCATGAAATCGTGTTGTACCATTGTGGGTACTGACTCCTTTGATGCTTGGATTAGTTTACATACTTTTCATTAAATTTACGTGGAGACGGGTTACACGTGTATATGTCGTTTAATAAGAATACATTCATCACAAGCACGCAACTGGAACACAGGAGAGGACGTCCTAAATTGATCATAGCTATTGCAAGGACAATAAACAATATAAAACCGAATCATTCTTATATTGATTTTGGTGCCTTCCCTTAACATACTTTATTCTGAAAGATCCCCGAATAAACAGGCAAAATGTCTTGTGGTAAATTTGACATGAAATTGACCTGAAAAATTCTCCATGTGAATTGAGCTGAAATTTTCGGGTCAATTTGAGGTCAATTGAAGGTCGATTTGACCTGAAAATTTTCACATGAAATTGACCTGAATCGACATGAAGACATTGTGCCTATGTTGGGATACTGGTTCCTATATTATTTCCGGTGATGTTGTAATAGAGAAATCCTGAAGGATGTTTTTCTATGTATTATATACTGAACGTAAGTCGAATGATATGGGTATCAGAACTATGGGAGCGATTAGAGGTCAGTCAGATCAGAATGTGATTGTTTTTGGCACAGCTTTCTGTAATCTTCCTACATTACTGAACGGTTTGTGTAATGGAAGAACGTATTGACCAAAATCGTCACGGGTCTGTCTGCTGTTTAGTGGGAGTGCTTGTCATAGTATTTAGCAATTCAAACCATCTACAAATTGACGTCTCGGTAAAATTCGAAATCATGAGTTCAAACACACAAAAAAGACCTTGGTTAAAAGGCATGACTCACAATTTTGGTGACTTCGCATGATTTCGTGTACGCAATCATTCCATTAACACAAACGCAATTGGAACCCCAGGGTTAATGTTTATGTAACATTAAACTAATGTTCTATTAGGCAATGGACCTGCTGGGGAAAATACAGCCTTCCCCAAACGTTATGGTTTTCTTTAAGATTCTATACTGGTCTCAGTGTTTATCTAAATTCTGCATAAAGTGGTGTAACTAGACCGACAGAAATCAAAACCAATCGGATAACAACATCTCACAGAGACATTGCCGCAATTGATAATAGAAGCTCTGTAAATCGCGTTTTGGTGTTTACATTTCGCTAAATCTGGTCGTTCCCATAATTGTTTCCAAGGAAACTACCAAAGCAAACTGTCTCGCTGTTTGTATATAACACAGGAGCAGGGTATCAAAGCGAGCGGACACATTGTTTTGACATTGCTTCGAACACTAGTACAAACTTAATGTGGGTTGCGCTCTCTCGTAGTCTACAATGATTCTGGTCGAAAAATAAATAATGCCCTGTTTGAAAATGGCACACTTTATATTATACATTACATGTAAGTTGAGCTGTTTTAGTCTAGTCATTATTTGAGATTTAGAAGGTCAATGTGTGCAGTCTATATGGACAATGAGTTTTGTTTAATTAAAATTGTAGAAAATCAACTATAGATCATAAAACATAACACAAGGCATTGCCATATGCTGTCAACCTTTTTTTGTCCTGTTTAATATAAACTTTATTCATTTTACAACAATTGCAAAAACAAGATATATCAACTTATAACTGTTTAATGAATATGTGTATTCAATATTGCTGCTACGATTTTATTGCAACAGATGAAATAAATGTTGTTTATTTTGTCGTTGTTATCTTCACACGTTGATTATCCCAGCCTACCTTTATCTTGAACCTCTGGTGCGGTGTGGTTAAGTAATCGATCGATACAGATTGACAGACATTATCACATTGATACGATTACAGACGATTTAGACCGTGACTTTCGGTATTAGTCGGAAAGGTGTTACCACAAAATGTCACAGTGTGAACACTAGCATTATTAAATAAACTGATACAGAGGATTTTACAAAGTACACACAAGGTATTAACACCTTACATAGCGGGGAACATAGAAAGGAATTAACGTTAAAGATGCTAACAGGCTCTGACTCGCGTTATGCTTAATTTTATTTTAAGGAATATAATTAACTGTGTCAACTGTGACATCAATTTAATTCTGGAACAATTAATTTGACAGTTTCTTAGTTTCTTTTTGTTGAATATGGTGATTCATCGACAATCTTAGTATATATTTCTTAAAGGACTCACACAACTAAATAATTTACTATATGTTATTACTAGTGATCCCATCCCTTTATTCGCTCGTTTGAAGTTCAAATGATGTGAAATTTATATAAAATTAAAGTTTGAAGTTTTTTCTATCGGATAAATGTTGTTATTGTATAGGTTTAATGGCATATTAGAGCACACGGGCACTCGAAAGACAGTAACCCTGACATTAACAGTACATTGGGGAACCGCCACCTGGGGAATTCCCGCCTTTTTAAACCTCGAATCCTACGCCATTCTATTTTCAGTAGGAGTGTATATTTTTGATTTTCCAAACCTCAAGACCCTACACTTTATTCCCGTATATAAACAGTACCCATTTCATATGTTATTTACTCAGGAAAACAGCTACAAACCTGAGAAACACATTTTCCTCAGGGACTTGGTTCAGGTGAAACACAAGCTGATTGGCTGATTAAGTTGTGTGAATCCTTAAAAGTTTTCGCATTGTATATTTAGACCATTTAGTTAAAAGGGGTTAAATAGTAAAAGAGATAACGTATATACAGTGTCAACGTGCATGTGGGTACGGACATCGGAATATTTAGAATAGATCGGTGTCTTTCAAATAGCTAAATAGTGACTTCGAATCCACGGAATTGAAAAGAATTTTCATATCCGGAACTCGAAAGAATTTATCATGAATGTGCTTGAAATCGGAACATGCTCCACTGGAAATTGAGTGTCACATGCATGACACGCTCTCGTTCTAAAAGGAACGAATGAGTAGGATATGTGTGCCCGATACGGAGCTGAGAAAGAACAACTTCCTACGATCGTTCTGACTGGTAATGGATGTTTTAAGTTCGGCTATACCTTAAAAGTGAGTTGCTTGTCTCGAGAGACCAGCGTTGCTGCCGTTTACTTTGAATGGCTGTATATATAACAGGTCTGTATATGGCAGTTTGATATTTGTTTGTTGAGATTAAAAGCAAGTTTTGCTTCCCTGTCAACAAAGTCGTTGCCTTTAATTCCGACATAGCTCGAAATCCAAAGTAATTTTTTTAAGATATTCGAAAAATAAGGTTTGTACGAATGCGTTTTTAGCATCTCGTAACTGTAGACTTTGTGGGACAGACACAGAGAGAGACAGACCAAATGATTGAATTTCTAATACGGTTTCCATCGATATGGTAAAGGTTCGGCGGGAAAGATGGAGGCGCCGTCTGGTAGTCGGAATGAAGTGCAGAATTAGCAGTGCAGCAGGCTGCAGCCACTTTCTCACCTTCGGAACAATCTGTCTAAAGTTGTTTATGAGAAGATTAATTCAAAATGCATTCACGAAAAGATGATTTGTGTTCTTCGGGCATTACTTGGCATTGGCCTCGCTCATGTAAAGTTAAAATAAGCTGTTTGTATTATTAAGCTATGTCGGTCAATTGTATGTCGAGTTCTGGGTTTAGTGTAAATATGTTTTGGTACTTTTCAGCAAACTGTTTTCCTTCTTTCGTAAAGAGATGATTCATTTACTTCCACGTACAGGATTTGTACAGGTATTGTTCGAAACCTCCAAGGGGTAGACGAAAAGCTTGGTTATAGATTGTGTCTAGCTTCTATTTGCACATAAGTACTTCGCGCTCACCCGTATACCATACAACGGTAATCTAGTTTTGTTCGAAAAGATATCTGTAAATGTACAAAACTATTTGATAGTCCGCTCCACAATCAGTATGAGAAAGGACTTTCATAATGTTCAACGCCTTAGACACACAGCTTTGGATTTAGATAATTTGACGCCGTTTTCGTCTGCCAAATTTTGTAGTTTATTTAAAATCTGTTGTTGTTGTTGTCGTTCTATTTTGTGCATGCTCTTAGATCTGCAGCAGATCAAGTACATGTTTACGAATTTTAAAACAGTGTTTAAAGAATGCTTCACTGCAATATGGAGTCACATGGGTGTGAGTGACGGGACCAAACAGCGTTCTGCTTACAATCGGGACCTACCACATGGTAATGTTGTTGTTTTGGACTGATTTAGAAATTTCCAAATAATGGTTGGGACACTTTAAATTTTCGTAATTAAGGGGAAAATACGCCTGATAATATTGACCACAATAGTGAATATCACAGTTCAAGTCCCTTAAAGAACCATTGTCATTTATATTTTATTCAATAGGGAAAATTATTTTACCATCGTTCTGATGTATTCAAATAGCTTTCCCCTATATCAGAAAGCCTTGACATTTCCTTGTGCTCTCTAGAAGCTGTTTACTATGTTCGTCAATGTACCAAAACATCAAAAAACAATACTCCTATAATGATGTCCGCATTTCCTCTAGGATTTAATTACGTGTTTCGTCTTTTCTAATGCAGTTTCTCATCCCGGTAATATAATACCGATATATGCATGTCCTGCGCATTATATATATTGGAATGCATTTACACATCAGTTTCGATATGACGTCAGCTATGCTTGCTATATCACAGGAGTGTGACATGTGCGTGTCACAGGCCATTCTGTGATTCACAAATACGGAGAAAACAATACATGTCGGTGTTCATCATGTATCTGCTGCTATGGAAGCGATATCTGATTTCATCAAGATAACGATTTATTGTGATAAATGGCCACGGATTGTCCAGGATGACACAACATACAATACAATGTATATTTAGGCCCATGCGTCATCAACGATCCAGGTGCAAAACAAACAGTCTTGATGATACAGTAACAGAAAACATGCTTTAATTATTCTAACTGACAGACCAATACCAATATCTCAGGAAGAAGTGTCTCCATAATTGAACATTTGATATGCACTAGAGAGGATTGGCTGATTTATGTTGACTGGACGGTGTCTGTAAAATATGGTTAATTTCCTATTTTTCTGGTACTCGAAGTTAGCGATCAGGCAGGAATCCGCACAATCACTTCTTTGTAATGTTGGTTTGACATTTCACTAAATAAAACTGACAATCAAACGAGCGAAGCGCTGGATTTCCGGCCATGAATTCATATAATGTCATACCTTGTTTCCTGCCAAATATACTGAATTGGACGGCAGAAATTGAATTGAGGAATCCTTACATAGATCTGCCCCAGAATGGATTGGTATGAAGTTACAAATATCATTCAATGATGTCGCGTTTCTGGCAAACTCCTGATAGGACCGGCTATAGGTTCAGAACAATGTTATATCGCCAGATCGATCCTGGTTCTTAATCGTCGTATTTGACGATGAAGCAAGCAATGATATTCCTTTATTGAACAACAATAGACTGATTGTAAGATTTTCTCAACGGCAATATAATATACATGCTACTAGTAGTCCAGAGTTCTCTCTTCAACAGAAAGCAACACTAGACATAGGAAATCAAATCAGTAGCAGCCATGACACGTCTGTATGGTACGCCAACATATATTCGGCTTGTCTTGAAGACTTTTATCACGAGAATACCAACATGTATATTTGTATTTGCAGAAATTGTTTTCCACTACTGAGAAACTAAAAAATTCTAAATTACAAAAAAAATGCCACCTCTCTATCAAACATGACATTGTACACTCATATTTTGTAGAAGAAAAAAAAGACAGAGATACCAGTTATCGCTATCTCTGTGATTCCAACAAACACCACACGAACACTATATATCCAAGCTAGGAGCTACTTGGCTTCTAGTGTGTGAGCAAGCAAAAGGATTCTCCCCAACGATTTTCCAAATGATTATTTTATGAAAGTAATCGGAATCCATTGTATGGTGTACCGTGAACGTCTAAAGATACAAATGGAAATAATATCCATGCTTCGTTTCCTAACATCTTAATTGCGGTTCTTTTTCTCTTTTTTAACTCCAAACGATACAAAGGATTGGTTATTGAAATTAAAAAGACTTTTAATCAAAGGAACCTGCAAATATTAAGGATTGATCAGCCGTTCTATTTCAAAACTGGCAATCCCATTACCGAGCACTGGACTGAGATCATCATTCAAACAGTTTGCTGTGCTTTTGTAATTTCAGTTTATCAGCTAACGAACTAAGAGAATATAATTTTAGAAAATAAGTAATTAAAAGCTTGAATCTATTGTATCTAACAGTGATGTTTCATTTCCTATTTATTGCATAAGTACAAGATGCCGGTCAGTTGGTCATATTTTAAATTTTAAAATAAATACATTTTTAGAAATCTTTCAATGATTTGGGGTTTTTTTTCTGACTCGGTAAGGTCGAATAAGGAAGGCATAGTTTCTTTCCTTTATTACTTAGTTTATATAGGTTCCAAAAGATTTGAATTCAATTCAGCTTGTGAAAATATGCTATGCTATATAAATTTATCTCAACCTTTTATACAATTAGGACGATGAATATGAATAATCAATATATAACTATACAATTGATTGATCGATTTATTTATTATCAAATAAATAATGGATTAATTAATAACTACATGTATTTATCCATTGAATATAGTATATGTGATTAACTTCGATTTCTATCAATGTAGCTTCAAATCTTGTAAAAACAAAACATTGTTTTAAGCCATGCAATCAAGGATTCGTAACAATAAATATATATTTTCAAATAATATTTTGAATATGATAAACAAAAAATATGAAGAGAAACAGAAACTAAAACGCAAAAAACATGAAACAACACAGTCAAACTTCGTTGACTCAAAGATCCTGCTTAAACCGATCATTAGAAAATATGAAAAATATAATCAATTAACTCGAAAACTCGGGATATCTCGATTTCTTTACGGTCTCATTAACTTCGAGATAGTGAGGTTCAACATATTTTAATTTATTTAGCTATGTACTCCAATTAAGGTTTTTTACAACTATAGGTGAGCTATTGGTTTGATATCATAAGGTTAGTATATATGTAACAAAAAAGCATTATATTTGATGTATATGCCCTTGGTACGATATATTTGCTTTAGGTACATCTAATGATTTATATTTTTGCTATAGATAAATAATAGCTTTGTCACATGTTTAATACATATCTGCTAAGTGCATATCAGAGGTGAACTATATGTTTTCGAGAGACTCTATGCACGGAGGAATGCAGTACTCAGAAATCTGAGTGCAATACAAGGTTAAATAACCAGACCGCCACGCTCTGACTACGTAATGTAATTTTATCAGATTTGTCGATGTTTTCGCCCAGCTTGGCCTGTGTAATGAAATTTCATGATAGATTTTTTTATATTTGTATACATAACCTGCTTTCTTTCGGTGAATCCTATCGAATATGGTTGCATGTAGACTTTGATTGATGCTGACGTTTCCATTAGTCCGCAGCATATCATCAATCCTGGAATAACTACTTAGCAGTCGTCATACAGTTGGCCGTAAAAACAATACATATTGAAAAGTAAGCAACAACAAATCTATAAACCATATGAATTTGTTTATAACTAAGAAACATGCCTGAAGCAGACAACATTAAAATAACACAGTCTTGAAGACAAAACGAAGCGACAAACAGGGCAGGAATACATCAAACTGTTTGTCAGAGCTTTCCTGGGGGACAATCAATATACTCTATAAACAACTTTTTTCTATACAACTGAACCTACCATTTCCTCAAACCGCTGAAAGTCATTGGAAGAAATATTGTCTCTTGTGTTCTTTCAATTTCAATGATCTCGGCGACGTGGTCTTTAGAATGGTGTACATTGTATCGAGGAGACTACTCTAAACTGGCCATGTATGGAATTCGACCGGTAATTGCTGTCAATAAAGGAGCGTTTGTTAGATAATTTCGGCATGTAGACCGCAAACGCTATTCGATAAAAGCTGAGAAATTGTCAGAGATCACTTGAATAAGGTTTACGCTATTTTTGGTATCGTCGGATGTGAGTAGAATAATTCCTTAAAATTCGATTACGAAAATATTCAACGCGATGAATTGCTATTTGTTAAGTAGTTGTCTGGTGTAATGTCGGTTTCTTCTAACGAGAACCGATCACCTAAACAGATCAATGCGTCTGTACGACCGTTCAGGCCTGTGCAAAAACAGTTCGGGTGTGGAGTTTTAAGGAAGGGCTATAGATTTGTTTGTTAATAGTGATTCATTCACGGTAGGAGACGTGCGTCTTGTTAGATTACAACCGGTGGTAATGCTTGTCGTCAAATTGCTTTCATGTTTTTATTCTTTATCTGCTCTATGATGGTTTGATTTTGGTTTTGTATTATCAACAACTATAGTCATTTAAGGACAGCTTCCCCTGTGTGCGAGATAATGTGTGTACTGCGAGTGTTTTGGAAGGCTGCAGTATATTCGTGTTTGTCTCCTTGTGATAGCTCGAAACTCATGTCGATTTTAAAGTGCCATCTCACTGAAGCCTACCGCCAAAGACATCCAGAAAAATACCCATCTGGTCACATTATACTGGCAACACGCCGAACCAATCTTTCCACTCATTAAAACGCTGAGCGCTAAGCAGGGATGGCAACAACCATTTTTTAAAACTCTGGCATGCCTTGTCCACGGGAGGAAATCCAGTTCCTTCCTCACAGGGCGAACGTTCAATTAATGGCCAAAACTGAAAAAGTGTCAAAAGGGACATTAGGTGGAAGAAAGTAGAATAGAAAGAAAAGAAAATATCACAAATTTAGTCAACTAATACGAATCATGCAATTGGGATAGCAAGTACAATTCTTGCTCCCTTCATGCGAGCTTTCTACATTACCTTCATATGGTATAGATTATCGGAAGATGTAGGAACCTTGGTAAGGACAACGGGAATGTGTTTGGTCATCATCATGATTACATTGTGAAGTATTATATTATTTTGTGCAAAAGAAAGTTCAACGGAATCGTTAATATATCAGATAGTTCCGTTGTAACTGCACTAGTATTCATTTTGAGCAGATGACATTGCTTTCATTTGACATGGATTGATATGGCAGGTTTCGCAAATTAAACAGCAAACGCTTAACCTTCTGGGTCGCCTTTATTATGCTATTCTTGTACTTTTAAAGGGTCCCCGTTATTTTGTATCATATTTTATTTTAACGCTTTTTCTTATTTAACAAGTCGTTTTCTTTAACGTTTCGCTGCACTACGGAGATCAAAGAAATTTGAATTTCGAAGAACAGATAAGGCAGCCATCAAGGAGATCCTATAGATAAGGATAGCCGATATTTTTACTAGCACAGGAAGGTTTGTGTTCGCAAGCAGCAGCCCCATATCAAGCAAAACAGAAATACCATCCGAATCATAATGACAAATGATTACACAATTATAAAAAAAAAAAAGTCTTTGAAATATGTTGACAATGTGCTGTTGTTGCTCTAGACTGTAAACGAACGAATATGCACAACCAGCTTCATTGGTTAAGGATATTGAGTGTATTTTATTACATGTAGTGACTATGTTTCATAGCTTGAGACCATTAAACCCGTCATTCGTGTTACTGATGCTCATCCGTATGTTTACACCCATAAGAAATGATTTCGTGAACAAGCTTAAAATCAGCAAATAAAAACTGACGTAATTTTACAATTCCATGTTGAAAACCCATAGAATATATATGTACGTCTAAAACTAAAAAAATCCATTTCGTTTTATCAGTTTATTTTTTCTCTCTCTCTCTCACTCTCACATGATACCATCCAATCAGGCAAGGGTGATGTAGGCTGATCAACGCTTAATGAGGCACGGGATTGAGTAATTCTAGAGTTAAGCTGCGTAAAGTCGGATCGCAATTAGTAGCAGTCTCATCTAAAATGTTCTACGTGGTCTGTATAAGTGAGTTTCAATTACTTCTCGGTTCCCTTCTGTCATAGAAAGAGCAATTTCAGATGAAATTACTACGATCAGATTCTTCAGTTCGGTAATACGTCTCCATAGATCTGTATATTGAAAAGCTATTTACGGCAAGGAAAAAATATATTCGCTACCGAGGATTACTTAAAGGACAGTCGTATGTACAACAATATTCCCACTGTTGCATCAACGCTGAAAGGGAATTTGTTGCTAATGGTAATTATGGTACAAAAATAAATCTTGTGTGATCTGTGCTAGTGTAAAATCGGAAAAAGGAGGATGTGAACTTTTTCATTTAACATATGCTATCTTAATGACATAACGACATTCACAGTATCTCAGGTTTCAGGGTGTGGCTTTAACTGGATTTGTATGGCGGTTGTCGTTGATAGAGCAAAAGACGTTTACTCTTTTTAGACACCTGGTATTATTCTCCTCGTCCATTTCCATTGGACTTTGCTCTGATTTTGCCCCTGTTTTAAGTTTTTTGTCGGTATTCTTTGTTGTATTTTAAGACATGTCATAGGCTGATTCATCCTTGCAGAAACTGGAGCTCCGTTTGGAGTCATGGATTGATATTCCTCATAACAGCATTGTTTTCACGATATCGATTGTCCTATCACCAGGGATAGTAGTGTTGTCCAACGCATAGACGTGGTCCAAACGCACCAGGAAGTAACGTTGTAATTTATTATCAGGTTAGGACAGAATAAAACACAAATGAAATCTCGTTAGGGAATACAGATTGTAAATCCGCTAAGAAGGGGGTCATATACTTTAACGGGGAAAACTCAGTAAGTAAATAAAGGGTTTCCAATCAACCGATTTATCAATCACTTTACTTCCTATTTACACGTTTAGTGTTTCAGGTTTTGTAGCCAATTGCTTTCATCTATAATTACTATCCATCCGACACTTAATTTGCAACTGGATGATCTCCTCAAATTACAATTTCTAATCACTAAAATATATAATTGTATAAAAGACTCGACAAGCAGCACATTGGAATTTAGTAATAGATAAGTGTATTTGTGACCTATATCTAAAATTACAATAAAATCAATTTGAACTGTTCATGAATGGATTGGTAAAATTACAGATTAAATTACTGTCAGGTATTTCCGACCGACCAAACTCAGAACTCGTATTCATGCACCGCAATAACCGGAAGTCCCAACAAAATCAACAAAAGATCACGTGATAACGGTACTCGATCAATTGACGTCACAAGACACCACGCTGATCCATTGATGTAATACGAGGATGTAGAAACATGGTCACATATTCTAATGATTTCTGTCCGTTTTCCTCTTTCCTTATCAATGAACATAAATAGTAAGTCTCATTCAACAGGATGTTTGTCTGTACAATTGAAACGATAACACGACGGAAATGTGATGACGTATGTGTGAGTGCAATACCCTAATGCCAGTGTTAACACAACTGTGTACACTAGGTTGGGCGGCTCATATTGTCCTGCAATTGTCTGCAGACCTTAGAGAATACGACAGTTTATCGAGATCTACAACATCATATTGTATGTCATTGGAGATTGCATTCTATTTGATCAATCTTTGGTAAACTTTGTATCATGGCTCCATTCTATTATTTTCTCATCTGTAAGATCTATGGCATCCTGCAGTGTGACTACGTAGACAAACAGACTAACATTCTGACTGCCATGTCGTTCCTGTCCAGCCATCCCGGCTCGTTTCGTGCACGCCATCCATAACCCGTCTCGGATAGCTATTTTACGCTGCATGTCGACCAAGCCCATATTACCGATCGGCTCTCAATATCCTTGATGCACTGATTTATTTTAGAAATAGTTGCCATCAGTCAATCTGTCTTTGCAGTCCTGTGCGACCGGCACTGGACCCCATCCTCATATCCTGTATTTATAGGGTAAAATAATCCTAGTTTCTACACGAGTAACAGTGATCGATTCGAGTAATTGTTCAGTCATTCTTTGCATTTTTCGTTCTATATTTATGATTCTCAATACCAGCTTTTAAATAACACATACAATGTAATGTAAGTAAGTGGAGAAGTCCCCTGAGGGTGGCTGGTTAGCCAGTCAGGTTGTGCACAATTACCGACAGACATTCATATCTGAAACAGTGTCCGTTCAGAACAAATTATAGAACTCTTGTGGAACAGCGTCTTTTGAACGTATTGCGATATAGAATATCTAACAACGATTCAAAGGAGAGCTATATCGGGTTGGTGGTTTAACAAGTGTGTTGTAGTTGTATCAAGGTTGCAGTTTGATGCCATTTTGCCTGGATTTCCGTTTCTTTTGTAGAATAAATATTTATTTGTCAGACATAAATGTGTTTTCCCCGTCATGTACATCCGGTTAGGATTAATATGATCCTTCGCACTAGTTTTATTCCGATTTTACAGCGGAGTGATATCCGGGTCTCGCTTACACTGGAACAGCAACATATGGTGACTCGGCACAATAAACAAAGACATAATTATTCGTAAACATCTTCATCGATCTTTAAGGGTTTTATATATCTTAGAAAATATTGATTCAATACGATTGAAATGAGAATTTCCCAACGGGCATTTCTTAATCACTGATGCCCTTGTACGTCTGAAAAACAAAGCTGTTTTTCGATACATTACCTTTTCCTCGCAACTGAAAAAGATACAAAAAAAAAACTAAAATTGACTTTTCATGTTGAAGTATATAGCAGCCGATTTCCGCTAAAGGGATAGCACATCATATTTTAATGATAGTCTGAGGGATAGCACATCATATTTTAATGATAGTCTAACATCTTTTACGGAAAAGGGTGTAAACTTTAATGCGTGAAGGTGCTCTTCTCGACTGATCTAATCTTGGTTCCCTTTACTTTAATTGAAATGTATATCACCACTTTAGGTTAACATCAAATGAAGCCAAGAGAATGAAGACAAGATAGAGAGATGGATTCATTTGGTACAGCTTCCATTCCAGGCTAAGGGTCATCGTAATTTTCACCAATTAATAATGTGGCGTAGACATTTTTCAGCCATTTACTTTCGGACGAGATCGTTGACAAGCTATCATGCCATGAATAAATATTCATCAAAATTTAACCTTGACCTTTGACCTTTTGACCATTATTGTGTCAATTTTCATTAATATAGTCTCATGTTTAACAGGTGCAAATCAGATAGTGGTTGTAATGACGTATTAAGTATTTAGTGGTGTAAGGTCAAGGTCAGTCACATCAATCGTTGTATTACCGTATACCGCACATAAGATAGTGTTTGATCATTTACGTGAGAATGTAAATAAATGATATAATATTCATTTCCTTGGTCGAGAAGGATTGATCTGCCAGCCATATTAACGAAGTACACGGACGGGCTACATGAAATGTCAGACAGACGAATTACATAGATAGAAATGCAGTGTTTTTTGCCTGCAGATATATTGAAAGATAGAAATATGGGTGTGAGTTAGGGGATGAATCCCTCAATGTCAGACTAGATATGTTGGGTCCTACTCCGTAACACATTTTGTGTGGTTATGTTTAGTGACCGCCAATCAATCTATCACAGATACCTCTGGGTATAAGCGATGTCATCTAACTTTTCTCCTTATTCTAGGGCCTGCTAATTAGGGAAAGATGGCACAATTTTCTCCCCTGTGGTCCATGGTTTTGATAGAGCCTTGATTGGCATTTAAAAGTCATGTATCCTAATGAAAATAAAGATGTTTCAGTGATTCTGAGTTCCACTGAAGTTAAGTTTGCATATAGCGTAACCAGAATCGGTTCATGGTTCATGATTTATGGTTAATGCTTTATGGTTCACGATTTATGGTTTATGATGTATGGTTCATGGTTTATGATGTATGGTTCACGATTTATGGTTTATGATGCATGATTCATTGTTTGTGATGTATGGTTCATTGTTTGTGATGCATGGTTCATGGTTTATGATGTATGGTTCATGGTTTATGGTTTATGATGTATGGTTCATTGTTTGTGATGCATGGTTCATGGTTTATGATGTATGGTTCATGGTTTATGATGTATGGTTCATGGTTTATGATGTATGGTTCATGGTTCATGGTTTATGATGCATGGTTCATGGTTTATGATGTATGGTTCATGGTTCATGGTTTATGATGCATGGTTCATGGTTTATGATGTATGGTTCATGGTTTATGATGTATGGTTCACGATTTATGGTTTATGATGCATGATTTATGGTTTATGATGCATGATTCATTGTTTATGATGTATGGTTCATGGTTTATGATGTATGGTTCATTGTTTATGGTTGATGATGCATGATTTATGGTTTATGATGCATGGTTCATGGTTTATGATGTATGGTTCATTGTTTATGGTTTATGATGCATGATTCATGGTTTATGATGTATGGTTCATGGTTTATGATGTATGGTTCATGGTTTATGATGTATGGTTCATTGTTTATGATGTATGGTTCATTGTTTATGATGTATGGTTTATGGTTTATGATGTATGGTTCACGATTTATGGTTTATGATGCATGATTTATGGTTTATGATGCATAATTCATTGTTTGTGATGTATGGTTCATTGTTTATGATGTATGGTTCATGGTTATGATGTATGGTTCATGGTTTATGATGTATGGTTCATGGTTCATGATTTATGATGTATGGGTCATTGTTTTTGGATTACAGATTATGGGTTATGATGTATGGTTCATGGCCATGTTTCATTATTTATGGTTCATAATTTATATTTATGTTGGTCGATATATTCGTAAGCATACTCCATTGCTTCTCTTGGCGCTTCTTCATGGTCCTTCAGCTGAATGACTTCATTGGCTACATTTAACAATGGTACTCGTTATGATCATACATAGCGCTGTTCCGTTACTTTACTCAGAAGCGAGTAATCACGACAATAAAGGATGAGTTCGATTGCAATCAAACGGGTTCCATGGCTATATTTCCGGGTAGAAACTCAAAACTCAATGTGACGTAATTTTGCTAAAAATAAAGCTGAAGTTTACGTTTTCCCGGCAAGCTATATTGCGTTATCCTGTGTCTTGATCAAATATATTCATGTAGCACAGCTATATTTTTGGAATTATACACGAATCTCTTCATGGGTGATACGAAAGAAACATTTCATGAGTTGTGGGGAAAAATCAACCGAAACTCCAATATGTTACTGCCAAAATTACGAATTCATGGAAATTACAACTAATGCTGGAAATGCGTCATTCAGTAAAGTGTTTGGATATGTATATATCTATATGGATGTTTCACGTAAAAAGAGTTCTCCGTAATTCAAACATTCTGTTAAAGAAAATATGTATAATTCATTGGAAACCTAACCATGGGAATATGAATAACAATCATAAAAAAAAAACATTTGCATAGCGTTCCATCATAAAACACAGTACAGTAAATGTTCTTTTGTGTACTTATTGCACAGTTACATGTAACTTATTGGATGGTACATGTGATGTCTATAATTTCTGCTATATAATACTCAAATAAACGTTGATGACATCACAGCTATATTTGAAGAATAATTCATTCACATCAGATTTAAAATATTAAATTACTGTATTTGTCTATTGTTCTTATCAAGATTATTAAAAAAAAACACCAATAGTTGCGTATGGAACCTTTTGGTTTGTTTGTTTGTTTTTGTTTAACGCCCTATAACAACCAGGGTCATTTATGGACGTGGCAGGGTTTGGAGGTGGAGGAAAGCCGGAGTACCCGGAGAAAAACCACCGGCCTACGGTCAGTACCTGGCAACTGCTCCACATAGGTTTCGAACTCGCAACCCAAAAGGTGGAGGGCTAGTGATAAAGTGTATGAACCCAAAATGGATATCAATGTCTGAGTAGTGGTGTCTAACTTTGAATCTAATCTAACAGTCTTTACACTAGTGTCATTTCAAACTGTTTAATACAGTTTCAATGCTCATCAGGGACGAATTCATTTTGGGCTATTCATCTGAATCACATCATCTCTTCGTCGTCGACTGTGTTTTAATTTTAGAAGATTTAGTTCTTTATCTGATAATTGTTTCAATCTACATATTTGTGTGTTCTATCTGGTTGAGAACGTGGATTCCAAAACTGCTTTTGCAAGAGACATATTAAGGTTTAATTCCCATACTATGAGGACCTGCCATTAATCAATTCCCTTCAGGTGTTAAGGCGAGTATGGTATTGCTGGTTGTGTTTCAATTATATTAAAGTTCCATCTCCTAACATTCCCCCTATACGTAAGACGGGTATTGCCTCAATTGTGTTTTAAACTGATACCAGTTTTACTTAATATTCCTAACTTCACATTTCTCTGGGTTAAGCAACTGAGGTTGTGATTATTTTCGTATTCTCTGAAACACCAGAGAATACCGACATAATAACGGGGAAAAAATGCTTTTATTGTAGCCCACCTTTAGAAAATAGAATGTAATTATTGGATACCAAAGGCCATAGGGCACTTTACAGTCACTAATTTCCTTTGAGAAATCACAAAATATCAATTTTCTGAATATTTTTTCGAAACGTCCTAGACAATTTTTTTGTCTAAGCCTAAGATTTTGGCTCTGTAGTTATGCTTTGCAGGTGTAAAGGCAGTGTACAATGTATATTTGTACTTGCTGAGACGCTGTGTATTTTTTTTTAGAATATCCATTGTTTTCTGGCAAATTTTCCATTAATTCGCCCACTGCGCTGCTGACGGATGCTGCTTGATAATTTCCTGGTGTTTTTTCTTCCTTTTTTCATAATGCTGTGTTTTTTTCTTTTTTCAGTAATGCTGTGATCTGTCCTTCCTATCAGCTGCTAGGCAATCACTCTCTCTGAAGAATTGTAATAATATTTTTACAGACACGTTCTTATGATAATAGCAACTATTTTATATATATTTTATGTTAACAAGACTGGAATTTTTTTCTGCACTTTTACCTGTTATGTGAAAGTTTGGAACGGTTTTGGCTTTTTCAAATCTTTTGAAAAAATATGCGTTTTGTTAGGCGACCCAGTAATTAAAGCCTATCTTTTTTTCCGCAACACATAAATGATGACAAAATTACAAACATGCGTTCAACGTTAAAAATATACCCTAATGATGACATTATGTAAGAATCAACACCGTAGTTTTTCATAATTAAAATCTGGAAATTACCCACTGATTACGTAGAATATCTCTCGTATGGGGCGCCACCCTGTAATTGGGTTGCAGAAAGTATGTCATACACGCATGCGCAAACAGGTTTGTTTTGAAGAAGGGTGGATTTACAATCAAAGGCCTAGCATCAGTAGCCCATAGTCGATCAGACATACTGGTTACTGCCGAGAAGGTAAGAAAAGGATTGGGGAAAATCACAACATCACCTACGACTTAAACAGTCAACGTGAGTCTGTAAAAGAAAAAAAGATACGTTAGAGAATATTTATTCATTAATCAAAATAGTCAATACATATACAAATATTTTTATGGGATGGGAAAACAAGCTTAGAGCTTATATCAATTCCTTTCCCTTTGAAGAAGCCTGAGAGGGACAGAAAGGCCTTGCGACAAAGTATTTTGTATACATTCACCTTCGCAAGGACTTTTTTGTTGTTGTGCACGTAGCATTTTTATGTATACCTTTCCACCTCTTTAATTTCTTGGACTGGAATAGATCGGCGTTTCTGTACTCTTACGAATCTCTTGTTTGATTCCATTTCTGTGATGTTTCTTGCTTTTTCTCGTCATTACGTAACTGTTTATTAGCTCGATGGTCTTCGTTTCCGTTCCATGCGGTATACAGTATATTGCGGCATTTAGCTAGAATATCACCTAACGAGGGCTTTAAATTCTTTTAATTTCCTTAGCAGGAGTGTCGTGTCATACACAAACGAATTCAACACATTAAAACAGATTATGTTACCTGTTGATGAGTATATATTAAAATCTACAGACAGGTATTTTGAATTAGACAGCAGTTCGTATCGCCGTGAACAATTAACATGATTTTAAGTCACGTCCTCTAAAACCAGGGTAGTGACTACGGAAGAGGCAGCGATATAATCGAGAAGCAAACGCGTGTACGTAAAGGGTTCCGATGGCTTTTATCAACATACCTTAACGAAACCTTATGTTATGAGGTTTTTCTTTCTTTTCCTTTATGTTTTTTTTTTTTTTTTTTATAATTCATGTATATTTTTCACGTCCCATGCTTAAATTGATCAGTACAATTATATTACGAACAACACAATCATACAAATATGTCTTAAACAGCCGTCAACCTAACACGCCACAATGACAACAAATCGTTGATGTTACGCGACTATTGCTAACAACCCAGTCACATAATATGTCCCAGAAATATATGACATATCACACCTCATGCTAACAAAGCATTGCTATTAAGCGTCTGTTGCTTACAACCCAATGACACAATATGTTCCAGAAATACATGACATAGCACGCCTTATGCTAATCATTGGTGTTTTGCGTCAACTACTAACAATAAAAGTTCATAATATGTCCTAGAAATCAATGACATATCACGCCTCGTGCTAACAATCATTGGTATTACGCGTCTTTTGCTAACAACCCAATGACACAATATGTTACATTCCAGAAATAAATGACATAGCACGCCTTATGCTAATCATTGGTGTTTTGCGTCAACTACTAACAATAAAAGTTCATAATATGTCCTAGAAATCAATGACATGTCACGCCTCGTGCTAACAATCATTGCTATTAAGCGTCTTTTGCTAACAACCCAATGATACAATATGTACCAGAAAGACATGACATATCACGCCTCGTGCTAACAGTTTATTGATGTGACACGCCGTCCAATACTGCAAATCTATTGATATAACACGCCCCATGCTGGCAATTTATTGCGTTGACACGATACGCCTCTAAGGACTCACGGTAATTGATTCGATATACGACACAGCTTCTCAATTATTTCTTTATCAGAAAAGTCAACCTTTGTTTCCATGGCAACACATCTTCTACAAGCTATCTCCAAAATGTGGCGACCGTGTAAATATTAATAAACATCTTCTCAATTCTGTAATGGTCCTAGATATGGACGTTGATAACGTAGGCGATAAGCCATTTGGCCGTTACTTAAGTAGTGCAGTACTTATAGATAAGTAATATCAATTATTTTTGTCTCTCCTTTATTTTCTTTATTATATCTTTATTTTATTACACGTACTCCCATCAAAGACACTCCCGTTACTGTAGTTTATGGCTGTCGGCCAACAAAGACCTACAAAGAAAATGAGACAATGTTTTGTTGTTGTTTTTTAACGTTGTGTCCGTGGATAGACTTTACTCTAAATCGGTGTTTGACCTTTTTGTGTCGTCCTTCGAGTATTTTATGTTGTCCGGTTTGGCCATTACTAACGTCTCTGACGAGTTCCCATTGCAATGAGGTGTGAATTATAGGTTCCTTAGAATAGTTCCTATTTAGAATTCTTGGAAAATCAATCATATCTAAACTTCATTACGAGAAACTAAACAGAATGGCGTCCTTTAATACAGCTGTATTCATATCGCGTAAAATTACATTTTGAAAACGTTGCAATGCTTAAAAGCCGGCAATCAAAGACAGGTTATCAATTTGTCATATGGTAGGATGCTTGAATTTAAGATTGGCTACAGTATTAGGTGGTGTATTCTATCGTTAATACTGATGACAATACACTGGCTCGATCCTTGTCTTCTCCGTATTTGGAGTAGGACGTGGAGTCTGGTTTTGACGCGCGTATTTCCTAAACATGCTGTGTACATAAAATCACCTTGCTAATACGTCTGGGGCTTTGGTGTCTCGCAGGGGAGCTATAGTAACTAGAGGAAATTACATGGGGTCATTACAGTGATACCGAACAGGTCCCGTCAGGAACAGGTCGCGACGCGAGAACAAACACCGGAAACGGCCAGGCAGCTTACACATAACTCGAAAAGATTCCATACAAATCACGTGTTCGATTTCCAGTTTATTTTATGTATTTTTTATTTCATAAAATTATGAATAATTGTGGCACCCCGTAAAGATTGCATTGACATAATAACGAAAGCGTAACTCAAACTCAAAATCGATAAAACGAGACAAAATACAGATAAAAATACTCATGTGTACCGAGAACCTTGAAAAACGCATTAAATTCAAACCGAATTCCAATCTCTGTAATTATGAAATGCCTAGAAATACAAGAGAGAATTCCGACAAACTTACGAAACCGTAAACTTACTCAAAATCTATGATACCAGGGCAAAGTATGAATGGAAATATAGATTTGCATAGGGACCCCTGTAAATGTAAAAGGGATTAGGACCAGGTGTCCCAGAATAGTAAGTGTCCTCTGCTTCTTCGACGACGCCCGCCATACAATTCTAGGCTAGGTCGAACATGGTTGAAATCACTAAACAAAGCCACTGTTTGAGTCAACATACAAATTGGCGTCAATTCTACTCGGCTTTACCTAAATCCTTTCTTCTTATTTCTTATTTGTTCAAAATTGCCCCCAGGGTCTGTTTTATATGTAGTTTGTTGAAATTCCTTGAGTCAAAATTTTGTGAACCTGTATTTTGTCCGTTTTTATTTATTTTTTTTTTTATTCAGTTGCATGATTACTGTAATTCAACTTATTTTCGCGGCCACTTAATTTCGCGTTTTCATACCTCACAACTTTTGCACGGCGATTTGATTTCGCGATTTACAATCATAAAAGGCCAATTCTAACTGTGATTGAAATATTTTGCGAAGATTAATTTTCGCGAATTTTACCGTCCGCGAAATAGGCGGAAGTTGGTTTACAGCATATGATTTGCAGCATGTAGACATAATTTGAAAGCAAGGTTTTACATACTTGCCCTTTGTTACCAGTATTACTTTTTGAGCAATTTATAAGAGAAAAGGGGTCTTTAAACGAAATGTTTAATATCTGGTTAACTTTCACAAATTAGGAATCAGCAATTTTAAGAAGTCTTAAATTTCATAATCTTGACTAACTTTTTAAAGGTATTTTTAAAAGATAGATTACATTTTCATTACCTTTATCAATCAACTAAAGAGAAGCGTCATTTAAAAAACTGTAAATGTCATGCATCGCGTACGATTATATGGCCATTATTGAAGCTTTCTTGACTTCGACATTTCAGTAGAAATTGATATTCTTTGTTATGTAACATAGCCTCGGAAACGATTAATTTGTTTCAGTTTGTATCGAAAATCTGCACAAAAACAAAAGAACATTTTATCACGAAGTCATGTCATTCATTACCACTGTAAATGCCACATCCAGACAGCTCAATCCCATAAAAACTGTCATTATGTGTATAATGAAATTTTACTCTTTCCGCATACTTATTACATAGCTGTTTGACGTTCGCATTGGTTTCATTGTCTCGCTGTTTCCAGAACTTTTTTTCACGCTTCTTATTATTTATATGTGATAAGGTTGTGTGAAGAATCAGTTGATCTGATCTTTAAAAATTTTAATCTGCATGACTCATGTTCATTTCGATTTCATCAAACTATCAGATGCTCACGATATCAAAGATATTCAGTAGGTGTGTACGAATCGACAAGCTATTTATATAGTTTATCGCAATCTTAACACTAACAAACATTTCAGCCGACTACATTATCTATTTCAATGTGCTTAATCAATGACAAAATGAAAGGCTCATGATCTAGATGAAACTAACTCGAATTTTAAGCACGCTAAATATTTATCGATGTAAAAGCCTTACGTAATCTCGCCCTTTCGTTTTTGCTCCCTGCAAAATGACTGATAAATCAGATTGCTAGTTCTGTCATGCAATGAATATGGATGATACTTGTCCAAACACCAGTCGTGTTATCACGAGGTTTATTGCCACCAACATTGATGTCATTAGATTTAATGTCACCAACCTTCGTGTCACCATCTTGTTGTCAGCAGCCTTATTGTCAACATTAGCTGTCAGCAGACTTGCTGTCAAAAGCGTTCTTGTCACCAATGCTGTTGTCACCAATTTTTTTTCACCAGCCGTGTTGTCACCAATTTTTTTTCACCAGCCGTGTTGTCACCAATGTTGTCATCAGTGCTGTTGTCACTAATGTTGTTGTCATCAGTGTTTTTGGTATAAGACTTATAACTTGGAGAATTTGTCATTTCCCTGTGATGTCTTTTATTTACATGGAGCATGTTTGGTTTGGTTGTATTTGTTTAACGTCCTATCAACAGCTAAGGCCATTAAGGACGGCCTCTCGTGCTTGCGATATCCATGGGTGTAGTGAGTGCGTATATGTGTTTCCGGAGGCTGCGGTATGCTTTTGTTTAATACATGGAGGATTTAGCTGATGAAAGCAAAATGTTTTTTCCAGATATTTCAATGCAAATGTTACTAAAGTTTATATTTTGGACTCTTTCTTTTCAATTTTGAGCTAGAATGATTGTTTTTCTTGCTTCCTTACTTTGTTTCTGTAGGTCTGAATACCTATTTTCGATAGTTCCTAGAAAATTTAGGCACATATTACATAGGATCAAATGTAGGATATAGTAGAATGTATCCAAATGCACATCAGGACAATTTGTGGAACGTATCCAACCTTGTATCACACGTCTGGAATATTCTGGAATGTCCCATCAAACTAGAAGTAAATAGTGGTTTATTTCACTTCCTAAATCACACCAAACGCGGAGTGTGACATGTCCTCCATCACACTACAAACCTCAGGTCTAACGTGGAGTGTGACATGTCCTCCATCACACTACAAACCTCAGGTCTAACATGGAGTGTGACATGTCCTCCATCACACTACAAACCTCAGGTCTAACGTGGAGTGTGACATGTCCTCCATCACACTACAAACCTCAGGTCTAACGTGGAGTGTGACATGTCCTCCATCACACTACAAACCTCAGGATCTAACGTGGAGTGTGACATGTCCTCCATCACACTACAAACCTCAGGTCTAACATGGAGTGTGACATGTCCTCCATCACACTACAAACCTCAGGTCTAACGTGGAGTGTGACATGTCCTCCATCACACTACAAACCTCAGGTCTAACGTGGAGTGTGACATGTCCTCCATCACACTACAAACCTCAGGTCTAACGTGGAGTGTGACATGTCCTCCATCACACTACAAACCTCAGGTCTAGCGTGGAGTGTGACATGTCCTCCATCACACTACAAACCTCAGGTCTAACATGGAGTGTGACATGTCCTCCATCACACTATAAACCTCAGGTCTAACGTGGAGTGTGACATGTCCTCCATCACACTACAAACCTCAGGTCTAGCATGGAGTGTGACATGTCCTCCATCACACTACAAACCTCAGGTCTAATATGGAGTGTGACATGTCCTCCATCACACTACAAACCTCAGGTCTAACGTGGAGTGTGACATGTCCTCCATCACACTACAAACCTCAGGTCTAACGTGGAGTGTGACATGTCCTCCATCACACTACAAACCTCAGGTCTAACATGGAGTGTGACATGTCCTCCATCACACTACAAACCTCAGGTCTAACGTGGAGTGTGACATGTCATCCATCACACTACAAACCTCAGGTCTAACGTGGAGTGTGACATGTCCTCCATCACACTACAAACCTCAGGTCTAACGTGGAGTGTGACATGTCCTCCATCACACTCCAAACCTCAGGTCTAACGTGGAGTGTGACATGTCCTCCATCACACTACAAACCTCAGGTCTAACGTGGAGTGTGACATGTCCTCCACCACACTACAAACCTCAGGTCTAACATGGAGTGTGACATGTCCTCCATCACACTACAAACCTCAGGTCTGGAGTGTGACATGTCCTCCATCACACTACAACCTCAGGTCTAACGTGGAGTGTGACATGTCCTCCATCACACTACAAACCTCAGGTCTAACGTGGAGTGTGACATGTCCTCCATCACACTACAAACCTCAGGTCTAACGTGGAGTGTGACATGTCCTCCATCACACTACAAACCTCAGGTCTAACATGGAGTGTGACATGTCCTCCATCACACTACAAACCTCAGGTCTAACGTGGAGTGTGACATGTCCTCCATCACACTACAAACCTCAGGTCTAACGTGGAGTGTGACATGTCCTCCATCACACTACAAACCTCAGGTCTAACATGGAGTGTGACATGTCCTCCATCACACTACAAACCTCAGGTCTAACGTGGAGTGTGACATGTCCTCCATCACACTACAAACCTCAGGTCTAACACGGAGTGTGACATGTCCTCCATCACACTACAAACCTCAGGTCTAACATGGAGTGTGACATGTCCTCCATCACACTACAAACCTCAGGTCTAACGTGGAGTGTGACATGTCCTCCATCACACTACAAACCTCAGGTCTAACATGGAGTGTGACATGTCCTCCATCACACTACAAACCTCAGGTCTAACGTGGAGTGTGACATGTCCTCCATCACACTACAAACCTCAGGTCTAACATGGAGTGTGACATGTCCTCCATCACACTACAAACCTCAGGTCTAACATGGAGTGTGACATGTCCTCCATCACACTACAAACCTCAGGTCTAACATGGAGTGTGACATGTCCTCCATCACACGTACAAACCTCAGGTCTAACGTGGAGTGTGACATGTCCTCCATCACACTACAAACCTCAGGTCTAACATGGAGTGTGACATGTCCTCCATCACACTATAAACCTCAGGTCTAACATGGAGTGTGACATTTCCTACATCACACTACAAACCTCAGGTCTAACATGGGGTGTGACATGTCCTCCATCACACTACATACCTCAGGTCTAACGTGGAGTGTGACATGTCCTCCATCGTACTACAAACCTCAGGTCTAACTTGTGTCGTAGTATAATTATGTGTGACCTGCTAAGTGTACATCCGTTTGAGTTTAAATTTAGACATCCATGTTGCTCTAGCTTCCGCAAAACCAGAAACCTCAACCATCATCAATTTTCGCCAGATATGCATCTTTGGGTTGCGGTGAAAAAGAAGTATGCATTGATTTTCGGCATTACACTGGTCGATAATTAGCAAATAAATCAGAGAAAAAAATATTTCATTGGTTTCAACAACATGATGCTGTTTATTCAATTTCTTTATTTATTGATTGATTTTCATTAATTTATCCATTTTCCTTTTTTGTTCGTCAAATGCTTTCTACAAACCAAGAGTCTTATAAATGAAAATACTAATGGTATTGTTTAAGTTTGGTTTATTTTGTTTAACGTCCCATTAACAGCCAGTGTCATTTAAGGACGTGCCAGGTTTGGAGGTGGAGGAAAGCCGGAGTACTCGGAGAAAAACCACCGGCCTACGGTCAGTACCTGGCAACTGCCCCACGTAGGTTTCGAACTCGCAACCCAGTGGTGGAGGGCTAGTGTCAAAGTGTCAGGACACCTTAACCAGTCGGCCACCGCGGGCCCCGTATTGTTTAAGATCAATGTTGTTTATTGTTTTATTGGGTTTTTTTTATGTTTTCATTTGTATACTGAATGTTACATTATCGGCAATGAAAACCTGTGATACCTTTAGACGGATATTCGTTAATGGTACATTCTTAATTATAGTGTAAATATGTTTCAAGACACCAGAAACTGTAGAGAGTTATTACTTATTACATGTCAATTTTAACATATTTTGGATACAATGACTAATCACTTCACGCATTCACATGCTAAACTTACTGACTCAATTTTAGTTCCAGATATAATATTTTGATAGTGAATTCAGTAAACGTATGTAACTGAATATATGTAATAAGAACATTGTAGCTAATGTAAGTTGGAAGAACATTGTAGCTAGTATAAGCTAGTAGAACATTGTTGCTAATTAATGTAAGTTGGAAGAACATTGTAGCTAGTGTAAGTTAGTAGAACATTGTATCTAGTATAAGCTAGTAGAACATTGTATTTAGTATAAGCTAGTAGAACATTGTAGCTAGTATGAGCTAGTAGAACATTGTATCTAGTATAAGCTAGTAGAACATTGTATCTAGTATAAGCTAGTAGAGCATTGTATCTAGTATAAGCTAGTAGAACATTGTATCTAGTATAAGCTAGTAGAACATTGTAGCTAGTATAAGCTAGTAGAACATTGTATCTAGTATTACCTAGTAGAACATTGTATCTAGTATAAGCTAGTAGAACATTGTATCTAGTATAAGCTAGTAGAACATTGTAGCTAGTATCAGTTAGTAGAACATTGTATCTAGCATTAGTAATTATAACATTGTAGCTTGTATAAATTTGTAGAACATTGTAGCTAATATCAGTTAGTAGAACATTGAAGCTAGTATAATCCAGTAGAGCATTGTAGCTAGTATAAGCTAGTAGAACATTGTATCTAGTATAAGCTTGTAGAACATTGTAGCTAATATCAGTTAGTAGAACATTGAAGCTAGTATAATCCAGTAGAGCATTGTAGCTGGTATGAGTTAGTAGAACATTGATTGTACCTAGTATAAGTTAGTAGAACATTGTAGCTAGTATAAGCTAGTAGAACATTGTATCTAGTATAAGCTAGTAGAACATTGTATCTAGTATAAGCTAGTAGAACATTGTAGCTGGTATGAGTTAGTAGAACATTGTACCTAGCATCAGTTAGTATAACATTGTAGCTAGTATAAGTTTGTAGAACATTGTATCTACTATAAGCTAGTATAGAACATTATAGCTTGTTTGCATTAGTTGACCATTGTGTATGTTGTATCTAAGTAGAACAATATATCTACTAAAAGTTAGTAGAGCATTTTTTTTTTATATATAATTCTTTTCATTCGGGTAGGATCACAAATTGGTTGTCCTTAAATTTTGCTCAAACTTAGATAGAAATCTATATGATAACGAAGTTCCGGCGTCATTTTCAGTCTCATTTACAATATACAAAGGTAAAATTTATATTTACACTCTAACCACTTGCAACTAACTCGTAGATATTTATACCGGAAGACTTTTCGGACAAAATTTGTCTGCCGTTTATTACTCCCGAAATATTTTGACTCTTAAACGGAAAATGTCGAAGGTATCCGAATCAGATGTAGTTTCCTTGTAAGGGTTCAAAAATGTAATAAAGTGTGGCATAACTCAGTTTTATATCGATTTTTGGAATTTTACAAGTTAACAGCACATTAGTCTTTTCCTTGTTACTTTGAAATAGCTTTTTTTAAAAACTGTTCAAATGTATTTATTTTAATAAAATACCATGAATGACGATTCCTTAATGCTATGTCAAACATACGATATTGGTAGATATATATATATATATTTATACCAGTTATTTGTATATATCCATGATTTACAAAGAGTTGAATTCCACAAACTTTAGCTTTAGTTTCTTTCCGAATCTGTAGCACAAAACCTTGCAGTTTTATTGCAAACAAAACAGCGAAACAAACATCATTAAGAAGTATGGTTATCACATAAATGCTCACATAGCCTATCCCTCTTTCTACAAGTTCCAGCGACAAATTAGAATACGTCTTTACCTTTAATAACACAACGGAAATCTTAATAGATCGATATCGTTCGTTCAAGTAGGAATACCACTCCTAGACCACGCTCTCGTTCATTATAACCGTTATCTAAAGTATAGCCGACACTACAAAAATTCTTGTTATACTCTTTCTGTCGCCAAACATGTCTAAGACATCCTGTATTATGTCATTGTCCTATGTTAAGGAGTTGTCAGTACAAGTTTGGTGAGAAAGGCTTCACACACAGCTATTTAAATGCGTTTGTTTTAAAAAGGAAATCTTGCTGTGATAAAATAATAAACAAGTTAAAACTATGATACATTCTTTGATGTTAGATTCACATCTCTAAATTTTGAATATTTTAAAATAAATACGTTATATTTTTGTTTGTTTATTTATTATATTTGTGTTTTGTCATTATGAATAAAAACAAACATGTTGAGTCCATCATAGTAACTCCTATTTAGATCTAGATCAATATAACCTTACACCCCATTTGGGGCGAGATAGGGGATATCAACCCGAGGAGGAGATTGTTAAATTCCCAAACACGAGTCTTGCCTCGTGTTTGGGAACTTAACAATCTCCCCCCGAGGGTTGAGATCCCCCTATCTCATCCCAAAAAGGGGTGAATGATTATTGTTCTCTTACCCTGTTTTCCAATCGAAGTGTGAACCAAATCCAAACGTATGTAAACAACAACACGTGGACGGCGGATGACAGTTGTGATGAGACTGCAGCAGACGCTTTACACCTTACGATGTTGATTTCATACAAAATATAGTTCCGATTAGATGTCAAAAACAACATCAAACACTCAGTAAACTTTGATAATTAATACTTATTCTAATTTCTTTTGTGAATGATTTTGATATTTAACATTCAAACGTTCAAGGTCAGGTCATAGTGACGTCACCCTATCGAGAATAAGAGCACGTTCAAAGAGCACGTGTAGCTTGTCTTTTCACTAGGGTGAGATAAGAAAAAGAAAACATCACCCCGTTAAAACTGCGGATATTCCTGTCCAGGGTAAGAGAAAATAATGTTCACACTTTTATACTTTACACAGACATTTTATGTCTTTCTAAGGTAGTCAGAATTTAACCTGAGGTACTAGTAGCTTTTTGATATTATTTACATTTCCATCTGATTTATCAGTAAAAGTACCGGTGCAGATTCAGTAGGATTTTGTAGAATTTCCTTAAAATCCCCTTTTATGAGAATATATAATCGGCTTGTTAAACCAGTGATGCTAATTTGTCTCTGTATTAACCTTCACATCCAATAACCAACTCTTTAAACCATAATATTACGTTCAGTGATGAGAATTCGGCCAATATTCATTACGTTTGGTAAATAAAATGCACTCTGTCTAAAATCACCTTATATCTTATCCAACACATGTAAAACATGGATAATAGGCCTGAACTGTAAATAAGGAATGTGAAATCAACATTACAACATGTCTGGTTTCAAAGTCGTGTAGAATTAAGGCTATCCTTATTGATGGTAGCTACAGAGACAAATTAGCATCACTGGTTTAACAAGCCGATTATACATTCTCATAAAAGGGGATTTTAAGGAAATTCTACAAAATCCTACTGAATCTGCACCGGTACTTTTACTGATAAATCAGATGGAAATGTAAATAATATCAAAATGCTTCTACTGATGCTGAACTTAATATCGTCTCATAGAATCAGAAAAAAATCACTCCATTTAGTCTGAAGTAGGCAAGCACAGACGCGCCTAGTCTATCTAAAAACCAGATATTTTTTTAAATATCACAATATCCGTTAGAAAACATAGGATTTTACTGCAGTCTTATCGGCATAATCAAAGTTTGCTATTGATTCGCTGGCTCCCCCCCCCCCCCCCCCCCCCCTTTTTTTTTTTTAAATAACTAACAAATATGCACGCGTTACATACATGTAGCAAACTGTTTTTAAGGGAGATGATATATTTCTTCGTTCCTGTAATCATGCATTTCTTGTTATTAATACAGGGTTTTCCTTGAATAACGAAACTTAAAAGAACATTCGAGATCTACTAGTATTTCAAAGATTCAATTTAAGGAAAAAGATGAACTTTTATCTCCCAATGATTTAATATAAACATGTACCTGCTTTTGAAGTTTATATCACGGTCCATTTGATACTCTATAGTCGGTAGTTACTATGTTGATTATTTTCTCGACTCGTCAATAAATCAACGTAGTCGAGATTGTCTACCAGAGAAACGTCAAACTACGATGAAAGATTTGCAAACTTAACTTATGTTACAACAATTGTGAAACAAGCTTTATCAACTTATATTAATCACGCTTGTTGTTTCGCCCCCATATATCTATGTATTTTTTATTGGGATTAAGTTTTAGTGAAAGCCTTTCCCAGCGACGTCATACAGCTGCAATATTTTCCCCTATAGCTGTGTATTCGATATTGTCATTACGTTTTTTCCTGTGACGTCACCCGTCACTGTGTATTTTATTCGCCATTAAGTTTTTGTGAGATCTTTAACCTGTGACGTCATACCGCTGAAATCTACCCCAATCACTGAGTATTCGATATTGTAATTAAGTTTCTGTAACAGCCTTTTCACCGACGTCATACCGCTGCAATCTCTACCCTTTATCACTGAGTATTCGATATTGTAATTAATTTTCTGTGACAGCCTTTTCACCGACGTCATACCGCTGCACTCTCTACCCCCATATATGTGTATTCTATATTGATAAGCCATTAAAAAGAGGTTTACTTAAAAGGATATTTTTAAAAATGAATGGAACATGATACCTTTTAAACTTTAACCTTTGAAAAGCCATCAATCTAACATGCGTAGTTTAAATAGGGTAATTTTTTTAAAGTTGACAACTTGTTTTTGTGGAGATCTAATATAGACCAGGTATAAATGCGTTTACTAAAAGGATGTTGTAAATGAAAACATGGGGAAAAAATAAGAAAAAAATGTTGTAAATAGTACGTATACCATTGATAAATAGCAGACCACTCAAAATATTATTAACATTCTTGTTAATAGCACGAGTTACCTTTGATGTTTTTGCAACTGATTTGAAATGTTTCGTCATCGGGGTTTTATACCTGTTAAAGTCCTCTTTGAATTTTTTGCAATATATTCCAAATGTTTTGTCAGCGGAGTTTTATGCCGATATTTTTAACAAAATCTTGACGTAAGTTTCTGCCTTCCAAGTTTTTGAATCGAAGATTATTTGATATCTCGACAGGGAAGATAAAAAAAAAACGTCAAACCAACTTGATCCGTTACTGTACTAATTTCCTATAAAACTTCAGCTCAATATTCAGGGACGTCCCTACTTAACTATTTAAAGTATGTTAGAGCCTTTTTTTCTTATTCAAACGCGGAGCAATATTCATATCATTTCTTTGATGTAGATTTTAAATGGACGTTAGTAAATATAGCGTAATTTGTATTAAGCCCTTTTGATGTACAATATATATATTTCATTTAGTACGGTTTAGTTTTGTTATTCATGGGTTGATTTTTTACATGAAAATGCATCGTTAAGTATAATATAATGTTACACATAATCATATAAGTGATTAGATAATATAAAATAAATAATCATATAAAGGATATAAAATATTTAATAACTATATGAAAATATATGATAAATATCAAATTAAAAAGAGTGATGATTCTACAAATCTATGAAATAAATAATAATCATATAAAAACATAAGATAAATAATCATTTTATAAAATAATGTAGAATTAATAACAATTATATAAAAATGATATATGCATCGGAAATCATCTCAGCAGTCAATTTAATGAGTTTATACGTTGTAATCAGAGTGGTCTCCCTTTTGTACATCATTAGCAAAATGAAATGGACATTGGATACATGTTGCTTTCTTATCGATCCCTTAAATACGACATATAGATATTGTACTTTTGACGAATAGATCATGAAAAAATTCAGTGATGACAACAAGGAGTGCCCTAGCATACTAACAAATATTGTATTTTTAAATCTATGGCGATTCTCTGTTTGCTCAATGAATTCAGTTTGTAAAAGCAATGTTGTTCGGTACAAAATTTGATAGCATATCATTAATTAGATGCTTCAGCATCAACAGACGATATTGAAATAGGTGCGTCATTTCGCATCGTAAATGAATCGTTATGAGGAAGTCACGTATTGAGAAGGAGTATACTATTAACTAAAAAAAAATCCCAGACGTTATAATCAGTTATTATTAATTTTTTTTGTTAAAGCAATGATTGATAATTATCTCAACAAGTCGGTTTCTAACATTTCTCTCGTTGTGTGAAATGTCAGAACGATAATATTATGTTACGACTATTAAGTTTCTTCAATTCCCCGTAAAGATATGCTATTGGTGTGTTATCTCGTTAAAGCCGTGCTACAACACATGCGTCATCTTGTGGTAGCATAGTGATACATTGAAGTAGGGTAAGTACGTGTATTCTTCTGGTTTAAGGTATTATAATTAATTTTTCTTTGTTTTCATGGTAAATACTCAAATGTGATTGGTCGAAAAATTCTTTTCATTCTTCTATAAAAGAAATTCCGAGAATGGCGCGAAAAATGTGACATCACAATACGACAATTGACGTTGCGTATTGATTTGAGAAAAAGAATCCCATTTAAAACCAGTAAAATTTTACATAAAACATGTTTTGAATTAGAAAATCATTTTCAAAAATTAATTATAAGCGTTGATGTCAATAATTTTTTAGTTTCATCGGGGTATGAAACAAATTTTGTTTCCAAACTTCTGTAAGAATCCGCTACGCGGATTCATACAGTTTGCAAACAAAATTTGATTCATACCCCGATGAAACTAAAAAAAATGACATCAATGCTTAACTAGAACTTAATACGGAATTTCAAAACATCATCCTTTGGTTTAGAGCACACGTCTACAAATTTTGTTTGCAAACTTCTGTAAGAATCCGCTACGCGGATTCATACAGTTTGCAAACAAAATTTGTTTCATACCCCGATGAAACTGAAAAAAAATGACATCGATGCTTAATTGAACGACAGCATTGTTGTAATCACGAGTGTTAATGAAGTTACATACAGGTTTGATAACCTTGATGGAATGACATAATATTTCAATTTCTACTCAAGTTGGACTCAATGAAACTACCAAACTTAATCTGTTTCATTTGCTCATGAATTTAACCAGATTAATACCGATCATTGCGTATGAATACATGGTTAAAATCCTTCCGTGGAACGATTTCACTTTTTCTACATTGTAATAAACATGGAATCATTAATAAAATTATCAAATTTATAATGTATTCTTGCATTTTATGAAAGACTAGATATGCTAAATACTTTTATTTTGACAAAATAATGCTGTTTTTTAATCCTAAAATGGCGGACTATTTTACTCGATCCGACTAGACATATACAATCTGGAACTCCTCAGGCTTTTCCGCATTTGGACTTGCACAAGCTTCGAGACATTAATATCTACACCGACTTTTTTATTTGAAAAAAAAATCAATTGAAATATAAGGATTGAATCTTGATTTGGTCGATTTCATGGGGTCATGACTTGAGTTGCTCTTAAGACAAATTTAATGAACTGCGAAGCAGTTCATGTTGAATTTGTCTCAAGAACAACTCAAGTCATGACCCCATGAAATCGACCAAATCAAGATTCAATCCTTAAATTTACCATTACCTGGTATTGAAGTTACATACATGTTTGATAACCTTGATGGAATGACGTAATGTACCCCTGAGGTTACCTGTATGATAGGCATCCTTCGGGTTACATATACCCGTATGTCAGTTTTGGTTTAATTTCTATTTCCTTTACATTACCTGTAAAAGAATCGGGTTTAATTTTTTAATTATGTTTTTTTCTGAAGTTATCTGCATGTAAACATGTTTTGTAAGGACGTTATTCGTACGGTTACCTGTATATTTACATGTTTTGTAAGGACGTTATCCGTACGGTTACCTGTATGTTAACATGTTTTGTAAGGACGTTATTTGTACAGTTACCTGTATGTTAACATGTTTTGTAAGGACGTTATTCGTACGGTTACCTGTATGTTAACATGTTTTGTAAGGACGTTATTTGTACGGTTACCTGTATGTTAACATGTTTTGTAAGGACGTTATTCGTACGGTTACCTATCATATGATGTAAACATGTTTTGTAAGGACGTTATTCGTACGGTTACCTGTATGTTAACATGTTTAGTAAGGACGTTATTCGTGGGGATACCTGTATGTTAACGTTATTTGTACGGATACCTGCATGCTGCTTTATTTCTAACAACGTACATCATTTAGTATACCTGTATGATATTTGTTTTAATGGCGTGTATCTTTCAGGTTACCTGTTGAAATGAAACAGTTGGATTTAACCAATTAGAGATACGGACTGAAGAGAAATGTGCGTGTATGCTTCAGGTTATCAGCATGGGAGAGTCACGCTGGTGTGACATTTGAGCCTTCGTCACGACATTCAGTCGAGGTAATGGTAATAACTGTATTTAGAGAGTAGTTACAAGTTACTGAATGAATACGTGTGATTTGTATGGAAAACAAGGGATATTTAATTATCCGTATGCAGTGAGAATTTCAAGGGGGTGATTATCGGTATCAGGCTGTATTAAATGGCATTAGCTTAATGGCAAGTGATGTCAAAATAAGGAATCTCATTGGTCATCTGTCTGCCTTAATGACACGGGAGATAGAACACCAAGAGACACCTGTGGTCCAAGAGCTTACAGCCCTCCTGACCACCTGGTTCCGGCTCGAGTTCGAGATGGTGTTTCTTATAAAATCTTTGTGTGTTTGAATTGACATTGGCTTTATCGAAATGTTCCGATATCTGTTGTGTTCCTTCTTACAATCCATTGGTGTCTTTTACTCTTTTACAGTTGATATTGTGGAATATTTTTCTTAATTTAATTTCTATGTTTTTCCAGAAATATTTCTGTTACATATACAATAACAATGTAAAATATGCAAACAAAATATCAATTCTACTTCAAACGTGGTCAAAATAGCAACCAAAGGCTTACCTGTTGATCATAAAAAAATGTAGGGATGGTATGGTCACGTGGGTTAGTGTTCTGCTTCATTTGTTGTTAAGAGTTTAACTTAGATGATCGTGTACTCTAATTTCTACCAAAGTACACAATGGCTCTCGGATATTAATAGTGCAATACATTCTGTGTTGTGGAAAACAACCTTTTCACCATAAGGGTGGTACTGATAATAAGTGATTTCGTTATTTAAATATACTGCCGACGTATGGTTTTGACGATAAACTATCTCGTTTTCATCAAGGTCTGAATGACAGATTTGTATTACGTTGTATTTGTCAATGTAAATATATATATCTTTAAGATACTATTTCTATTAAATGTTTGATAATTACATGTACAGTAAACTTGACTTTATCGATCACTGACTTTAATAACATCCTATTATATCTACCTCTGTCATATCCGACACTGACTTAATCGACACACTGTCATATCCGACACAATGACTCTACTCATACAAGTCGGTAAGGTCAGATTTCGTTGTACGTATAATCTATATACTCCAAACATAATAATCGAACTCGAAGCTTCTCTGATATTTCAAAACCCTTTACATATACACAGCGCTATTTTATGAGAAATGTCAAGCGTCATATTGAAAAGAAGATAGCATGTAAACAAAATTGATCATCGACTTCAGTTTCGACACAGGCCTACATTGATATATAAACACATATTGTTTTTCTATCCTATATCAGGCTTTGCATCCGCATACACAGGCAAATGATATTCTTTTTCTTTTATCCGCTGACTGACATTCATTAATTTCAACTATTGCGTCTGATAAGTTTCCAACAGAATACTTAAACTTACTGTTTTCAAAAGATGTCTGCTTAACATCTCACTGTTTTTGTTTTTGTTGTTGTTGTTTGGGTTTTTTTTTGCGTTTTTTTTCTGAGGTTTCGTATTTGAAAAAAAAACAACACATCTATATCAAGCCGTTGCTTGTTGTAACAGCTTTAAACATGATTACACACGTTTTAGTGATATTTATCAAGATAATGAACTTGAAAGAATGCTTTACCCTACAAAGACATTTTATTGTTTGTAAATAAACAATTTTGCAATTACAATAAAGCTACAAATAACAACTAAAACGCCGCCGTCGTCGTCGTCGTCGTTGTTGTTGTTGTTGTTGTTGTTGTTGTTGTTGCTGTATACGCCAGTTCGATTGACATTATACATTATTCCACGTGCTTGACTAAAGCCGGAGGTATTTACGATATCCCCTCCCACTCGCGATCGACCTTTTGTTTATCCCTGTATACGTAATAGCCATCTAAGTAATCAATACTGACCCGTTTCTAGGTTAAAATGTCGATTAAAGCTACTGATAGTTTGAACGATTGTGTTATGAAATATTATACGTCCGACATTGACATGTTGAGTTCAGTGCGTTTCAGGTATAACAAAGACAGACTATTAAAAATGATATCCATTAATATCGATAATGGAATTCTGAACAAAGACTATAAATAATGTATATATACTTTAAATATCGTTTTAATTCATACTGCTTACCTTAGTAGTGGCAACATCTGTCCTCCCACACAAACCATCTCAGTCGTCCTGCCTCATCAACACTTTAACATTAAAGGCCAACGTTATGTGGATAGTTTGGATGTCATACAAAGACGGTTCATTTCCTTCTCCCGGTGTAGAGAGCTGCTGTCCAGTAAGACAGTAATTATTCCAGTGAAATGCTATGCATCTTTCTAAATTGTAAATAGACTTAGGTACATCATTACCAGTGTTGTATTTCCAGACACTAATTATGCTAAACTTTCCTATATCTACATTCACACTTACCAACCCGACGAGAATTTATCATATCTTTTCTAAATTTCTTTTCCATCAAGCGTTAGGAGTTGAAATATTTTTCCATGTTTTTCCAAATGAAAAAGAACTTCAACTGTTTAAACTGTATATTGTTACATAGATATTACAAAGATTCCCAACCCACAGTCTATATAATGCATGCTATATGTGGACCTTGGATGTTATGACCTGTATGTACTGGAGTATTCTTTAATCATTATCGAGAAGTCTAAATGTTAATGCTGCTTTTATTTATTTATTTATTTATTTATTTTTTATTTATTTTTTTTTTTTTTTTTTAAATGAACCTATATATATATAGGTGTCATACACTGTACTTATATCTTGACACTTGTTTCTGATTCCTTTTTGTATCATTTATATGTTGTATACATATTGTTAAATGGAAATTGACAAATAAAACACAATTTAAACTAAAATATAGATGGAGTTGGATAAACAGTCAATGTTAACACGAACTAGTTAGAAATAGCATTGTTAAAATCACCAGATACATGAATATTTATTTTTTATTTTATTTTATTTATTTTTTTAAATGAACATGGCAACATTTACATTAATTTTATATTCAACTTCATTTGCATGATTATAATGTTGATGTATGACCATAAACATTATAATCATGCAAATGAAGTTGAATATAAACTTAATGTAAATGTTGCCATGTTCATTTAAAAAAATAAATAAAATAAAATAAAAAATAAATATTCATGTATCTGGTGATTTTAACAATGCTATTTCTAACTAGTTCGTGTTAACATTGACTGTTTATCCAACTCCATGTATATTTTAGTTTAAATTGTGTTTTATTTGTCAATTTCTATTTAACAATATTTATACAACATATAAATGATACAAAAAGGAATCAGAAACAAGTGTCAAGATACTTATATAAGTATGACACCTATATATATATAGGTTTACGTTACATAACAGCACAGACATGATAAAACACAACATCGTATCATAACGACAATAGAGTCTAATGTGAAAAAAAATCAGTTGGAATTTGATAAAAAAAAATCAAATATATTATAGTTAATAAAAAGGGAGAACAACTAGAAGTAGGATTTACTGCTTTCATCTGGTTGAAGATATATATTTAATTTTCAGGCACTTTATTTGATTTGTAATGTCTTTCATACACTTTCGATCCTTAATCAAATTGGAGTGCTAGGAGCAGAACCAGAATGATAAACAAATGCTTAGGAATAAGATTGATGGAGTTAATAATAACACACTATTTAGGAGATGTTGCGTTAATGAATCTGATGAGATTTATCAGCCGTAGATGTCTCCAAATTGGTCTTTATTATATACTTACATTCACATTGATTAGTTCTGCGTATATATTAAAACGAAACTGCTGTAAGACGCAGTATAATTCATTCTGACGCTACTGAATCTAGCCCTCAATTGGTTTGAAAGGTGATCTATCGTATCTGTGTGTTTTTTTGTATAATCCTTTGAAATTACAGGTGGTAGACACTGCATGCGGGTTTAACAGTCCCTGTGGTTCATTGTTGCCTGCTCGTCAAGTTTTAATTCATTTGATTAATGTTCTTTTGAAATTCAAAATTGAAAAATTGTGAATTTTAATGAAATATAGGGCCTTCAATCCGGATGTTGACATTTCTTCCAGCCTATTTTCAGTTGTTGTTGTTGTTGTTGTTGTTGTTGGACGTTGTTGTTGTTGTTGTTGTTCGTTGTTGTTGTTGTTGTTCGTTGTTGTTGCTTTTGTTGTTGGTGGTGGTGGTGGTGTCTGTATGGGGTATTTTTGTTGGTGTTTTGTTGGTTTTTGTTTTTGTTTTTTTTTCTTTTTCTTTTTTTATTGATATTTTTATTTTTTGTCTTTCTCTTTTTGTCTTTTTTTGTCGCCTTTTGGCCCTTGCGAACACGTCTCTACTCTATCTGGCTACTGTATCTACCTCTCAGATTGTTTTGAAAGGTATTTATACGTTGTGTGTCTTACACACATACAGAATTAAATGACATACTGCACCAGGATTTAATTCAATAAACATTAATATATCCACTGATTGTATAATTTATAGTATTACCTTCAACACTTGTTGGCTGTTACTAAGTCACAAACTCGGCAGGATGTCAGCCGACGACTAGATGAGGCCTAGGCATCTATCACAAATGTGTTTAATTTTCTGGGAAAATGTTTCGTGTGGCCAATTTTTTTATTTTTTTTATCTGGATTTTCACTTTAGACTTTACATCACAAGGAGTGGTGTATTTTACCGACTAGCAATGCAATCCACTAGTTGAATGACACAAAACTATGCACTGTGTGCAGTGTAGCTTAATCATGGGATTTACAAAAGGTTATAAGTAACGGTGTTTAGACATTGATACTAAATAACTTGATCTAAAATAGATATGGCTTTGTGATAAAATTAGTGTAGGACTTTCATTGTTATGGAACAATAAAATAAGTTTGTTATAGTGTGTGTGTGTACATTAAATAGTATACTGCTTACATAGGCAAAAGTAACAGCTGTTTCCCTGCGTAGGATTCGCCAGTCGTACTGCTGATGTTAAAATACAGGGAAGGGTCGAACTGTTGTGACAGCAGGGGTAAGTTTATAACCGATACAGGGAGGGGGTCTAACTGATGTGACAGCGTCGGTAAGGTTATAACCGACACAGGGAGGGGGTCTAACTGATGTGACAGCGTCGGTAAGGTTATAACCGATACAGGGAAGGATCTAACTGATGTGACAGCGTTGGTAAGTTTATAACCGATACAGGGAGGGGGTCTAGCTTATGTGACAGCTTCGGTAAGGTTATAACCAATACAGGGAGGGGGTCTAACTGATGTGACAGCGTCGGTAAGGTTATAACCGATACAGGGAGGGGGTCTAACTGATGTGACAGCGTCGGTAAGTTTATAACCGATACAGGGAAGGGTATAACTGATGTGACAGCGCCGGTAAGGTTATAACCGATATAGGGAGGGAGTCTAACTGATGTGACAGCGTCGGTAAAAATATAGCCGATATAGGGAGGGGGTCTAACTGATGTGACAGCAGGGGTAAGTTTATAACCGATACAGGGAGGGGGTCTAACTGATGTGACAGCAGGGGTAAGGTTATAACCGATACAGGGAGGGGGTCTAACTGATGTGACAGCGTCGTTAAGATTATAACCGATACAGGGAGGGGTCTAACTGATGTGACAGCGTCGGTACGGTTATAACCGATACAGGGAAGGATCTAACTGATGTGACAGCAGGGGTAAGTTTATAACCGATACAGGGAGGGGGTCTAACTGATGTGACAGCGTCGTTAAGATTATAACCGATACAGGGAGGGGTCTAACTGATGTGACAGCGTCGGTACGGTTATAACCGATACAGGGAAGGATCTAACTGATGTGACAGCAGGGGTAAGGTTATAACCGATAGAGGGAGGGGGTCTAACTGATGTAACAGCAGGGATAAATTTAAAATCCATACCGAAAGGGTTATAAATGGTTCGACAGCGTCGGTAAGGTTATAAACGATAGAGGGAGGATTCTAACTGATGTGCTGGAACCACTATAGATAAAATTGTGTCTTATTGAATTTATCTATTAAACGGGTCTACGTCTGCGACCTTTCAGCTGACGATGTCTTATTGAACAAAATTCATCAAATTTATAAACGTTTGTCGGTATGAACATTGATCCAGTTTTAGCTATACACAGTTTTGTTTTAACAATATAAATCAAATTATGGTGAGTTATGTATGCCATATATTAGTGTATTTTTTCTATTTCCTCTTGTTTTAAATTCTTTTATTTTCACATTCGCGTTCTGTTAAACCTTGGTGTATGGTGAAAAGGTTAGAAAAGTGTTGAGTTCTGTTGATATTCATGAAAATTTACTCCATTTTTGTCAACTGTCCCCAGGAATTTGTTGGACTCTCCAGGTTAACCAGTCGTATTACATACAATAAGACGGAGATCGATTTATGTACGCTAAGCAGGATTCATATCAATGAAGAGTCGAATGTCCAGCCCGCCGGACACACGAACTGCTCTTTGATCAGTTCGATTTCTGGCGTCGGTTAGAACAGCCATACATCATTACATCCCAGCTGTACCACGTGACGATACCAGCCTACATCAAATATCTCTTTCTCATCCTTATTAGGTTTTTTTTCATATCGATAATGAGAATCTTAAAAATGACGTGAATAAGAGTCTACTTGATTCTAGAAAAAAATGGCTGGCATATCTAACGCCAGCCTGTGTCATTATTGCAACGCTAAGTCGTGAGGCGCGAGACAGGAAGCAGCGAATCGTAACACGAATCTAAATTTGGGTCGACATTATTTTCCACTGTATAGCTATCATGGCGTGCTAGGGATAGTTTTGCTCGGAGTTATATTCCCAGGAAGTCATTACCGTATAATGCGTTACATGAAAGTGAACCAAGAAACATGAAACCAATATGTCTGTCATAGTTTACGTTTGTTTCACGAACCGTACATAATCAATGATGTAGTTCTGACCAGATTGCTATGTTAAAAACACTGACTTAGAAAACAAAATTCAGCGCGACGGCCGACTACCTTGTTAAAAAATAATGATACGGGTATCTTGATTATGAATGTTTTTTTTGTTTTTTTGTTTTTGCAGTTTTCCCTCAATTTACCGTTAAGATATGACAAGCGTTCTGTATGCACACGTGTACTGTATACAAATGTGCTCTAGTATATAAACCGCCACTCATAAAAAACTATACATCTCATACACACTCTTTTGACACTGAGTTTTGACAAATATTCATGAAAATAACTCATTCTGAGGTAGCAGTGTACAGTAAAAATGGTCCAATTCTGAAAAATATGGCACATGTTTTAGATATGTAAACATTGCCAGTTAACCCTACATATAACCTCTAATAAAGTATATTTATTACATTTTTACCAGTGAAATATCAAAAATTATTCATTCTATAAAAGTGATATTTTTCACTAGTGAAGAATATCATATTTTTCACTAGTGAAAAATATCACTTTTGCTGATTTAACCAATCAAATTAATGATTAGAAAATACCAAAATAATTGACCAATCAGAAAGCCCGACATATATGTCAGCAACTAGACAGGGGAAACTACTTTTTTTGTTTACAAATTATCGCTGTAGTCCTAGTAAGCATACGGGGTAGGGTTTTCGTTGATAAAAAATGTAATAAACAGAATATCTAACAGTGTCTTCAGTAAAACCAAATATATTTCACTCGTGTGGCTAATATTTTGATATTTTTCACTCGTGCTGCGCACTCGTGAAAAATATCAAAATATTAGCCCCACTCGTGAAATATATTTGGTATTACTGAAGACACTGTTAGATATCCTCTATATATTTGTAATCTGTACAACATTTGCAATTTTAATACAGCTCTGAAGGATAAGTAAACTTATATTTTCTGTGATGTTTAGAGCTGTGAATACCATGGTAACAGCTTAAAAAATGCTCAAAAATTGCAAAATATTATGATATTTGACCCAAAATGGCACAATTCTCTACACATTTTTTTTTCTAAAACCTATTTAAAATTAAATATCTCTATCCCAAAGACAGAATTAATCTTGTTTTGACATATGTTGTAAATTAAGTTTTCCTGCTATCTTACCTTTTCTGTGGGCTTCCATTTTTCGCTGTAGGCAAAACTAAATTTCCTGTATAAACACACTTTCGGAAAATCCGGAAATTTAAAATCCGGAACCAATTTATTAATTTTTGTTTTAACAAATGTGAAGTCTGTATGTACTTCTTCATATTGAATATACCAATTATAGTGTACATTTATTTTTTTCATTTTTTATGCATATCATAATACAGGAGTTATTTACTTAACAAAAGAAATCGCCCATGGCCAGGCTGTCCTACTGTAGTGTGCTACCTGATGAAGATTCAGGGGAGACAAGAGAGGGACCTGTTTTCTAAAAGAAGATCCAAAAATCCATATAAGGGGGTTTATTTTAAAGATGTGCCAAAACATTACACTTTATGAATTATCCCTTAACAAATATGATTATTTTATGAAAGTAAGCTATCGATTTAACAAAATTTCTAAAAAGACATAGTATTTAAAAAATATTGCATTTTACGGATTTGCAGATCCTCAATAACTGTATTGGCAATTAATAGACAATAAAAGCATTACTATAAAAGTTAAAAGGCAAAAATACAATATAATATGTCTTAATGTTATTTGCCGGATTTCAAAACATTTTTATAAAGGAACTTATGGATAGCATTATAATGTTTTTAGGTTAGAAACACTCACATTACATTCGTATCTAAAAATCGGGACGCCAGGGCAACAACAGCAATTTGAACATTCCCCACATAATATTAATCTATTATTGAGCCCATATTTGTTCAATATAGATGGCCATTCCTAGATTACAGGATGTGCCCGCACATCTGATGGCTTCTTTGCACGCACTCAACAACATTCAACTCGGGATCGTGCTCAGTTCTTTGACATGACAACCAATTGAATGTAAATGGTGCTCACCGGAAGGCCAGCAAGATGAATGACCACGTGACCTGGGAAGGCGTCATTGGATATATGGTTGTTGATTGGTCATTAATAAAACGACCTGGCATGAAGGACGAGCTATGCGCGTGGGTTGTCTATATTATGCCACTTAGGTTGGTGGGGATTGATGAGTGTGTTCAAACGTGTTGACAACATTTAACTGAACTCAACAGTTTCTTCTAAATGAAAATTCAAACCTCAAATTCTCGTTAAAATGTCTTCTTCTTTAATTTTGTTACGTAATGTCAATGACGTCTTAACAGCTTTACATATTTTCTATTCCATGAACACAGTTTCAGGAGGTGAGGGGCCAAAACGGGAAACGTTGTTTGACGTTTTACTATTCATATTGCCTACAAAGCAATATTGCACAATAAAATATGATATATATGAGAGTAAGATTTCCCCTTTCTGTCGTTCACTTGTCACTTCCAAAAAGAAGAACTGAGCAGTAAATAGACATTACGTAGTGACCATCTCAGTGTACTTAAATTGTTTTAACACAAATAGCGAGATAAGCAAAAGCTCTTATTTGGACGGTTTCGAATAGTGCATATCATTTAATAATCGGTGGTATTTTGGTTTTCATTTTTTTCTCTTTTCTTTTTCAAATCATTTAGATTGTTTAATCGAACAGAATTCCGTGATACCTTATGAGATCAAATATCAGTTCAGCATTTAAACTAAATTCGTTGTTTCGTTATTTTCTCATTAACCGAGAAACCTGCAAATAATTATGCTATGTACACCATATATTCATTCAAACTGGTCTTTAAATAACCCATGTTACTAGTTATTTCTATTATAGTTATATGTAAAATACAATATAGCTCACATGTGCCTTAGGAATACCTGGTACATTTTCTCCGCTGTATCATTTAAAATTATAGACTTGTGCTCTAAATCAAGGGATGATGTTTTGAAATTCCGTATTAAGTTGTAGTTAAGCATTGATGTCATTTTGTTTTTTAGTTTCATCGGGGTATGAAACAAATTTTGTTTGCAAACTGTATGAATCCGCGTAGCGGATTCTTACAGAAGTTTGCAAACAAAATTTGTTTCATACCCAAATGAAACTAAAAAATAATTGACATCAACGCTTATTATTAATTTTTGAAAATGATTTTCTAATTTAAAACATGTTTTATGTACAATTTTACTGGTTTTGAATGGGATTATATTTCTCAAATCAATACGCAACGTCAATTGTCGTATTGTGACGTCACATTTTTCGCGCCATGCTCGGAATTTCTTTCATAGAAGAATGAAAAGAATTTTTCGACCAATCACATTTGAGTATTTACCATGAAAACAAAGAAAAATTAATTATAAAAATATGAACACAACAATGATCATGGACGTTAGTTTACTGGATAAGATCCCTGCTTTATTAGCAATAAGGAACCAGCAATGAATGTTACCTCTCTCGTGGTTAAATCTTTAAATCTTCAATCAAACCTGCCTTAGCGATCACCTGAATTAACCGACCCCCTTTCATATGCGACCGTATTTTCCCCAAACGTTATTTACTATACCAGGGAACTAGATTTGTTTTCTATTTTGAATAGAATGTCAACTTTGTTACAAAGAGTCACAAGATTGAGTTGGAAACTAAAAATCAGTACCCACTTTCTCCAGAGATAAAGCGTAACGTCCTTGGAAACTGCTTTACTTCAAAACCTATTTGTTAAATAGGACTATCCCATTCCTATACAAAGAATAAACAATGAATAATGACAATTGTTACTGCTAGATTGCCATTGTTGAGAAGTAAATAGAATTTCATCGTTATAGGACATCAAAATGAAAGATGCGCCGGCTGTAATTCATCGTGGTCAATTTGCAACCCACAGAAGTCGTTTCGGGTTCAGAGTTCAATGTTGAATTATGGGTAAAGCTCGCTGAAAATGGCATTCATGTCATTATTCAACGAGAATTGTATGCAATCTTACGTCCTTAGCAATTCGGGATATTCCAGAAACGACACTATAGAATTGCTTGCTGCTAATCATTGAATTGATGGAGAAAATGAAAAAAAAAAAAATCTTAACGATTATGCGTCTATATTGTTACATTGGAAGGAATGTTCTTCCAGAAATGGACCACAAGACCTCCCAAGGTCGATGGAAGCCATTGGGCATTGACCATTCCGGTATCCTTGGCTTAAATAATACATAATATATGACACAGTGTCTAGAGGTGCTTAGCGAAATTTCATTTCCATATCTAAATCACTTCCACTTCGCTTTTATGGCCTTGTGTCTCATAGAAGCAACGTAAACTTGTTTGGTTTGGAACAAAGGACATGTTACAGGAACAATATAGTTTTGCCCAAGAGCCAATTGGGTCATAACAGAGTCTAGAAACCTATGAATCAAAAATCAAAAGGTCACGCGGATGTGGTGTGGCCTTCTTTTGTCGCCCAACAGCGGTGTACCACAGACTTCTCTAAAACATGATATATTAAACAAAAGCGCATGAAATAAGAATCTAAAAAAATGTTGACCCGCTTCAAATTATGGGTTCAAATTTATAGATAAGATTGGACAATTAAGAAGTTACAGTTATTTCAATAAATGACACACTGATAAACAATTATCTATTAAAATGTAATCATCTAATGTCATATAATTTTAGGGTGGTGCCTACTAATCTGAACCTCTTTATAGTGCTATCTCACTGTAATGTCACGTCACAGGCACATTTGCACAATCTAGGTCCAGTATAATGACACTTAGTAAGGAACTGGTTCACAGCCTAAAAGACTCCACCTTCTGCAAGGTTTTGTCTATAGTCAGCTTTCTGTCGGTTTAATTACGCTGGAAACAACATTGTATGTTTGAACAAGTCCTATTCCAATGGCTTTCATGGCCCGAGGACTGATCCTATAGCCTTCCTTATAGAGGGAAAGAGGAGTACCCAGAAGAGAAGAGAAAACAAGAAATATCCACTCAGTGATGTTTCGGGTTCTTGCATTGCTGCGTCTTCCTCTGGAGGATAATAACGATCCCGAAAGTGCCCTCTTCCAAATGGAGCAATGGTGCACTCTACCTGTACAATTGACTTGTTCGGATAAAATTTATATATTGGTCAAATTGTTCATCAAATAATAACTCCGTCAGCTAGTGAATATTAATCTTTGTAAATGGTGTGATATTGCTATTACCATTATTGAAATATATTTCCAGATGTTAATATCTTCTATGAAAACCATTCATTAGGCCTATAGTAATGCTGTCAGGTCGTGTGGGTCCTTCGTTATGCTCTAATGGCAGCTGAATAATGACTGCCAAAATAAGGCTGTGTGGCAAATTGACAATTTCAACTCAGCATGTTGATATATGTTATTGATATAAATTCTTCGATATTAATATTCGGAAGTACCTATATCTTAGCTTCTGAAGAGTCAAAAATATCGCCCTATCATTGAACTAAATTCTCTTCCTAGAAAGATATTGATATTCTCTTCGTAATAGTTACTAACATTCTCTTGATAAATTACTAAAATCCTCCTCCTGGTAAATCACTAATATTCTCTTCCTAGTAAAATACTTATATTATCTTCCTAGTTAATTACTTATATTCCCTTCCTAGTGAAATGCTTATATTAATATAATTTCTTCTTAGTAAGTTTCTAATATTCTCATTCAGGTAAATTACCAATAATCTCTTCCTTGTAAATTAATAATATTCTCTTCCTTGTAAAATACATGCATTTTTACACCTCCTGTGGTGCCTTTTCATAGGTACAATTTCATGAGAAAAAAATGATGATGTTTTAAAATTATATCAAGATCTTTTAATTTTTCTCTTTAAAAACGAAAAAAATAAAATCAACAAATAGTTAAAAGGCCCGATCACGCCCATTAGCCGCCCGATTCTACCGGACCATGTACATCGTCTTTGGTCCTGAGCGCGACCCAGTACAATTATGTGAAAAAAATGTCAGTATTTTGTAATATTTTGTTAAACTTATGTCATAATCTTTTCAACGATGCCTATTCAAAAACAAAATAAAGCATAACCAACAGTTTAAAGGCCCAATCCTGTCCGTAAGCCGTCCGATTCTGCCCCGTCCTGTAAATCGTCATTTGGTCACTGCGCTTATGAGAAAAATACTCAATTATTCATATAATTTTGTTAAAATAAGGCCATAATGTGTTAAATACGACCATTTAAAATCAAACGAAATGCATAATTATAACTTGAACGGTCCGATTTTACTCCGATTCAGCCCGTTTCTGTCCGATCATGCCCGAGTCTACCCGATTCTCCCCGATCATGCCCGATTCTGCCGGTTTCTGTCATATCCTGCCCGATCCTGTAAAATTTATGAATTTCTATATAAAGCAGGGTTGTTTTTGTTGTTTTATTGGGTTTTTTTGTGTTTTTTTGTTGTTTTGTTGGGGGGGGGGGGGGTTGTTTTTGTTTTGTTGTTGTTTGTTTAGTTGTTTTTTTGAGTTGGATATGCAGTTGCATTCATTGAAAAATTCAGGTCTAATTTTAATAAGATTATGTTATTAAGCTGGAGTTTTTAGAGAACATTTATTTCATTAAAATTTAACGCACTAGTACATAAATTGTGTTTTCAGAAAGAACGGAAACACATCACCAATGTTGGTAATATATTTCACGATTTCACATGATTATATTTGCCATTTCTGAAGGAACTATTAAATATTGTATTAGACATCCTTTATAAAGAGAAAAGTCGCTAAACTATCTCATTCGTAAAATATTACAGAAGGGAAGTATTTTGTTTTATTGATTCTACCAAGCTTTTGATTTCGCCGCTTGTGAAGCCTTGCCGTTCTAGCTGATATTTGTGGATGGTAATTGAGAGAATGGCAACCTTGAATAGTTGTTTATAGCTGTGTGAAATGTTCTATAAAGTATAATGCTTCGTTATCGAATTATTTTAATTGTTGTTATGGATTCTTTCAAGGTGAAATGCTATCTCCAGTTTTTTTTCTCTTCTTTGTATGTAAATAACAACTAGGTGATACAGTTTTGTCTTTTTTTTTTTTTTTTTTTGTAGAAATCCATACACAGACGTAGTTGTTATTTGTATACACAGATAAGATTATTTCAGAAATATTAGAGTTTATGAAAACCAAATCTAGAAAAAACAAACAATTTTAATTGAATCTACTGCAAGCAAGGGTATATCACAAACTCGTGTGTTCCGTCGTGATGGTATTTTGAGAAATAATGAAATTTGTAAATAAAATGAAACATCAGAAATCAAAATTTTAAATTAATTTCAGAATCAAAATGTGTTATCAATTTACCATGGAATGTTTTGAAAACTGCAAAAACACCTCAAAGAAGAACCCTGATTCAAAAGAAAACACAGTTCTAATTCAAAACATGACGAAAATGTGTATGGCGACCCGAAAATTACAAGAAAAATAGAACAAGATGTTCCGAAGGGGTAAGCTTCTTCTGCCTAACCGACACCGCCAAGCCAATCAAAGACAGATATTGCAAACAATATTTTCAGCTATAAAAGTACGTCGTAAATAATGCTTTCACAGTGATAAATAATGCTAGCAAAAACGGTCTTAAGAAATTGAACAACACAACGGCGGGGAAAAAAATCTAAATACATGTAAAGAAAAAATATGGGGCTTCCGTAAAGACATATGTTTATATGGCTTTATTTCCGGAAGATACTATCAACCCGTTGAAAACTCTGTAGGTTTCCATTATCATTGTTGCGAAATCTTTTTGAAAAAAGATTTTTTTTTATTAAATAAGAGTCATTATTGTATTTTTTTTTTTTTTTTTTTTCGTTTTGTTTTTATTTGTTTTTAAGTTTTGTTTGTTGATAATGATAAAAGATCAAAGGATACTAGGAGAATGTAACTTCTCGTCCAAACGAGAATCAAACGTGACTTGCATTAATCTTATGAATGGTTTAATCTTCCTTCGGTTCATGGTAACATAACCTGAAACGTATTATACACGGTTTACATACTACTAAGAGCAAATGCAAATATTTGTAACAAAATTGCAGTTAAATGAAATTATAGATGGTACTTGTTTATTGCGCGAACGTCTACATTCGCTCGCAGGATTTTGTTTACAATGGTGAATGTATTCATCCGTACAAAAGCAAATCGTACTTTTGATAGCATGGCGTCAGCAGAAAGATATCACTGTATAATGTCCAAATAATATCATATTGTGTATTTTTGATAGCGCGATGTAGCTCGCTGATTTGAATTGGCTACTTGTTCGTGCGTATGGCATTTTAAAATCAACTTTTCATCAAAACCCCAGCAATGCGTCCTTCTTTGAATATCGCTTATTTCCTATGGTTACACAGACTCTCTAATGATTTCATTCGAATGCAGAGGAGGAAAAAATCAAAATTTTCTTACGGGACCTTGGAATCAAAGCGCTGGCGTGAACAAGAAGTGATTTAACGGGATATTGTAATCAAAGCGTCGGAGTGAACAAGAAGTGATTTATCTTCTATCGACAACCCTAAATTTAATTGTTACTGGCATTTCAAAATAATACACACGTACTCTGGTTCTGTTGAAGAGTGTAATTCCATTAGGAGAATTCGAGGCGATAGAGCTGTCAATTAGTGGGCTAGGTGGACGTTCAGCTATGTCTACTTCTCAAAAATGCTTGATGTTTCACATCCAACCTACACAATTTCAGGAGCTTGTCATGGTGACAGGGGCAGCATTTCATAGCATACTCTAAAACACAATGGACATTCCAAGACACATATGGCTGTTTGTCACGTTCAAGATTATTCGTGTGTTATTCGAAAACTGATTATATTTTCAGTAAAATCCTCAAACGGATTTCCTCAGAATCAATATTATTATTATCACACAAATCCCGTATGCTAATCAAACGCCAGGGGGAAATTGTGTTTGCTTTTGTAAATCATCTACGATAATAATTAATTATGAGCACATTTGTAGCCAAGGACTTTGTACATTAGATTAATAAATGCGATAATTGTCAATTAGGCTTTCGTGGTATTGAGCTCTACGGGTATTAAGCCATGGAAATAAATGGCTCACCTTGAAAGGGATATATACATTAATTAATTCGTTCTGTTTATATCACAGATACATTATAACATATCTAAGGAGTGGCTGTAGGTCCGTATAGGGACCACCGAACCAAATGATTTCCCATAGGCGGTAATGTTAACGTTTATCACTATACTGCTTAAATGGAGTTTTCAACACTGGTCCAGTAGCAATAATTTTGAAGTATGTCATCTCGGAAACCTCTAAATGGAATTATAAAAAAATCTACCAATTTGAACTTTTTTTATATGGGGGCCGCCATCTTGTATTGAAATCAGCACCAAAAATTCATCTAAATTAACAACAAAATACACACTTACTTACCTCCCCCTGACAAAAACAGGCTAGCAAAAAAATAACTGTTTTTCTATATATTTTACATCTATATGTATTGCCCGACCCACATATTAAAACTTTGGAAACTTCTCTCACCTTAATATCCAATCAGTAGGCCCCGATGTATTCACCTTCCTATTAAATCTTCTGCCCAAAAGGGGAAAACCCACATTCTATTTTTGATTTGGTTCTGTGGTCCCTATACACAATCTACTGATACACTTCACATGTAACTGTTATAACATCTGATTGCAAGTACTTACACCACACAATATACCAGACGAATTACACTGCATACACGTGACAGAGAGGGGCCCATTTACACTGCATACACGTGACAGAGAGGAGGGGCCAATTTACACTGCATACACGTGACAGAGAGGGGCCAATTTACACTGCATACACGTGACAGAGAGGGACCCATTTACACTGCATACACGTGACAGAAAGGGACCCATTTACACTGCATACACGTGACAGAGAGGGGACCATTTACACTGCATGCACGTAACAAAAGATCGAATCATTTAGAAGCATCACTTTGACAGAAAGAAGACGAGGACACTTTGAAAAATAGTGACATCAACACATGGTATTAAGTTTCGTACACTTTGTCGCCAAATACGAATTTCATTGTTTTTTGAAAGTTCATCAGAATGAGTCAGTCGCCTTTAATGTTTGTTGTATGATTTCCAAACTAGGCTCTTGGGTGATGTAACGTCAGATTATCTTTATGATTCATCAGAATAGGTTTATAGGAAATAGCTAGAAGACGGCCCGGAGACGGCAGTCATTTGTTGACTTCACATGTTTCGTTTAGTCTGCTATGTTATGTAGTACAATCAGTTGTGGTCAGTAGAAAACTCTGTTAATGAACCTGGTATAAATAAGATGGGAACATCAAAGACAAACGCTTGACAGAAGTCGTATAAAGATACAATTATAGTTACGAGCAATGTATCACGTGACGTTTCCGAGAATATAACACAGCTGTGACTCATGACGTCATTGTCGTGATGCGGGCAATGCGTGGTCAACAATATTTATCTCAACATGTTGCTGTAAGCCTGGCTCGGTTAGATGTTATGGCGGTCACGACCAATGTCACTGATTTCATGGATAATGCGGATTTAATCTACTGACGAGTATTGTCGATTTATATCATTTCGGGTTTAGAAGCATTTTCATGCTCTGTTCCATCCGTCAACACTACTTTGTGTGTTCAATACAAGAGTAGTTGTGATGCAGAGCAGAGATGAGACCACACCATCATATTCCAATTAAATATCGTAAAAAAAAATGCTGTGTGTACAGAAAAAAAAATGTTCCATTCACTGACTAGGCGGAAGTGGGGTGTAAATCGCTAACTACAGGAGACGGTAGCCGGTCCGGATCTAAGCAAAGACCAGAACATTAGAAACGTTTGATTGTATCCACATTTAGACCTGTGACTTCCTGTCATTCAACGGGATGCCTCGCTATTATGGCAAACTCGCTGGTTCACTTCCAAATATAAATTGTCCGAATGAAATCAAGGGATCTCACGTCTGCAGAGGTGAATAGTCGTTTGATTAAATCTGTCTCAATTGTAATTTTTGGTTGGGTAGTACGTTATATCCTGAAAAGCTGGCTGCTAGAGCTAATTGGATGGAAGCTATAATTTAACCCGATCTATTTGACACATACAAAAATGAAACTACCTGCAATGGCTATTTTCTGAATAATGTTTTATAATTGGTTAAAATATTTCTGAAATGATAAATGCATTGTTGGTGGCTAACTTCACTTTAGTCGTCCAGATACATATAAACACACTCATATATATATATATATCTGTATAGGGTCTAGTAAGTAATAACGACGGTATGGTCCAATATAGGTACTGGATCCTAACGAACATGTGCTCGCTGGATGCGTACTACTGGAAATAGATAATTGGTCATGTACAATTCAGTAAAAACGACAGTACGAACAAGTAAATTGTCAAATTAGAGGCAATTTACCCCTTTGTCAAGACACAAATAAATTACAAAAGGTTATATCCATAAATTACAAAAAATCATATCCATAAAATGCAAAAGGTCACATCCATAAATTACAAAAGGTCACATCCATAAATTACAAAAGGTCACATCCATAAATTACAGTAGGATGAAAGAATTGAAGCTGCTGCCCCATTGCACGATCGTAAGAGGCGACTAAATTTGGGATCTTACCTTTTCTTTCTTAACAACTTTTTTTTTCTAACGTCTCTCTTGACAATGCCTCACTGTTGGCCTTTAATTGAGTGTTCGCCCCAGTGAGGAAGGCTTTGGGTGCTGTCCCCTAGCCGAGACATACCAGAGTCTTTAAAAATGGTAGTTGCTAATCTTGCTTAGCGCTCAGCATATTGAAATAGGACAACTGGTTTGCCTGTTGTCAGTAAAATGTAACCGGATGGGATATCCTGCTTGGTTTATCCAGCAGTATACTTCAGTGAGATAGTACTATAAATCGGCACAAGTTCCGGCCTACCACAAGGAAACTTAACACGAGCATACCTCAGCCTTCCAAAACACTTTATATAAGCACTCACCACACGCATGCATGTCGCACGCACGGGAGGCCGTCCTTAAATAGCCCTAGCTGTTGATAGGATGTTAAACAAAAATAAACAAACCAAAAATAACAAAAGGTCACATTCCTAAATAGAATATTATACGGTTATATTTGTAGCAGAACCGTCCTGGTCGATGTAGTCATATATGAAGCAGATTAACTACGGATAGCACCCTGGAGATTTATGAAAATTGTCCCCTCGGTTGACTGTTGAAGTATGTCGGCCGAAGGTTTTGATATTTGTAAATGTAATCAAAACATATTGAGCTGGTATTCATATGGATTTCAAAGAAATAATCAAATGATTTTATGAAGCCCCAGCGCAGGTTCAAACGTCTAGGTGACTGCGCGTTCCAAGTGAGAAGGAAACTCGAGTATATATCAATATATTATACGAATACTTTAACATTTCTCATGTGTATGCATATATCTACATTTTTTTTTTTTTTTTTTTTTTGAAATTTCAGCCCAGTCGAGGTTAAAAATATGTCATTGTACAATAGTAATTATCAACTCGGATTAAACCTGAACGAACCATGGGCCACTGGCAGAAATCAGTGAAGCATAACACTCGTATTATCAACACACACAAATTGACTTAAATTGTGTGAGTGTTACTGAGATGAAACCAAATGACATTCTGCTATGACATAATCAAACCTTCAGCTACAATTTATGACGAATCGATAAGTGTGAATTACAGTGTCGCGATTGATTTGTTCGCCTTGTAATTGGGCATTGGTACAATGTATGTAATTTTCGTCGCCTGAATCGTTTTGTCACGCGCACCAACTATCACTTCACTAACTCATAATGTGAAAAGCTACTTAAGAAGCTAGTGCCATTTTTTTCAATAAAATGACAAATTCTTTACTTAGATTCAGAATTTAGAAAGTCTACATATATATATATACTCACTTGCCACCGATGTATACAACTTAGCTACAAAATATACAAGACAACAATATAAACGTAATTATGACCTTACCATACATATATAAAGTTTTATGATCGTTGGACGGACGGAAGGACAGACGGAAGGGAGACAGGCAAAATAAAATGAGCACACACTGTAACACAACGTCATAAAACATGGCGTAAAAATGTCTAGCAGTGTGCAGAAGAACAAACAATCCGAGCAAAGTGGGAAATATTCGGGGCGATAAAATACACATCGTTTAACTAGCCATTCTATAAAAAGCAACATTTTCGTAAAATATATACCAATTATCGGATGGAAGTTATGGGAAACAGCAACCACATCTATACGTGGGAGGGATTAGATTCACACCCGTGACGTCATACGCTCGCAACTGCAGATGATGGATTCTTGTGTAGTGTAGATATATATTTGGGCGATGAAACATCAGGTTGGAGGTGTATTGATTAGTTCAAGTTCCTGGTGTGGACTTGCCATAATTATCAGCATTTTATACCTCCCGATACATGCAGATCTGACGCAGACGCGCCTGATGGACATCTCACGTGCGTGCCTCAAAATACGCATTAAATCTTTATAAACCAGTGCTAGGAAAACGGTAAATCCGTGGTAAAATGCTGCTTCAGACTTATCTGGCAATGAAGGGACTTAAATATGGACTCTAAGCGTTGTGTTAATGATGAGTAACAGGAGAGTACATGCTCTGATAACGGTTCTTATCAGAACAGATAAAGCATATGTAGTCTTTGCAGTTTTCAACGGAAGTGTACTGGTTCGCTAATCGATCGAAATGTCCAAGGTGGCAGATGTCCTGTGTGAGTGTTGTTAAAAAGGACATACAAACTATATCAGCGTCACGACATGAGTCCTGTATCGTTTCGGTGACGGCTTCACTAGTGTTAGATTCCAAACAAGGACTGGTTTTAACACTTTCATTACACACGTACTTAAGCCCTGATCCAAAGTTGGTTTTTTTGGGGTTTTTTTGGTTTTTTTTTTTTTTGGTTTGGTTTATTTTTTTTGGGGGGGGGGGGGGGGGGGGGGGGGGGGTATTTTGTTGGGTTTTTTTGTTTTGTTTTTTTTTGTTGTGGTTGTTTTTGTTTTGTTCTTTTTTTTTTAATTATAATCTTAGATCAATTCTTGGTTGAGTATTTTACCACTTACGTCCACCGAGACAGAAAATATTCATGTTTATCGACTGACAAAATCTCAATATGACGCAGAGTAGTTTTGTGTCTTGCGGCGACTGTGAAGAAATCATTTCAAACCTGACTGAAAATTCACTTCTATTCTTTCCCTTTAGAAATGCATTAAAAACATAATACCGAATGTTCTTTAAGTTTTGTCGTACAGATCGTTAGTGCCAAGCCCCCGCATTCTGTCAACAGTCGTGAAACACCAAATCTGTAGGATACTCGAGGAAATTCCTAGGATAATTACATGTTGTACATGTAGTTCACACAAAACCCAACTCGGATCCTTACCAAGTAATTTCAGTTTTTGATAGCTTGTCAATAGTATTAAAGATAGCATAGCGCAAACGTGAGTGCATACTGCCTGCAGTCGTGTACTTGATATTCACAAATAAACATACGTACTTTTAAACAATTTGTCAGTGAATTCGAGAATGTTCAGTTTCTCAAGTTCTTATTACTGCGAACTTTGCTGCGAGCTATATGTACTAAATCGGTATTTTCGCTTGGCGCACTTACCGCGCCAATACCCACATATTATGTGTGTAGACTGCATAACATCAGGACATTACCACCAAAAAACTAACCGAGAAATGTCGTTAGACTGACGGATAATTAGACTTATAGATCAATGTGACAGCCGTTAAAACGGTACAAGTAAGACCAGGGCCCAGTTGTTCAAAAGGTGATTAGCTTAATCGCCTGATTAGTGCAAATTTCTTTTATCATCTGTTGCAAAACCTGCGAGTATACCATCTTTAAAGTATGCCAAGTGGAAGAGAGTTAAGAATTACAGAATTTCATAAAGTTTTGTCAAGCTAGTTCTACTAGATATTATTATATCTGGACTTGAAAAATGTTGTCAAAATGTGATTAGCCTAATCAGCGTTTGAACAACTGGACGCAGGTAATGGCCATTGATGTAGTACTCTTTACTTACTCCATCAGTCTTTAGATGGCTGTAGAGTTATTTCTGAATAACACGACATATGTATCTGCCATCTCCATTACAAGCATCTAGAATGTTCGATCTTTTTCGTTTTGTCTTTCTTCCTGCTCCTTCTGTTTTCTTCTGATGTTCCATTGGACACTTCATATAACCGCTAACAAAACATATTGAATGATTTCGATCCTATTTGATATTCATAATGTTGGTAATTTATATATATGCGAATTCCGTCTTTATGTTACACAGGACTACCGTTGTGACAATGCTTCACATTGGTCGAGATCCAGACATTGTCCAATATTGATAACATTTTGTTTGAAGGTGTCTGTATGTGCGAGCACCTGACGTCACTTCCGGTTTCGCATCCTCTATCACCTAGACATGTATTAGTTTGAGGAATCCCGTAATGACCACTATTAGAATTGGAACTGGGTATGTTACCGCAATCTACATAAAGGACACTAACACCGAAATATATCAATATGACGTCATTCAACAATCATACAGGAATTAGCTAGGTCGATGAGTTCGAAGGCTTTTGAATGGCACGGACGACTGGTTCAGTTTCTAATCGGAGTCAGTAATACGCTTTTACAAACGCTCACACAAATAGCTGCAAAAATGGCATTGGTTTTGCATTTTTAGACATCTTTAATACGGAAACTATGCATTTTGTCTTTTTCTTTATTTTTCGGTATGCGAGTGAATTATGGGGTCTGATTTCATATTTCTAAAGAAACTGGTTCAAATTCTTATTCAGGGGTTTTCCCATCCCATCGCTTAGCGCATTATCGATGTTGGCATGGCGCATTGCCACTCTTCGCTTGGCGCATTGTCGCTGTTCGCATGGCGCACTGCTGCATTGTCGCTCTTCGCATGGCGCATTGTCGCTCTTCACATGGCGCATTGTCGCTCTTCGCATGGCGCATTGTCACTCTTCGCATGGCGAGGGCGCCTATGCAACATAGCTGAAATCAACAACCATAATATGTATATATACATTTGTATATGTGTACGAGGGTTGATTGATAAGTTGTGAGCCTCATATTGAAGGATTTGAATTTTGCCGGACATGTTGCATTATTTTTCAACGTAATTCCCTTCAGTATCTATACACTTTTTTCAACGGTGTTTAAGGGCATCAATGCCAATTTTATAGAACTCCTTTTCTTTGCTGTTTAGAAAGTCATCCACGGCATGTATGACGTCATCATAGGACTAAAGTGGGTACCTGAAATAGCTGTTTTCAGTTTTGGAAAAAGATGAAAGTCTGATGAAGCGAGATCAGGTGAATAAGGCGGATGCTCAATCAATTTAAAGCCACAGTCGTGAATGGCAGCCATGGCAATGACAGAATTGTGAACATGAGCATTATCCTGATGGAATAATACACCTTTAGTGAGCTTTCCGTGGCGCTTAAGTTTAATATTTTCCCGTAACTTACTCAGAAGTGAAGCAAAGTATGTGCCATTGATTGTTTGTCCCTTTTGGAGATAATCTATCAGCAGAATACCATCTGCATCCCAGAAAACCGAGGCCATAACCTTCCCAGCTGATGGAACAGTCTTTGCTTTCTTTGGCGGGGGAGAGCTAGGGTGCTTCCATTGTTTCGATTGTTGTTTGGCCTCTGGGGTAAAATGATGGACCCATGTTTCATCCACAGTGAAAAATCTCTGAAAAAAGTTTGCATGATCTTCCTTGAAATTGCTAAGATAAGCACACGATAATGTGCGCCTAGTGTGCTTCTGATCAACTGTCAGAAGTCTTGGTATCCATCGAGCCGAAAACTTTCCCATTGCAAGATTCTCGGTCAGAATGGAATGTACTTTTTCCTGTGAAATGCCAACTCTACTGGCTATACATCTTTCTGTGACTCGTCTGTCAGTCATAATAACATCATGAACTTTATTGACCATTTCTGGGATTGCAACATTGACAGGCCTTCCAGGACGGGGGTCTACCCACGTGTGGTATAAACAGATTGTTAATCTGAGAGTTGAATAACACAGGGTATTGTGGTAGAAAAAAAAATATTGATCAACTATTTAGTATCTTTAGAATATGACTGTTGTCATATCGGCTGAACATGGACAATGGAATACGATGACAAGTTTCGTGTGAATATATTACTATACTGCAGCAGTGGTGCTAAGAAACGCAATTGGCAAAAGAACCCGGTGAAAAAATCAAATTGACATGAAATATTAGGATTACATTTGTGATATTAGCATTTACAATAACTGTTTAAACTGGAAAGTTATATTCTGAACTAGTTTCGCAGTGAACTAGGCATACTACAGGGATCTGTGCTAGAGAAACGCCTATTTCTGATTAAATAAGTATGTGAACCATACTACCGGGGAGTCATATCGCATACAAACAAGGTCACACAGAAATAGAATCAACACAAAACGTACGACTTGAAATACCAAAAATTTTATTACAAACTTAAAAATATGTAGCAATATAAACCGTACAAGATTCAACATACAAGGCCTTTTTTGAAAACTCATAACAGATTTTGCTTTTGTGGAACGTATTCATACTACATGGCAATTCAATCCGCTGGCTCAAAGGTGTGATACGGATTCTACTGTTTGCCATACTGGCATAAATAACATGTACCGATAAGCAGTTCGCATGTTTTACATGGAGCGAGGAACGTATCGGTGCCGGGAAAGATTCGGCCATACACTTCCTAGAATAAAAATGACGATTTCGTCTTGATATACGAGTGTAAATGTTTACTAGCTATGATTAACCGAAAGAGGAGTAATTGTGAGAAGTAGTTCATCATTATAATTGATGTTTAAGACACCATAACTGACGACGGCAATTAAAACTCTCATCGATTAAAATGGTATGGCTAGCGGGAAAGTGACGCTAGTATATAATAGCTTGCGATAATCATGGATTTTTACTACTCTACGCGACAGTAAATAATTGTTCGCGATAAAAACAAATTAACCATTATGCGCGATAGTAAATTTTGAATAAGAGGAAAGATTTGTTTTACGATAAGGAAGTATATGACTGACATTTCCGAACGTGAAGAACATTCCGGTGAATTTAGTGATTGTACGCATGCGCCGCACGGTCATATCCTGTTTAAGCCAGCTTACACATAATTTATACTATATTATTATAACGAATTTAACTTTAGTTAATATTTCGCTTTTAGATGCCCTTGGTAACATAAATAAATATTTTTCTCTAAGTATCACATACATTTAAGTTTGGATATGTGTACAAGTAAAATGACACCTGCAGCAGATGTATTGTCTACCTGTATAGATACGATGACTGTACAGGTAACATATTACCTGTGTAGTAGGTACACTAGCTACCTGTAGAGTTAAAAACACCTCTTCAGACTGATTAACATTAAATCATGCTCTATAACGAGAATAATGCAATTTTGAGACAGAATCCGTTTAGGTACAAAGTTGGTATAACTCAATAGTCAGTCGAGGATTCGGAGTGGATCATGTGAACATTTATCATTCCATGGAAAAATACATGTAGTCGGGACTAAGTTACTGATAATAGGGAATAAATATGCATAAATGATGGATCATCTGTTAGAGCTAATATCGACATGATCGAGCGCCGTCGGGCATAATGACTGACACGTGCGTGAGCTGCGGAAACTGATGGAAACAGCCACTAAATACCAGTTACTAGGCAACTATTGTCAAAGTATTACTTCTTCCTGTTATAGCCTGACACACATGACCAGTTTATACCCGATAAGTATATTATATACATTGTCAACAAAATTATCAACATGTTTACTTCTATATATATTCTATATATAACGTCGCTTCCTATCAATACCTCGTGAATACATAAGGTGATCTTACAACCATTTTCATTGGTTGTGGTGAATTTATTTTCATTGGCTGTTATAATTAACCAATGACCGCTGTGAATTTGATTTCATTGAGTGTTAAAATTGACCAATGATCGCGGTGAATTGTATTTCACTGGCTAGTTTAATTAACCGATAGTTGAGGTAAAGAAAACTGTTAAAATATACAAAATATTATAAATCTCTCTTCTGTTCGTGGAATGTTTGAATTCTTCATAATCGTGACAACGAGGCTTTCACCATTAATTAACTTGTTGGACACGTTAGCGCTTCGTACCAACAAATAGAAAACTCTCTTCGTGATAACACGAAATATACAATATGGTCGACAGACTTCGCCATTCCTATAGCATGAGACCTTCCCAATAACACGACATTGACCTTTCCTGTATTGTGAAATCTCGCAGCAACATGGGATAATATAGACGTTCACACACAGTGATATTTCGTAATAGCAAATTAAAAAATAGTGGCTTCTATCTAGCAAATACTGATTAATTCTGACGTATCAACGGGATTAAACCGAGGTAATTAATATCTGTTGTTATTTTGCTACCTTTCGCTACCCTCCGTTCAAAATTTAAGCGAGAAGTCTAGAAAACGGATATGATACTAAATTTTATAATCATGTTTAAAATCTGAAAACTCTAAAATTAAAATTAAGGACTTTTTCCTTTCCTCCTTTTTTTTTTTTTTTTTTTTGAATCCGTTATATCCAGATTGTCAAGGATTCGAAGCTGCTAATCCTGTCATGTTAAGAATTTGTCAAACAGTTGTTGTTTTTCATTGCCTCGGCAAATCTAATAAAATGTGTAAACAAAGATGAAAAAATAATGTTTTAGCAGATACATTGAAAGGTGAAAATAGATTATAGAATAATTTTGTTAACGGGTAAATGTAATATTTTATCGAGTGTGTTTTGTATTATTTCAAATATACTAACTTCATAATGAATGGGAAAAAATAAGCTATGTGTGGCCCTTTCAGGCCTGAATACACCAACACAGTACGGTATACCAAGTACAGCACGACACTGATTATTGGTAGATCTAATGCTACAATATGTGTAGATTATAAGGTCATGAATGCCATTCCGTATTGTCTAATGATTACATTTTCCGGTCAACAAATGCTATTTATAAAATCACGGAAATGTAAATTCACACATAATAATTGTGAGCTTGAAACCAAAAATAATTCTTTAACTTTTTTTTTCGCGCGTTGTAATTGAAATATATTGACATTTAAGCTTTGCTTAAAATTATAATAATAATAAAACCAGTTGACTGAATACAGCTAGGTATACGTAGCTTCTGGAATTAGTGAAAAACGATTTTAATCATTCATATTAAGCAGAAAAGCTAAGAATAGGGCCGGTAATCATAAAACTTGTCTCTTACTCAAGTAGAGTGTTCACAAATTTTGTTTCTGATAAAGTTGATGATCAGTTTGAAATCGAAAAAAAACCTCTAGTGTGGATCAATTATATATTCCTATTTTATTGTGGTTTTTTTTTTGGTTTTTTTTTCTTTTAATCAATTTTAAAAAGTACTGCCTCACTTGAATTATAAATTGAGCTTGAGATCACATTCGTGAGAGTTTGAGCATGATAGCTGTTTTATGAATTCAGGCCCTTGTATACTTGAAACAGCCCTTAGCCAGTTTTACTCAAATTAACTGCAAGACACAAGGTATGTAAAACCGACCGCCTGAAAGGTAGCGTGATAGCATTCTTATATCAGATTTTATGGTAGATACAAAATTATCAAACTGAGACAATGCTCCTTAGAAATTCAACATTGATAGTGTATACAGTACAAATCAGCATTCGTATTGAAGATCATCGATCAAATTACATATATACATACTTACATAATCTACAATTCCGCACGTAAAGTTGGAATGATTTCCGAACGCTATAAAATATGATTACAAAATGACTGGTACAGTGGATATGAAATTGATTCATGCGTGACATGATTGTTTCTAATGAATATTCATGATTACAAAACTATCTACTATTGCTTTGTACAAAAAGCCCCGTTGAAAGTAAATTCAACGCACATATCACATGAACATCTAAGTCATTGAAGTGTTTGCGGTAACCCTCTCCTCAAAAAGCGTTTACCTAACCCTGATAAAAACTGTTCACCCATAATGCACGAGAAGCTCTGTATGAATGTTAAATAAGCTATGATATTTCTCGTTCCCGTCCGTATTGCACATGTACCTATCATGAAAAAAATGATATAAGATCGTGAATATTAAATTAAAAATGTGTTGATAGATGAAATAAAACTTAAAATAATAACTATACGTATTTATAGTTAAAAATATACTTTACAAAAACATGTACGATTTTATGCTCGCATCAAACAACGTAGAAAAGATATATATTTCATATATGTAATATATATATATATTATAGATGTATACGATATATTAATTGATGTATCAATCAGAAAACCACCTGCATACCCAGTTATATAAATATATACACGTGATTGTAGGAAGAGTAAGAATATATATGTATATATATCTTTCTATACAACTATAGACCGACATCCACATATTGATGGATATTTTATGGAAATATTAAAATATTGCGACAAGTCGACTAGATAAATATTATGTACATAGAAATGCGAGACAATGTAAATCTCACTCGGATGATAATGAGATACAGTAACGGACGAAATGGTGCTCCCTTTCTAGCTCACTACAGGGATAGCTTGCCGAACGCCGACCAGACTACAATTCCTCCCCGTCCTCTGGCACTACAACTCAACGACCGCCCTCATACACTACAAGTTGTCGACCGCCCTCTGAAACTTTAGTAGCCGACCGTCCTATAGACACTACAACTAATCGAGCGCTCTCCGATACTTCAACTCGTCGACCGACCTCTCACGTTTCAGTCCGCACACCGCCCTCTGACGACGCACTCCGACACTTCGGCCCTCTGACCGTCGACCGCCCCCCTGCACTACAATTCTCCTACCGACCCCTTGACATTAGAACTCGCGCATCGATCTATGACACTACATCTCGCCGACCATAGGGATCGAAAACCAGCTCGGTATTTCTCCTGGGCTCACGTTAAGAAAACAAACCAAAATTATACGTGTGCTTGTCATTTTGAAAATTGAATTGAATAGTGGAAAATGCTTTCATTTTAGAAATGTGCTTTGAAATTTAAAAAAAAATGCGTTTACCTCTTACCAAATAACATAATACCTTATCTTATAAACTTTTCTATTATATACAATTGTAAATATTTTAGACAATTCATCGCGATTTTCAACCTCTATGGATATACAGTATCAATAATACCAGATGGAGCCTCGCTACAGAATCTGGCGCCATCTGGTGAACATTTTACAGAAGTATGTGAATACCTTTAGGTGATCGATTTTGACATAATGTAACAAACATGTATTATAAAGCCTCCTTAATCTAATAATGGACGTATATCACGTGACTGTAAAACGAACGTGTAATTCCGGCTCCCTCTAACCGTCAGTCTTGTGTGGAAACATACAAAAATAGTAGCAAGTTTATATCCGGCAGTGTTCATCGTCAACAGTGTCATACAAACACTTTAATCAATATATCAATGTTAGCGATTTCCTCCTCCTGATTGTTCACGTGGCAACACATTGGTCTTTGGAACACACTTTTCTAAGTAACTCCTAATCTGATCCGAATACAATGTGTTTGGTAACACATAACGTCATCACTATGTGCGTTTCAGAAACCATGACGTCATAAAACACAGCCTTGTTGAAGCACACATCCCAAATAAGGCTCACGGATTTCGATTCTGCTTACAAAATATTGTGATGCAAATAAATTATCTTCTTTTGTAGAACAGCATTGATCCAAAGGGACTAATATGTTAATTTTCTCTCTCAGAATACGGTTCCTGTCGTCAATATTTTCTAATTTAGAATTAGAAACGAGCCAATATGCAGTTTTGTCTTCAATAAATCTTTGTTTAGAACAAGCTATAACACGTGGGTTGTCTTGTTCCAACTAACACAACTATATCAGTTTAAAAAATAATAAATACACTAATCGTATATGACGTATCCATAAAAATAAACTCTTGTTCTCCTTAGTTACAGAGAACAATAACTTGGCCTTTCGCTTCCGGTAGCCCAAATATTTTGGCATTCCTGGATCAAAGTCTATCACACAGTTTTTCTCGACGCCGGGTACTCAGTTGGCTAGTAACATGTGGGGATATTGGCTCGAGTACGATACCGTGTTGAGGTTCAATCCTTCGATGAAAGACTTGTGGCTCTCGGGTGATACCGCTGTAGAGCCAACTGGAGACGGAAGTGGTCCCGGAAGTAATTCCCCGAGACTTCCGAACGACGGGACATGATGTGTGACTGGTGAGGAATTGTGGTATAGATCTCCGGAAAGGGTTGACGGAGCCGCGTGGTGTTGGGGTGACCTCAGATTTCCATGCTGCATCTGCTGTTGTTGATGTTGCTGTTGTTGATGTTGATGTTGTTGTTGATGCTGTTGTTGCTGTTGCTGCTGTTGCTGATGATGTAGTTGTTGAATTTGTTGATGTTGTTGTTGCTGTGTCATAAATACCCTCTGTTGTTGGTCAATGTAGAACTCCACCCGGGGATCCCTAGGAGAAAGGGACCGTGGCCGCTGGGGAGAGTTGTAACTAGCTGTCTGAAGTGCTGCAGCCGACCTCTGGCGGAAGTAGTTACCAAACTCTGTAGGGGAGAGACGTGTTGGTCGTTTGGCCTGAGTCTTAAGCTTTGTTGAGCCGAATTTTGTTTGGGCAAATGTGGAGGCTGTGAATTGTGTGGGAATCCTGTCCTGTTTGGGGACGTAAGCTGGCAGTGGACTTTTGGCGGACGTGGTCGCGGGCGCGGACGGGACTGTACCGCCATTAGCACCGCACACACCACCTCCCATGGACGATGTTGAATTGAAGAGGGCACACGAAGGCGACGTGGAGGCACTGTTTGGCCAGCCATTGGACGACGTGGGTGAGGAAGGAGACAGTCCTCCAGGTGATAGATTCATGCTCCCAAAAGATGACGACAAGTTGTCGATAGGTTTAAAGCACTGAGCGTCAGGATTGAAGCTCCTTCCTGCCGCCGCCTGCACTTCGCGATCCGCCTTCTCAGTGCTGTCCTCGTCGCGTCGCTCGCTATACAGGATTTTGACGGGTCCTTTTTCTCCGATCTTATATGAGACCTCGCAAGGGTCAATCCACAGGATCAGCTCAGCAGGAAGGTAAGACTGTACTTCGGTAAGGTCAAGGCCACATTCATAGATAGCTTTGATGATGACTGGATCTACCTTTTCTCCATTTACCCTAACACAACGATAGCCTGTCCCTTTGATTGGTTTGTCAGGGTACCAATGACCTTCAAATTTACCCTTTAGTCCTTTTTCCAGTTCCTCTGCCAGCAAGTCCACTCGTCGCCTCGGTAACTTGCTGTAGAGATACGATATCACGAAGTTGAGTGCTACAGAAATCTCGACGTGCATCTTGGCCGGTATGTCTGAATTTCCGTCCTCTAGACTGACCTTAAAGCTGGGTCGATCAATCAATAGCTTGGAATCCAGTATAAATCTTCTCTGTTTATAATGCCGTAGTTTCAAAGCAACCTGTAACGAAACAGAAGAATATTAGACTGCAACAAAGGTCACGCACGTCGCTAGGGTCTGATACTCATCTCTGCTGCTTCCCAGCAGGGGACCCCAAGTCACGTCAGACGCTTCCTAACTAACGCTTCTCGCACAAACATAACGTTTAATACAGATTTACATATTTTGAAACAACCTGATAATTCGTGTCAACAGATATACGCCAGTAAATTACGCTAAATTGTCATAGTTATATGCTGTCAAGGTGAAAGGTAATTCGCGCCTCATTGTTTGCGGAGAAAGCCAATAACGAACATTGATTTCGTTCCGTACGTTAATGCTGTAAAATCGGTTTCGTTAGATGTATTCAATGCCGTGGAGAGAAAGGAGCATGCAACATTTATACACCTTCCGTAAAATGTAAGCCTTCGCATCTACGTATTATTGTCAACGTGAGATATGTCTGTGGTGCACGCTTCGATACACGTGCTTTAAATGCACATGCTTGAGATCAATAGATTCGCTTAAAAGTAAGATATCTTTGATTGACATTCACATGAAGATTTTTTTAAAGAGTCGTACTTAGCCCAAGACAAGTGATTCACCATTTTCTAGAAATATCATTGAAGAGAAGCAAAACAAGGTCGAATATGGTTAATGCTCAGAAGATTTTAAACGGCCTTTGTCATAAAAAACGATTTTAAAAGCGTTAAGGAAGGGAGCTAAAATGATAAAATCGTCAGTAAATATATATTCAGTTAAAACAAAGACGAATCACGGCTACACAACGTAACATTCCTACCCAGATATTGTGTCAAGGAGGTTTTAATTGACTCTTGAATCTGAACGAGAATTTTTTAGTGGTGAGAGGAAGAGTACATCGGGATTCTCCAATACAGTGTGATAAATAGCATAATGTGCTATTGTACTTGTACGTATATTATTAAATATAACATGCCACATTGTGTTATATATAGTAAGTCAACTTGATACTTAGTGAGAGAGCAAGGCAGGCAAGGCAAACCTGCTGTCCCCGTCGCATCATTCGTATGAGGCGACTAAATTTAGGATCTTATCTTTTCTCTTCTTTCTTAATATTTTTCTTTAAAAATCTCTTCTTGGCACTAGATCTACCTCTATAGTACTAAATACTAAATTAAATGACACTTGTCGTTGACCATGTTGACAGACAAACAAATAAACAAGAAACAAGTGATCCACCATTGCAATGTAAATATACCATACATTTCTTAATTATCTGGCAACTATTTCTCAGTTACAAGAACACAAGCCGAAGTTAAAATTGAATTTTCAATCAACTGTCATATGTAGAGTCGACTTGTTTATACAAATGGTGCTTCTCAATGCAGATATTCCATTTTCTCTGACAACATTTATCGCCGTGTTCCCGCATGCGCATCAATTGTACATGATGATGAAACGTCATTTTACGGTCCCTTTCTATCCTACTTTATTATATAAAAAATCTGCTTTGGAAAGATAAGCTGATTTGCAGTTGTAATTAAGGTATTTAATTGAATATTATGTTGCATCGTCGAGAAGAATAAGGCAATCAGTCTTGGAACCCTAAGGCGTTTTAGACATGCCGAACATGACAGCTAAGATCGACGATATGATAAAAAAAGCTAAAGTTCACATGCAATTAGTTTAGATATTTCAAAATTCCTTAATAACTATTTAATGGAATGCTGGGGGCTATGCAACAGGAAGAAGTCAGAAAAAATGACAACTGAGTTTCAATGCAAACGTTTCCATAGTCACGCAAAATTGTAAAAGCTTAAGCTCGATAATACCCGAGGAGAAAAACATTGAAACTAGGAAACAGGTTTCTGCAGTAGCGCAGAAGATCAAAGACAATATTTTTCTATGACGAACCTTGACAATTACAGAGAAAGGAAAGAAAACAATTAACTGCTTTGAAGCACGAACTCACAAATACAGTAAAAAAATAATGACAGAAGACTGCCTGGTAGGGACCGAGGATAATCGAAGAATGTACCTTAAACGGGATTTGACCTTAGATGTAGGGCGAGTGTCGTTACTGAATAATGAGACGCTTACTACCCCTGAGCACCTGGTCTTCCCCCCTATGGTACTTTTTGAAGGATTGATATTTTGCTCTTGTCTTGTCGATTTTGAGTTAGAACAATGGAATTATGATGTCGGTATTCTTTGATGGTTTTGGAAATTGACTAAGACGGTGGATAGGAAAAATGAAGACCACTGAGAAAATGACTGGTATTACCTGAAGGCTATCTAGAGATTATAGGTACACACGATATGGCGAACATCAATAACTTCATATCTAAAACCTTGTTCAACTTAGACCACATCTGTAGATCATTTGCAATAAAGAATTCGACCGAGAAATAAGATACTAGTGTTCAAATCCACGCAAGCTTTCTCTTGTAATCGGATTGAAATAATAACCAAACCTACGCGCAGCCATTGCCGTCAGCATTTCAGTAAGAGGTTCTGTGTCTTCTCAACACCAGACTGGCATTAAAAACAATACATAATTGATGACGTCTTAAAGTAACAAAGTAGTCGACAGGACAACAAATTATCCGAACGGGCTTGTGGTAATGGTATAACTGTTACATTGACCAAGACAGATGACGTCAACATACATTTTACACGTAGTTCATGAGCACATTGCTTCGATTTACGCTATTGTCGTTTGGAATACATGTTCAAAATTCATGTCCGACAGAAAAAAAGTCCTTTATTATTCTGAGCAACTGCATGTAATCTATTAAATTTTATTTTATCTGTTATTATATTTTTGAGAGGTAGTGTTTTTGACTTTTGTGTAAAGCAGTTGTTTTTTGTGTGCCCAGAAAACATGTCACGTCGTAGGCTTACAAAATTCTATATATCTATCGACATTACTTTATAAATATTCAACATTCGATGAAATTAATGATTTGACTACAAACTGCTGTCTTTTACCATCTTCGTCATGTACATACAAAATATATAAATACATTATTGAACGGAAGGAGACGGCACCAACTCTGTCTCGCATTTGTTAGGTAGTGCGTCCCATTTAGATCACTGACAAAATTGTAATATTTTGGCACAGGAACCAACTAACCGGAAAACATTTTTATATTTAAATTTGCCATTTGCATACTGTAAGCGTTCTGAATTTGACGCACTCAAGTTTTAGCACAAAACCAAATTAAATCAGATTAGCGGAATGATGAATTAGCACACAAAAGAAACGATTGTCATGGAAACCAATGTAGATAAACTACAATTAACGCTATCATGATTTAGCGGAATACTTCCAGCGCCAAAAAAAGCTAAAATAAGATAACCGCTAAAATATGATTACCGCTAAAATAAGATTACCACTAAAATAAGATTACCACTAAAAGATGTACGTAAACAGTAATAAAAATTTAATTTGTTTTTAAAATTCTGCTATTTATACCCTGAATTATCACATATACTGTTTTAATGGCACATATGATGATTGGGGAGCTTTTATATGTAATATCCATGTCCATTTTAAACCCTCGAAATTGTTTTTTGAAGAAGAGGGTGGATTTAATATACACAATATAACTCTTTGGACTACAAATTCCTTGTATAAGAAAACATTGTCACAGGATGATAGATAAAGTGTTTTTTTCGAAATACAATTTAGTCCGAGGTCAGTTATTGATAGGCATCCTGTAAGACTACGTGAAATGTATTCTTTTATCATTTATCTCCGTTTGATATATAATAATTATATTGTACGGCCAGGATGTTTGTATTTCCGGTTCTTACATTTCTCCTTGAATGATTTGGTCAATGATTAACAGGGTATATAACGATAATCATATTTTGTATATAAACATTACGTCATTGTTCCGTCGCTGTACATGCTTATATACAGACTATAATATTAGATATGATACGTTTATGGGTATGTCTGCGTGTAAACTTGGCGGAAGCTTTTACATGACCAAGATTACAAGCACTTGCGTGACGAAGGTAGTTTTCACGTTTACCTCGCGGCTTTCACGCTGTTCCCCGAGGACTCTGTCAACCAGGTGTGATATTTTCCCTACTTCCTGTTTCTACTCTGTATTTGCGTGGGATCCACAAATGACCTGTACGACTTCATAATAACACCAATTGAAATCACCAGCCCTCGGGGAACTTTTGAAACTAAATTGATAATTAGTTTCATAGTCCAGCGATTTTAATTATTATTGTAACCACGAGCGCATTCCATAGTCAATGCATTTATTAATTACAAAAGTCTCGTATGTTGTTTACGGTAAAGCGTACAGAATTGGTGCGGTTCTATCTAACGCTCAAACATACTAGGAGAAATCAGTCTGTACGCTTGTTCCCCCCATACCTGGAAGCAACGTCAGCATGATCAAAACAGCATGTAAAAGCGCTAAGCCGCCAACGCTGGCAGTGCTTATTTTACCCTGGGGACGCGTGGTATTTCAGGGCACAAATGATAACTATTAGTTGACGACACGCAAGTGTCTGCGACACAGATATAACATACAAATATATATATGTTCGGATTTTTAGTTGTAGCTTTCGACAACAACAGTCCCGGATTTCCTTTTCTGTTCTACACCCACGAAGGTTCTGTTTTGCTACCATTGAATAATTCATTGGCGAGAATAGCTGCGGTATATTAAACTAACCCTTTGCTATACATCAATGCTTAAGGACATTAGTCCTCCAGTTTTCCAATAAAACTTTATTCCGGACTGATCGGCTTTCTGTAGAACGTTGGTAGACACCTAACAGTGTTAAACGTCGGCCACACCGACCATTCTACAGGTTGCTAGCCCGCGGAGCATTTGTATTTCCTATATGCATGCAAGTCCGCGTTTACTACAGCCATTCGATAATCGATACGCTTCCGCTTCCTCTGGATACTCCGCCATCCACGGAGCGAGGAGGTGAAATTCGGGATTTATAATTCACATTGCAGTAATGCCGCACGCGCACATTAGTGTAGCATGCCATGGACAAAGCTCATATCCATTTATGGCATCGCAGGAAGCGGGAACGATTAGGGAGAAGCACATGGTCGATACCGTAGGGACTTGTGTATGACATCCCCACCATCATATCACTTATCCTGCTAGTACATATTTTCTTAGATATCTGGGTTTTTTTATTAAATGTCCACGTCTACTCTGATTGACAATCGTTCAAATTGTTTATTGTTATAGAATTTTCTTGGAGGCAGGAACTTAATGTCATGATCAGGATTACGTGAGTACGCCAAATACGTAGTATACAGGGCGACTGATGAGCGGTCACAAAATCAATACAAGACAATCTCTCTCGATAAAAACATATATCTTATCAAAATAAAACGACACGGCGGAGTTTGAAAATGTCTAAGGAAATGAAGTAATGACGTAATTTGCTGAGATTGGGTCAGAAACAGACATCTCTAACAGACGGTTTCTAATTTTAACAACATAAACCTGCTATTATTTTACAATAAATCCGCGCAAATTCACATCTTCCGCGTCATGTCATACAGAGAAATCGATAAAGGACATTTCAGGAGACGATACTTAGGTTTTGTGATAATCAAGGCCATCGTGGTATAAACTCGAGAATTACTGCCTCTACAAGGTTTCAGCTTCTCATCATAAAATATCTCATTGCCTAATTATTATTGCCCGAGTTTCCTTTGGCCCCCAATACCAGTTATTTTAACATCTTTAGGGACAGAAATCCTATCCTCGTACAAACTGTGTTCTTTAATTAATCTATTCATTTTGGTAAGAGATGCTTCATCCTTGTAGATATTAATATACAGTAAGCATGAAAGACTTTTTGTCCTTCTTCATTCGCTGGAATAAAGAAAGTTTATATGAGCATGAGTCAAATTAATATGGTACGTTTTGATGACGGTGATATTGTTGATCAGCGCCTGATGCATCGGGAATCCAATGCCGCGGAGACTATCGAACAGTTTTTGCGGCAACCGGTGCATATTTACCACCTAAATCAGATAGTATAGACAAGTAAGTGTAAGAAATGGGTGGCGTTATCCATTATTTACCATAGCCAGATATATTCATGGCAATATAATTCACATACACAAACGCATTAACCAGGAACAATACCAATATATAGGAACGCCGTAGCCAACGAAGGTACCATCGACCTTATCAATATATGTAGACGTCGTGACCATCGACGATTTAAGACAATATCAATATATCTAGACGCCTTACCCATCGACCTTATCAATATATCGTAACGTGTTAACAAACGACAATATCAATATATCGTAACGTCTTAGCCAGACGACAATATCAATATATCGTAACATGTTAACAAACGACAATATCAATATATTGTAACGTGTTTACAGACGACAATATCAATATATCGTAACGTGTTTACAGACGACAATATCAATATATCTTAACGTCTTAACAAACGACAATATCCATATATCTAGACGTCTTACCCATCGACATTATCAATATATCGTTACATGTTAACAAACGACAATATCAATATATCGTAACGTGTTAACAAACGACAATATCAATATATTTAAACGTCTTAACAAACGGCAATACCAATATATCTAAAAGTCCTAACTAACGGCAATATTAATATATCTAAACGTTTTAACCAACGACAATATCAATATATCTAAACATTTTAACCAACGACAGTACCAATATATCTAAGTCGTAACTAACGACAATATCATCGACATAAGCAATTTATATAAACGTCGTAACCAACGATAATATCAATATTCCAAAGACAATCCTAATAATCAACAATACCAATATATCGTGCCTCCAGCAGTGAAATCAGATTACTACTGGTGTAAATGAAACAATCTGACAGTTGATGATGTATATATTGAAACTGTATATAGCTGATCCCACAGTAAGTAATGGTTCTACAGTTTCGTAATGAATATGAACACAATCTTCCGCCCACCGACCGATATTGATCCACATCACACACAGTCTAATGATGCCAACAAGGCGGTTACACCAGGCCAGCCCTTAGCGCACTAACCCCTGAAACACCCCCACAATCTCTACTGGGACGGTCGAGGTGAGTATAGTAAACAAACAGTTATATACTTTATATCACAGTTCTATATTAAATAGCTCACACCTCCTACACAGAGTTATTAGTCAATACCTGTAATGTATTATTTCTGTGTTGTGTGAAAATCACTACTTTTCCCTTTGGCGAATCCGATTGATTTTGAATGGGTCTAACAAAGAGACCAGGAACGAATCGCATTGTTGGCACACGCAATCAGCACATACCAACACATGGGCACGTGTACATCATATGGTGAAATTACTGAGCAGCGAGCGTTTCCAAGTTTTCCAAATAACTTTTATATTTACGTTTCAACCCCCGTACAGATGCACCAGGCTACGCCACATCCAGGTAACTGTCTATATAGTTAATACGTGCACCATGAGCTGTAACCGCTTCGCCACTTTGGCCCTAAGCGAACCAGCTACATCAGAAATGTTGTCTGTATGTAGTTTACCTATGCGTAACATGAAACTGAGGAAAACATGAAAAAAACTGTCTTTTATTCAAATTTATATTCCATTACTAACTTTTTATAACTAACCCAACTATCAGTACACACACCTAAGGAAGAAATGGCAGTCCAAAGATTGAGAGTGTGCGATATTTATCCCTAACTCTCCATTACTTATAATAACTGTACCAGAAATTTGCGCACTAAGGGATCATTCGGTATACACATACTTAGATTTTACCTAAGGGATCATTCGGTACACACATGCATGGATTTTTACCCTAGGAAGTAATGAGTGCCCAGGGATTAAGAATGTCTATTTTAACTGAAAATTGCATTTCGTTTACTTACCCACAAATTCACGCTTAAGGGGAGCGTTCGGTACACGTATGCTCGGGTTTTTACCTAAGGCCGTGAGAGTGTGTATCTTTCTACTGCCATTAGGATCTAATTTTCCCAACCCATTTTTTCATTTCTAGCCCACACATTCACACTTTAGAGAGCAATCAGTGCACATATGCTTGGATTTTTACCTAAGGCCGTAATGCCTGCCAAGCAATTGAGTGTGTGTGAAACCGCAGGCGTGGAAATTTGTAGGTGTAGTAATGGTATGTCTTCAATACCATTCCCACACGACATAGAAGTGCTTATCTCTGAAAAAAAACGGAAGTCACCTCGTAAAATTTTGTGAAGTTGACCTAAACGACAACCTATTGTATTAACATATGTACAAATATGGAAATACTTTAAGAAACCAGCTGCAGTTGATGTTTGACCAATAAATGCCCCACTGTGTAAAATCTGTACTCGTACCAAAGCTGTTAAAATGATATTTGATATTTGCCTGACGCTCATCATTACTACTGAATGTGGTCCACAGGGAGATATACATGTATAACGGGCCCTTTCCGGGTTTCTCTATGATATGACGGTAAGAGATGCTATGTCAATATGCTTTCAACGTGATGTTTCAGTGACTCTAGAAAATTGTCTTCAAGTAGTGCCTGTACTTAGATGATCTCTATGTGTTTATGGGATGTTACATGGTAGAAACAACCCGGTGGATATCCCTAAGGGATTAAGACTTATCGACGGACTCCTGCAGATATCTCATTCCCTCTGTATTTGTGGTTCGCCCGTTGTCAGTATAATGTGACCGGGTGGGGTGTGCTGCTGGGTGTCTTCGGCAGTATGCTTCAGTGAGGTAGCACTCTAAATCGGCAAAAGATCCGGCCTATCACAAGGAGACTTAACACAAACATACCGCAGCCTCCCAAAACACACATACGCACTCATCACACGCATACATGTCGCACGCACGGGAGGCCGTCCTTAAATGACCTTAGCTGTTAATAGGACGTTAAACAAAATAAACCAAACCAAACCAAACCAAACTGTATTTGTTTTTCGTTTGGAAAGACGAATATTTTATAAGCATGGTTTCCTTAAGATCAGAGAATGACAGTTGTCCAGTTTCTAAGTTTCTAAATGGACAAACATTCAGTGGATGGTATCTATAGAAGTTATTTAAAGAAACATTTTATCGGCAATCGAAAAATTACAACAAGGCCAATGTCGTCAGAATATTAAACTAAAGACTTTGTTTGATAACAATCTTTCAGAATCATACCATTACCATTGAACAAAACATGATATCGAGCAGAACTGAGATACACGTGACATCAAAGTAGTACAAAAATATATATGCATAACATGGCAAACCTTAATGAAAAAAGCAATAAAAAAACCCATCAATATTGTCAAAAATATCCAAATGACAGTCAACAAAAAGACCGATTGTGTTTTTTTTATAACACGTCGCTATGTTATGCACTACAAGGCGTAAGAATTGTACCTGCTGTCCCCATTGCATGATCGTAAGAGAAGACTAAATTTGGGATCTTATGTTTTCTCTTCGTTTTCTCACTTTTTGCCTTTTGTGGAGCGTTCGCTTTTGCGAGGGAAGGCTTTGGGTTCTGTCCCCTGGCCGGGACATACCACAGTCTTAAACAATGAGGTTGCTACTCCTGCTTAGCACTTTGCATTTTGGGAGTAGGGCATCTGGCTTGCCCGTTGTCAGTATAATGTGACCGGGTGGGGGTGTCCTGCTGGGTGTCTTTGGCAGCATGTTTTAGTCAGGTAGCTCTATAAAGTCTAAAGAATTTCCGCGCTATCACAAGGAGACGAGCATAAACATACCGCAGCCTCCAAAACACACACACACGCATGCATCTCGCACTCGGGGGAGACCGTCTTTAAATGAGCGTAGCTGTTGATAGTACATCAAAAATACTAAACCAAGCCGAACTTTTATAACAAAATATTAACTTGGCTATTATGAAATTACGTACAGTCAACTAGTTTGTATTTGATACGGGAGATTTTTGTTATCACATACGTCTTTGAAAATGAAAAATCGAATAGGCTAACCTAAATTGCTTCCATAAGCGGCATGAATACTTTAACAAGACACATGCGTTGGAGACAACTGCATTAGGACCTGTTGACCATCTACAGCGAGCTTTAAATGGATACGTCTATTCTCATTACGCGTACCATCAACCACTTGTCCGAGCGGCTATTGTTACCGGAAGAAGCGTACATTCACAACAACGTGTCCGAGATTGATTCCGAAAGCATCAACAAAGATCTCAGCCCCTACTTGTAATTCAACGAAACAGCAAGTCAAAAGGAATCAATTTCACCAGGTCAAATCCCGCCGATGAGTCGAAGTGGCCAATGCGAGGTTTGGATTATCGGGATGCATGCCAGAAACGAGGTACCGAAGCATGTTTCATTGGACGCAACATAATAGAGCTATCATCACGATTTTCGTGCTGTCGAAAACCATAGGAAGTTCAATGGACGGAGCATGTTAAATGTATATTCACATCCTGTGAGTTGGTGTTTACATGTTTCCGCGACCTACGTCTGACCTTGTGCTCTTTGTGGTGGGTGTTAGGGCACATACACAATGCGTATCTAACGAGTACACTCTACAAATATAGCACAAACAACAATACACACACAATGTTCAATGTCATACATACCATGGGAATTTTAATTCATGATATTAGAGAGGTTATCAACCGTTCCAATAATACTTCTAAAAAGTTCGGTCAACTTTTTCCCAAAAGCGATAAAACTAATTGATTGTTTTAAATTTTCGTGATATTAGGTATGGTGGTTATGTGGACAACTACCAGGGACCTTACTTCATTAATCACTTATCATGTTTAATTATAGTTAACGAGATGTTATAGCCTGATGGATTGTGATTGTATTGGTCCGTATCAGCAATACACGTACATATAATAATATACCTATGCTTAAGGAAAGAAACTATCTTTAAAGTAGTCAAACTGCCGATTTATAAAGAGCAATTAAGTCATTTACTGGGTACACATAACAAACTATACAGTAATTAACTGGATACACATAAACAAACTATGCAGTAATTAACTCGATACACATAAACAAGCAATACAGTAATTAACTCGATACACATAAACAACTTACAATACAATAAACATCAGACTTGCCTTAAGATTAGTATCACTACCAGTTAACATCATAACTTTCCAGTTTCCACTTTTCTTACCACCGATATTTCGCTGCGTTAATAATATAATGCAGATTTTTTATGCTTATACAAAATGTGAATATATACATATTTTCTATGGTTATACTAAATTGGCTCCGAGGAATCTCAAGTCTGAACTAAAATAGCCAGAAACGAATGTACCGATTATCCTTAACATTTATAGTACACATTTAACCGTATTAGTAAGTAGAGGAATAAAAGCAATGTAAGGGAAAATAAAACAAACATGCTGATAAAATGAAGTCCCGAAAACGTTTGTCATACACGAGTAATTCAAAGTATTATCGGATCTAGATTTGTCTTTCTTCGTGTAATTTCGTTACTTTCAACTTTATTTGCCAAGGAAGATACCGATCTACAAATCTGCTAACGAGCAGTTACAGCAAAGCATAAGACTTCAAATTAAACTTTGTTAAAGTATTGATAGTAAATGGATGTAATTGAAAGGATTTGCTTCAGCTTTTGTTGCTTTTTTTCTACAGAACTGTCTAATGAATCAAGAACTGAAAATAATAAATAATCAGATTAAGAAAGGGAATGCTTATATTCCGATAAGAGCTTCTGTCGTTTGAACTCTTCTGTTTGGAAAACAGTTTCGTATTTCAGTTAGGTACACATAGTTTGGTACACAGTCTACATGAAATCATCTGATGACTATGAAATGTACATCAACTTGACACAGCACCTATATTACGTAATCATTGTTTCTAGTATTTGTAGATATACACAGAACAATATCCAGAACTGACCTACTCAGAGATATCCATCTGATCTTAGTATAAGTATATCTTCTTAGAACATGCACAAACATATGTGTAAAATTCACATTAAAATTTTCACCTTGAACGTCTGTGTGACTGTATTACATATTTATATGTAACATATGCTGTACAACACTTCACTGAATAGATAAAATATGGAAAGTCTTGAAAATGTATATTGCCGTTTATATGGTGTCACGTGTGTTGCTCGTGCTGCACGAGGTCATGCTGTTAATGATCTAATGATATAGATAGTCTATCTGTAAGTGTTTACCTGTAAACGGCTGTACCAGCGTGTGTCGCGAGGTACATACAGTAGTACGACACACATTGTATACACATATGTCCGATGGATAACAATGCGTCCTCGAATATAACAACAACAGTCAAGTTCTCTATTCATCAGCACGCGAACGTATTTACATTGTATTTCACATCAATAATAAAATCAAAGTCATAGTTTAATACCTTTATACTACTTATTTATAACAGTGTCAATAAGGGAGTGTACAAAAGACCACAAGATATTAGAACTTTTTCAAAACAAATTGAGGGAAAGTTGCAGTAAAGCCAGAATGTACAACGTATTACACTACATCATACATCTATGTTGTACTTCTAGAACCCATCCATGATGATAAGGGCCTAAAATGTTGATATTTAGGAGCCGGTCAAAAGTCAAACTCTGAATGGTGAGTTGCAGAAGATTAATAGGTCAATAAACTTCATAATTTTCAAAATTCAATTCAAAAAGAATGTTGAGTACTCCTCTTAGGACACGCACACACATATGTGTGGTTATTCTTAACCCTGTCACTATGCAAATGAGTTAAAAGGTTGCACGCAGATTAATTACAAATGTGTATCTATAAATGTTAATCGCTTGTGTTACCCATAAATTTTACATACCGATAATAAAAACCAGTGTCATTTTCATTTCGATACCACTTAAACCGCATTGTAGTAATAGTTGGCTGATATTGTATACATCATAAAACCACGTGTGACTTTTCAAAACCTTCATATAAACTGTTGTATCACAATAATTCACCCTATGTAAGCAACTGTTGGATTACTGTCGATTACTTTCCTCAATAGTGTACTCCAAATGACAATACGCATGCAACGTTCGTCACAAATATGTTTATGATACTTTGGATAAAAGGAAATCTCAGGAGCGAATCTAGGTAAACAAGCCACATAGAGATACTGGGTCATTATTGATTCCCTGACAAGGGAATGTGATAATAACTGATGTTAATTCTATAAACATGATCCCCTATTCATACAGAAGCTGCATTGACGTCAGTAACAACTAGACTAACTGGTGATCCCGTAGCCTGATTAGAATAACACATTAAAGGTATACGTATGTAACTAATATACTATTACGTATTTCAGTTAATTAGGACTACAGTTTCCTCCATCTATCTTAACCTGTCAAAGCCCATGTGTGATTGTCAAATATTATGTTGATGAATTGCTACTTATTTCCTAGTCCTACTGATTCCATTTTATAATTATTTATGACTGTCGTCATTATTGATGATATATTTTTTAATTATGAGGAAATATTTCATATTATATGAAAAGTATATACTTTTAAGCATATAAAATATATTAATTTTGTTGTAATAGTTTTAATTAACATCAGAAATAAATCAAAACTCATATAATTACAACCAAGCCGATTACAACATCATATCAAATACGATTAAACAGTCACCAACAGATACAGCAGGAAACTTTATCGTATTAATAGATAAACTTTCAATTTCACCTGTCTTCAACAGATGATAATATAAGTAAGAAAACACACCTGAGGTCACCTGTCCAGACTCAGGTGAGAACACGGCTGACCAAGACTTCCTTGTTGAACCAAACGCTGTATACATCAACCAAAGTAACATTACTGACTGCCACAAGGCAAACCTCAACTGTTCCAGACGCAATAAGATTATTTTGTGAAATAAATAATATTAAACGTGATTCATATTGATATGGAACAGATTGAAGACATCCACAAAGACAATGGTATTTAGTATTGTTTACAGACGCCGTGAGATGCAGATAAGACTACAAGCAATTGTCAGGAGAAGGAGTAAACAAATGCCATACCTGGTGTATTTCCAGTACTAGGTACAATCCACAGAAACAAACGTGTTCGTCCCGAGACCAGATAGATAGGGCAGTGTTAAATATAGCAGCGAATGACGCAGGTCATACGTAATGCAAAAGGCTCTCACCATAGCTCACGAGACGTAAACACCAGGGTCGGCTCTACTTTCAACTAAACCCTGACTAAGTGAATGCCAGTTGTTCAGCGTTTGACAGAAATAAAGGTTGAGTCTTGCTATTGATTGAGAAAGCACTGTCGATCTACTGTTGTGAAAAACACGAACATGCAAGATCAGGGCCCGACCATATGTTGCTTATAAACAATAGTGATAAATTGATGGTTACAATTGATGACACGCTGTTATAACTCACCTTGTTGGTTAAAGTCTGCCATACATCCACGTTAAGCCTTTAAAGAAACCATGAGGAGGATTAGATTAGTTGGTACAAAAATATAAAATAAATCTCTATGTACAAAATACGCCTGTCACTGGTCCATAGTTCTGTCTATCTTTACGCTCGAGCCGTGGTTTTCTATACTATAAATACAGGGCTCATCCATATTCATGAGCTCCGCAATACACTTCATTATTCATTCGGAACCGTGTACATTGATACGTAAAATCTGTTACCCCGAGGCCCTGTATATACCTAGAGATATCGATATAGATATACACAGGGTGTCACGAATGGATAATGATTTACTGGGAACTACATTTCACTGGAGTCATAATATTGAGACAGAGTGTGGGAATCTGTGATTCCATTCATTGAAGATCTTCGGTGAAGTTGACCTTCGACCTGGGTAATTCTCCGTCTTCGCAACACGCCTATTGGATTTGTTTTCGCACTGTAATGAGGAAATGTTATGAGAACATGTGTTACGCAGACACATTTTCCTCCCTAGTCGATTTTTGTGACATTAACAACGTATCAACAGAACAAATTCGAATGTTTCATGCGAGATGGCGAGCTGTTGATATGAATTGACATTTTGACTGCAAGATCAAACCAAGTCGATGTTGAGTAAATAAAATCTATAATCCCATTAGCGATCAATACATGTATGACATCTTCCATTCATTCGGACATTGGGTATTTCAACCTGGATATACATAGTGTACATTGCACTTTTAATTAAATATATGGAACAGAACACCACGCACAGAAGGGCACGACCTGAAATTAATTTGAAAATTCAAATGAATAGTATGATGTAATATAAAACTAAATCATCATAAAAATCCTCCTAAAACGTCATTAAACCAGGTGTTCCGGAATACAGGAATTAACATACACGCACGTGATATCTGTCATATAATATCATGTCAAACACAGGAATGGTATCATGCGTCTCCTTTGAATACAAGTTTTTATTGATTTATCAGGTATAATTAGATACTTAAACTTTTGCTTTAAAATTACTTATATCGTTAACATATAGGATCTGTTGTCTTATAGCATGTTTAACAGTGCAATAAAAGATGTGATAAGATAGCTAATTGATATAATCTGTTCTAACATAATATATTTTTATTTATTTATTATTTATTTATTTATTTATTTATTTCATTTATCTATTTATTTATATATCTATTTATTTATCTATTTATTTATATATTTATTTATTTATTTCATTTATCTATTTATTTATATATCTATTTATTTATCTATTTATTTTATATATTTATTTATTTATTTATCTATTTTATTTATTCATTTATTTATTCATTTATTCATTTATAAATGACGAATAACAAGAGAACAGTTACAGATTTACTTGCAGTTGGTTGAAGTATTCTTTCATCCAATTAGATAGCAAAATATTTACTCTATGATTTTTGTTACGTAATCGAGAACAATAGGCATAGATTTAATCAATTCAATGAAAATCGAGAATGATTTAACAAGATATAGTTGCAATCATAATCAGTTTTATTTAACCCACATCAGATACAAAGCCATATGTGCCCCCTCTAATTTTACAAATTGTATTTTAGCCATTTTTATTGCGGATACCGTCCAGATGTGCTTGTGAAATGTCAAGACATGGTGGGGAGGTATTATCTATCTTTAGTATCAGACAACCACTAGCTAACTTATCTAACAAAGACAAAGGTGTTTCTTGCTAAAAACATTTAAACTGTAATACATATTCAAATTAAGAACTGTTTGTCTACCTGTTTTATACATACTTCTATATTCACCTATAGACCTATGACATTAACTGTGTCACAGGAAACTATTGTCTTTGCGTTAATGATGATGTTGTTCATTTCCCCTTTTGTTCCTCTTGTTAACTGTTCTTATTGAATTTCTTTTGTAATATATTTCATACTGTCATTAATAAGATAGGCATCATCCAGAAATCAATCTTTATTTGGGGACGCATATTAAATAAAAATAAATGTATTTAAGATATATATTGATTACTTGTCTAACAATGAGGTATATGTTATGGCATGTGTTCATTGCGAAATTAAACGTCAAGATTGATTCATGACAAACGTGATACAATAGGTCAATCTCTTTTGTTGTATCATAATTAACTGTTACGAATAATGAAATTTACATCCCATGTCACACAGACTAGGCTTTTTCATTTATATTGATGGAGAGGAACGACATTCGAAACAAAATAGCTGTTTCCATTACTGTAACAACTTATGTTTATATAAGAAAATGCTCCCGAAACTGTTATCAGTTTGTAAAATGAGAACGTATGACCTACATTGATAAATTAACGTTAGATAACTGGGGTCATTTCGTAACAGAGTTTGTGTACTAAAGGTAAACAATGATATGTTATAAACAGTGTTAATTAAAAGTTATATATACGACAATTTGCCTTCGACATTATCTATAAGTTCTACATTCATAATGAATTGCCTGATATGTTATTCGCTGTATTGTCTATTACACTAACCAGATATATGTTCACTCATTTAAGATTACATAAAGTCAACGGCAGACCTATGTGTTGCTATTATATTTATATAATAATTATATATTATTATATTTTAGTTTTTCAAAAAATGTCCGAGTTTAATACTCTTGCACTGTCTTGTTGCTGAAATAATTTCATAAAGAGCGGTTTTATCAAAAAGGATAGGATTTTTCAACCTCTTTTCACCTTGGATTTTAGTAGAGGTTTTCAACATTTCTCAATACCTAGATATGTTTGTTGAGCCTGTACCCGTTGGAAGTTTTAGCTGTGTGAGTACCTGTGGGAATTTTCAACATTTCTGAGTCCCTAGGTGGTATAGTTGAGCGAGTACCCAAAGGTATTTCAACATTTCTGAGTCTATAGGTAGTTTTAGCTGTGTGCCTACCTGTAGAAGTGTTCAGCATTTCTAAGTCCATAGGTGATTTTAGCTGTGTGAGTACCTGCAGGAGTTTTCAAAAGTTCTAAGTCCATAGGTGGTTTTAGCTGTGTGAGTACCTGTGGGAATTTTCAGCATTTGTGAATCCCTAGGTAGTTTTAGCTGTGTGAGTACCTTTAGGAGTTTTCAACATTTGTGAGTCCCTAGGTGATTTAGTTGACGAGTACCTTTAGGAGTTTTCAAAATGTATGAGTCCCTACATAGTTTTAGCTGTATGAGTACCTGCGATAGTTTTCAATATTTGTGAGTCCCTAGGTGGTTTAGTTGACGAGTACCTTTAGGAGTTTTCAACATTTGTGAGTCCCTAGGTGGTTTAGGTGACGAGTACCTTTAGGAGTTTTCAACATTTGTGAGTTCCTAGGTAGTTTTAGCTGTGTGAGTACCTGTGGGAATTTTCAACATTTGTGAGTCCCTAGGTACTTTTAGCTGTGTGAGTACCTGTAGGAGTTTTCAACATTTGTGAGTCCCTAGGTGGTTTAGTTGACGAGTACCTTTAGGAGTTTTCAACATTTGTGAGTCCCTAGGTGGTTTAGGTGACGAGTACCTTTAGGAGTTTTCAACATTTGTGAGTTCCTAGGTAGTTTTAGCTGTGTGAGTACCTGTAGGAGTTTTCAACATTTGTGAGTCCCTAGGTAGTTTTAGCTGTGTGAGTACCTGCGATAGTTTTGTAAGGTTTTCTAAAAGTACATAAGTAAGGTGTTTTTAAGTATTTGTACCTGTTCTAACTGAACATTTATCTCGACTCTATAATTAAAAGATATTAGTCACATTTAAACGTTATTTCAGATGGCTAAAGATGTGTTCCGAACAAAGGTTACCACAATGGGTAGCTTACTCGCCTTTTCTAAAAATAACCGACCCCAACAAGTCAAGCTATTGTTGTTAAGCTCGTCATAGGTTACGCCGACTGTCAGTTCGCATTTCTCGCTAGCGTTCAAGTTCCGTGTTCAACGGAGACCTCGATACGAAACAGGCTTATACATTATAACTTAACGAAATCCGGCTGTGACATGCAAGTCCGTGCAACAGCAAGTATATTGTATCGTACACGACTGTGTCGTATCAAAACCAACTAAGTGGAATAGCGTGTAGCTCGCCTGGCTGACTTATAATCATAAATACACAACTTAATGTGGACATTTATTTCAATGTTAACTAATCACAATGTCCTACGTCATCAATAGGTTGTGTTAAAAAGCTGTAACCTTTGTTAAAAATATAGATCGGAAGTAACACTAAAATAAATAGAAATTGATTAAATTTTATTCAGACTTTAAAAATTATTGAAAAAAATGAAAAACATAAAACCAAAATTGTCAATTATTTAAGAATCATCATGTTAACATATTATTGAAAGAGGAACACATTAAGATGAAGGGGTATCGCTGTTTAATGTATAATCTAATCTTACATTAAATGTCATTGATATTTTTTATAAGGTAGACATTCACAATGGCATGAAGAAAAGGTGTTAATTTTGTGATGATATTTAATGATGTGGAAACATTGTTAGTTAACATAGAGTCGATACACAATACAGCAGTCAAAATGTTCGATCTCTAATCAGGTAAGTTTGAGAGGTAGCTACCAGCTACTACGCGGAGAACCCTTGTTGCAATTAGTGATCGTTAACGGGACGATAATCAAAACATATGAATATATCTAGTTTGAATCTAAATAACATATTACATTTTACATACTATATTGTAACCAGGCAGAATCAAAAATGAAATAAATGTATGTTATATTGCCTTATCCCTCATGGCTAATATTGAATGTAAACAAATATTTCAACATTAATTGAGATTTTTTGTCAGGTATTGTTAGGTATTGATGTAATTATTCTGTAATGTCGCCTAGGAACTGGCTAGTATGGTAGAAGATTACAATAACAAATGTGAAGGTCGCCGGAAACCTGGTGGCTTTCATTTTTAATTTCTTCATACAGAATTATTTGTCTATCCCCAGAGGTGTTAGAATTTGGAGAAATAATACATAATAAAAGCTTATGAAATCAATATCAAAATCATTGGGACGAAAGTCATTTGCATATTGCTGTCTATTATTCACAAAGACGAGAGAGAGAGAGAGAGAGAGAGAGAGAGAGAGAGAGAGAGAGAGAGAGAGAGAGAGAGAGAGACACACACACACACACACACAAACAGATCGACAAGAGCTGTCAGATTTTCAGTTTAACCTGGGCCCAGTTGTTCAAAATGTGATTAGCTTAATCACTTGTTTAGTGAACATTTCATTTCACATTTGTTGGAAAACCTGTGAGTATATCATCTTTAAATTATGTCATTTAGAAGAAAATAAGGAATTAAAGAACTTCATAAAGTTTTGACAAGCTAGTTCTACCAGAAATTATTATATCAGGATTTGAACAATGTTGTTAAAATGTGATTAGCCTAATCATCTTTTGAACAACTGGGCCCTGATATACACTTAGCACAACATACTTGAAAGCATTACATCGTATGCACTGAATCTCAAGCCCTGATACTGTATACCACTTTCGTTGTTTTTCTAACCATGAACGAAAGTACACACGCATATGTCTTGTTTAACAATAACAAAAATGCTTAGTAAGATTTGTACATTGTATCACAAAGTCAGGTATTTGTAATTTGTAGATACAAAATGTCTACAGAAACTTACAGAAAAAAGGGGGGGTCTGAATATTTATGATTTGTTTAAAAAATACTATTTGCAGTTTGTATGTTAATGTAAGCATTTGTGCTTTGTGTAACAAATAACCAGTGTTTAGGACTTGTGAGCATTACACGACAAAATCTTACCATTGTTTCGTGTCACATGATTGATTGATGTCCTGTACTTTGTATATCATAGCCTAACAATTACTTCTTACCCAAACCCTGATTAGTGTACTTTGTATATAAAAAAATAACGATTCGTACTTTGTAACACAAATCCTGCTGATTTGTACTTTTACCAAAGTCCATGACCAATTGTATTTTACATCACCCAACCTGACATTTACTCGGTGCAACAAAAACTGATTATTTGTTCTTCGTATTAAATAAGCATGAACAAATTCTCGTAACACACATCCTGATGATTTTTACCTTGTATTACATATTCTGAGGTTTGTACTTTTGATCACAGCTCTAAACATACATCGCTTCTGATCATCGTATAATGCCTTTGTATATAAGGTAGGAATTTTACTTCTCGCCTATCGTTGCGGGGAGGGGAGTAGATCTATTACCAACAATGCTAAACACGAAACCCATATGCAATGACGCGGCAAGTTATTTGAAAATATTGATATGCGTAAAGACTGCTGATGGGAGAATAATTATTGCAAATGTGGGTAAGAGAATCAAATTGTTCCAATCAGCTTTAAGTTGACATGTCATTGACTGTATAAATATGCATAGTTGACATAGGGAGGGAGCGTTATCGCCCATGGCGATTGAATCAATGATAAAATGATAATTACATAGTTCATAGTTAATAATGTCGCTGTCAGCATTTCCTTGCTTCTTGTGACGTATTTTCTTATATACACTTGGTTACTTCCAGTTGATGTGACACCATTTTGGAAAAACAGGCTATAGCACAGATACATTAAATCCGAGTACCGCAAATATGGCCTGTATAGGAAGGCTTCTAAACCAAAGGTTAGACCCACAAGTTACTAAGTGACGAGCGTCGGGTTTTTTTTTTTTTTTTTTTTCAATGTCGATGACGTTGTCATAGCATATTGCGTCATGATATGAAACATGACAAAATATGTTATAAAACCTTTCTTCTAATCACGATTTATCAGTAAAATGCAAGTCAAGTCGAATTTGAGTGAATATACCTTCTGTGTAAAACAAACATCATATCCCATCGCCTTTTTATTTGTATAACTCCGCTGAGCAGTCAATTTTATTGTGTTTTGTTAAAGTAAAACCTCTAGATAGGTAAACAATGGAAACATATTTCATTTTTTGTAAGTTTTACCGCGTTATTTCAACGTATAAAACAACCAACTATTTTTAAGAAAGGGACGTTCCAGCTCTTCTCATATCGGAACAATCATGTGTCTCCATGACTGGGTGTGCCATCCTGAAAGCTGGCAGTAGCAGATATTTTGATAAATTCGGGCATAATTCTAGGGGAATGGAAGCATTGTTTCCCTGCTCTGTACCTGAAAAATGCATTTTCCAAAGATACGATCTAATGAAAGAAAATGTGACATTTTAAATCCAAATAGAGTCCGCGGAGATTGATAAAAGCCGATATGTCACCTTTAGACTGGAACATAACCTGCTCTGGAAGGTAAAGACAAACCTGCCTTAGTGACCACCTAAATTAAGCAACCCCGTCTTATATGTGACCCTTTTTCTCCCTCGAAATGTTCTTCAATATACTAGTTACCTGAACCTGAAATAAGAGCACACCTCTCATATTGGGCCCTTTTTCTCCCTCCCAATGTTTTTCATTATACTAAGGGCCTAAGCCTGAATTTAGAGACTACTTGTCATATGCGCCATCTTTAATACCTCCCTTGGGTAGTTTTGCCAACATACACAATCTCGAATAAATTCACGGTCGATTCCTAATTATAATACCATACCGAACATTTACCTTTGATAAAAAAAAAAACACCAGAAAGACTCTGTAAGTTTTAGTAGATACAATGTATCTGAAATTATTCCTTGGGATATAGCATAGTAAACAAATGGTCATTTAAAGAGCAATATCGACCTTGTAACTAATGAAGATAGGTATAGCTAACATATCTTAGTTTATATACATATAAATATATTCATCACAGTACAACTACGACAGAAAAATTCAAATCTTTACCTTCGGATCAATAACACATAGTAACACAAATGACGAAAGAAGACAACTTTATGACTCGTGCCCGTAATTCATAGGTACAGTTTTATTACTAGACCAATTCCATGGACGATATAATCATCATATAGATATTTTGAACCTAACAATTGTCTGGAGTGTAAAGCAATTAAAAACGATGTCAAAGGTTAAAGAATTCACCTGGATATACAAGATGATCTGTCAGTGTCGTGTAAGCATCCTTCTATACCATATAGCTGATACGAAGTTTGGTCTTATTCTCCTTGTACTTTTCAAGGGGTCTACATTCAAATCTATATTTTTGCTCAAACTTTGCTCTCGTTTTATCGAGCTTGAGTTAGAAACACGATTTTGTTAATATGTGTTAAACTCTGAAGAAGAAGAAGAAGAACAAGAAGAAGAAGAAGAAGAAGAAGAAGAAGAAGAAGAAGAAGAACAAGAACAAGAACAAGAAGAACAAGAACAAGAACAAGAACAAGAAGATACCAACGCTGTGACAAGTCGTGACATCGATGAACTTATAAATAGAAATTGAACTGACGTATGAAATATAAGTGTAAATTGACAATACATGTAATTTGTTTGTCATTGACCAGGCCAAACAAGATATAGTTATCATAAGGTCGACTACAGGTGTTCGGTGAATGTTCTGGGTTCAACGCCTGGTGACATGCGTGATTTATAAACATTCCCTGTGGAGTAACATCACCAAGCATATAACTATATAATATCCTGTCCCTAAGATATATAATCCCGGATCACACAGATGTCCACTTGTGTTTTTCCTCCCATTTTTCCTTCATGATAGGGCTTCAGCTTAGCTAGCAAGGTCGTTCTTCACGTTTCAGTTGTTTTGATGGTTGGTAGATAACTACAATAGATATATAGATAGACAGCATTTATGTGTAATGGTTCTTGAAAACAATTGAAATATTTAAGTAGTGAAATATATTGTGACAAGGATGAAATATACATCAATAAACTATGAAGATAAAGAAACAATTCATTTGAACATGTTGACTTTTATCCTTTTATCTGTAAATAGTATTTATATGAATATTGTTGTTTTTGTGTGTTATTTTTTGTTTCTACTATTTATTTATTTGTTTATTCATTCATCTTTTTTTTTATTTTTTTTTTTTTTATTTTTATTTTCTTCTTTTTCCCCCCTCTATCACAATTTCATGACAGTTATTGACTACTGTCGGAGAAATTTAACTACACTAGGTTCTGAGAGATGCAGGTAAATGAAAACCATGAGACAGTTTTATATTTGATATAGATTTAGAACTATGATGGGTGTCTTCACTGAGGCAAAAGACGCTTACTCTCCCGGAACGTCCGGTCTTATTTCCTTGTCTCCTTTTGAAGGGCGTACTTTGCAACTTTTTATCGATTTTGAGCTGGAATTATGGTTTCGTTATTACATCGGTACTCTTCGTGGATTTGACACTTGAATGCAACGCAAAACAAAATTTTCAAGAATAGATCTTGTTTCTGTGTTTTAGTAAGTTGTAATCTTATTTTGAATCATATCGCAATTATGCAATTACATGTGTTCTATTTTGATACATGACGGTATATTGGACTGGACTTCTGGATATGATGATAATGTCTTTTTGTTGATTTGTATTAATTATGGACTTACATAAAAAGAACCTAACACTGGAACAGAGGTTTAGGCCTGTATAAAACACTGGGCTATTTTAGGTGGCGGAGATTAAGCTGGTTACTTAACCCGCAGACAATCTTATTGATTGTACTATTTCTGCATTTAAAGCCTTTTGCGGAAATGGGGCCATAGTAGCCATTATTACGACAGATAAATCTGACGATACGCTAGGGCTGGTGCCGAACAAGCTACGTCTCTATATAACGCGTATACTGAGAGGATATGTACGAGGAAATAACACGTCACGTAATAGCTGTCGTGATGAACATTTACTGGCTTTAAGCGTCTGTGTGACACAGAATATCTGGTATTAACAATGCCCTACAAACGCCCTGTGTACGCGACTTCCGCTGCTTTTAAAATGTAAATTAAGTAACTTTTATACAATCTTGGGTTTTATATCCTTTCTATTGATGTAATAAACACGTGTAATTGCAATTTGTGAAAAGACGTTTGAAGATATATATATTACAGTAAGCACGTATTGAGTTGTCTGCCATTGAAGATGAATGTTCTTTGCGTTCACGTTTTGCAATTAAGTATCATTACTTATACCGTCAGAAAATGTAATGTAACGGGTTGTCAATTTGATTGTTGTAGATAGCTTTTAGTTCCGAGTAAATCGAATAATAAAATACACAATGTAGAACACACATAATGGGATAAATCCTAAACTACTGATTTTAACTGAATCGCGATGTACTTGGTTGTGCATTACTCTAAAACGATTCCCTTTACCTCGTACAATCAGTAGCATCATTGCGCATTCACACAGAAAGATTTACTTTTTATTGACATCACGGAAAAATATAACAAAAAGACTATAATCAACTAGTCGACAAATGTAGATATATAGGTCGACACGATATTTAGTTATAGAATTCGGGATAAACGAGACAAAAAATAGAATCGTGCATATTCCGGCAAGTTGAACGAAAGTGGAAATTACAAAAATCCGAAACAAACAAAAACAAACGGAAGTCACCGGAGTCCACGACAAGCCTAAACAAAGCGGAAGTCACCGGAGTCCACGACAAGCCAAAACAAAGCGGAAGTCACCGGAGTCCACGACAAGCCAAAACAAAGCGGAAGTCACCGGAAAGCCAAAATAAAGCGGAAGTCACCGGCGTCCACGACAAGCCAAAACAAAGCGGAAGTCACCGGAAAGCCAAAATAAAGCGGAAGTCACCGGCGTCCACGACAAGCCAAAACAAAGCGGAAGTCATCGGCGTCCATGGAGCTGAAAATAAATGATCAAGGCGAAACCAAACCGAATGTCTTCATTGAACTCACACTTATAACAGGAGTCAAAACCATGTATTCCCGAAAATGTGAGCGCTTTGTAGCATCAAATTTGTTTACTAGTTATGACACATACACTACAAAATCGCATTAAAGAAAAAAAGAAAGTGGAAAGAAAAAAAGAAGATTGTAAAGAAATACAATCCTCCTTCGGGGTATCGTTAGATCTTGTATTGAAGTGTATCGTAGAGTATTGTGGAGTAGCGGAAATTACAAGTCTAATTTTAATTAGATTGTAAAGAAATAAAGAAAAAATATATATTAAAAAGACGTGAAACAAGTATAGCAAAACGCAAACGAAAGGATAATATTTTATTTCTAAATTTTGACACATCCCCAGATCTTGCGAGGGATCTAGTGACTCAAAACAAGTTTATATCCAGCAAGGACCCCTGATTTTACTATGGATCCTGTTGTTTGTAACACGTTTATGTTTAATGGTGACCTGTTTGGACCTGTATAGTGTGATTAAGATGTTTTACCTGTAACAAACATCAACTTGTCGCAGGTGATGCTATATTTATATACCAGTTTTTGTGTGTGTAATAATGAGTCAGCCTTAAGACGTTGCTATGACTTACATCTACACGACACCAACCATTCCAATGTTGACAGGTAGTTCTAAGCTGATTATCAGATACACTGTTGAAATGAGTGCACTTTCTGTCTTGTTAAAACATCATTTAACAACTGCTTACAAGGTGTTAAACATGTTCCTTTATTACACTTCTGGAAGCTGTTCAACTCTTTAATTCATCTATAGTATATCTAAATTAAACAGACATAAAGCTATCCTTCAAATGCATAAGTAAATGTGACATTTGATTAAAATGTGGCATGATTGATTTGAAGCATTTTTTTCAAATGTGTGTCTTCTGCTGATCCCTTAATTTGAGATACCTTCACTTGTTGAAGCAAACATAGCACAAAATCTATAAACAATCAGGAATGAATCAAACCTTATCTCTATAAAAAAATAAAGTGCACTCTACTTATTCTTAACTCTCTGACGTCACAAGCCTCACAGATACAACAGGTACAATATATCATTTTTTGTGCTATGGTTTTATTTCTGTTGGAAATTTAAGCGAAATAAGTTCTTGTGCTCAACACAACGTCCAGATGGTACGAGAATATAACTGTATGGCTACTGTATCAAAGCATACATCTATAAAACTTTGATGTGTCCCAGTAATATATAGGGAACTCGTTTCCGCCTCCACAATTGGTACCTGTATTAAAAACTGTTGTAAATATTCACTCTTGATACTCCGGGGATTGCATTTACATGCAATATTGTGCATTAGACAAAAAAAAACTAATCTGAACCTTTGATGTACGTCAGACGAATCCTGGGTCGCTATATACCGTTAAGTCTTGTTTATCTAGAAAAATATCATTAGACAAAGACAACAACAGCATTAGTAATTAAATCGGTGAAGAATTTATCAATGTTTGCTCAGGAAGGCTCCAGATGACTGACTGGTAATTGAGAATCAATGAATATCAAAATGGACATGATGCCCTTCTAGCATCGAAACGTAAGACTTTTTATAAAAAAAATGATTAAAAGAAATATCAGCAAAAACACATTTACATCTAAAGACTTCATGGAATGCTGTTCTAAAAGGCGGAAGAAAGATTATCCAGCCGACTAGATGACACCAGCTGTGCAAATCTTCCTACGAGAAGTTAAGAGTAAATATGATATAAAGGGGGATATTGATATTTAATTTTTTTTCCTCAAAATCGATAAAGGCACGAGCTAGATATGAACAAACTGCAATGGAGGCCTTTGAATAGTTCAAAGGGAATAAGACCATATGTTCCTTAATAGAAAGCGTCGTAGGTTTCACTGACCGCGATGATGACAATGGAACCCATTGAATATTGATGTCGACCTTCATGAGGTCGTTATCAATCTGCCTATCTCGAAATGCTATGTTTTAAGGTTTTATTAAATAATTCAAGCAACATAGGTTGGAAAAGCATTGAGGTTACTATATAAAAAGGGAAATACAGTAGTTGTAAACTGACCCGGTTGGTTGCGTTGTAAGTACATATTGAGGTTATTAAAGTATATGGAAGAGGCTATAGTGTCATTGATTTAAATCCCACTATGATATCTACTTTTGTTTTGTTATTCAACGGATCATTAATGAACACCCCTGGTTGACTTGTTTCATATTCCTTCAGCCTATTCCGCGAGAGTTTAAATATTATCAGATCAAAGTAAGGTTCTCGAAATGAGACATACTTACGAGCTTCTTACAAATTAAATTTCATATCTCTCAGAAAAATAATGTCCTTTTCAGTCAGATCACGATTGGGTCTTTAAAACTTCCCCTTAGTCTAAATTAACCTACATCTCTTGGAACACACGATTGTAAAATTCATTGTAGGGACCAAGAACGTGTATATTGAATCAACAGCGACATGTCAATGCCGTATGTTGGCGACGAACATCTGTCTCAACAACAAAAAAACAGAACGCCAAGAGAAGCACGAAGTAATCAAACGTATCATTTTACGGCTGAGAGGTCAACTCTACCTCTAGGTTATAACCAAGGTTCAGGTAAGCGACTGATGTATACGAGTCTGTTACATCCTTGATTTCAAGCTTAGAAGTCATACATCATCGACGTCCGTCAATCAATTCCTTGTTAATTAAATACTCCAGTGCCTCATTGATTTCTGAAAGTGAAATAGGATAGCCTTGTTACCTGTATTATTTGCCCTGATAAGCCCTATCTCCTAATATCACCCATATTGTCAACCTGGATTAAACCATTCTCATGTTCATAACCGACTACTCAAAAAGTAAGAAAATAATGGTGTTCTTTCAGTTTGTGGGTGCGGTATAGTAGTGTATAGAATGGACGAAATTATAATGTTATTCTACTTACCGAAAACACGGTTGCCGTATATAGTTAATAACGTGAAATACTATCTAGGTTTCTGATATCGCCAACGTTCAAAATTCCTAATCGAGATTCGTCCATAACAATGCCAGATTTTAAACACATGTAATGTTAGGAACCTGCGTCCACTTTTTTTTTATTTCCATTATGACGTCAAAGATCCTTAAAATTTGAAAGGAGAAGTCAAAGAGTGCTGAAGCTGGAGGAAAACATCCTTAGCTACGTTTATATATTTTTACGTACCGACCGTCTGTGTTTAAATACCAATTCCTCCATCATTAGGCATGTTTCTTATACCACGTACAAGGAAATCAAGGACAAAATATACCCAGATTATAAACTTTATGGCGGGGTTGAAATGATTTTCCCGTTTCTATACACCACATGAATATCTACCAGTGACGATTTATCCTCTATCAAAGAGTTCCAAAAGCTATTTGCCTTTCATTAAGCTTCGATAATTTGATATACAAGACGTCAAACGTTTCTGTTTCAGTTCTATCTCTTAGCATTACTATACTATGAAAACTCTTTAACACGGGCGTACTGACAGACTGATCGACTGATTTATAATAGGTTCTTGTCTACAAGATTGTGTTCGGTGTATTCAATGTGATTATTGTCTCGACTCTGGATAATGTGTTCAATATGTTCTTTGTATTCTTTGTTTTCAATCTGTTCCCTGTTCAGTAGGTTCTATATGTCCCATGTGTTTGTTTTCCCTGGTAAGCCGTTGTCAGTGTGTTAAATGTGTTCAATGCGTTTCCTGATATATAAACCCGCTCAATTTGCTCGGCTGTGTTCAATATGTTCAATGTGTTTCCTGATATATCAACATGCTCAATTTGCTCGCTGTGTTCAATATGTTCAATGTGTTTCCTGATATATAAACCGGCTTAATTTGCTCGGTTGTGTTCAATATGTTCAATGTGTTTCCTGATATATCAACACGCTCAATTTGCTCGCTGTGTTCAATATGTTCAATGTGTTTCCTGGTATATAAACCCGCTCAATTTGCTCGACTGTGTTCAATATGTTCAATGTGTTTCCTGATATATAAACACGCTCAATTTGCTCGCTGTGTTCAATATGTTCAATGTGTTTCCTGGTATATAAACCCGCTCAATTTGCTCGGCTGTGTTCAATATGTTCAATGTGTTTCCTGGTATATAAACCCGCTCAATTTGCTCGCTGTGTTCAATATGTTCAATGTGTTTCCTGATATATAAACCGGCTCAATTTGCTCGCTGTGTTCAATATGTTCAATGTGTTTCCTGATATATAAACCCGCTCAATTTGCTCGCTGTGTTCAATATGTTCAATGTGTTTCCTGATATATAAACCCGCTCAATTTGCTCGCTGTGTTCAATATGTTCAATGTGTTTCCTGATATATAAACCCGCTCAATTTGCTCACTGTGTTCAATATGTTCATTGTTCACTAGTATCCATGTGTCCCGTGTTTCCCTCATCCCCTGTGTCCGCTGTATTTGCTTTATCGACTGATGTTACTATAGCCAGTGTGTTCATTGTGTTTTATGTGTTCAATATGTTCCTTGTTCACCATGATCCATGTGTCCACATTGTTTCCCTACCTCCCCGTGTTCGCTGTGTGCCTGGTCGACTAGTACTACTGAAGCCAATGGGTTCATTGTTTTCTGTGTTCAATATGTTCCTCTTTCACCAGGACCAATGTTCACGTCCTGATTGTGCATTCTGATTTTCAGCATATCATGCGTGTTCGTTGCATTCATTGTCTTCCATTTGTTGACTCTTGTCATTGTTCAATATGTTCGTTATGTTCGCTGTGTTCATTGTTCATCTGCTTCCGTATGCTTCCTGCCTTGATTGTGTTCCCTATATTATATACGTCTCTTTTCTTCGTCCTGTTCCTTTTGTCGACCGGCGCCCTGTTGTTCAATGGGATATACATGTCCCCTGTATATGTGTTGACACGTGTGGATACAGAAACAAAAAAAAAACATCCTTACGTAACATTCTGAAACATAATTCCTACCTACCTTGTTTCTTAAAAAAAATACAGCATTTTACGGCTTTAGGTTAATCGCATTAGTTCTATAAAACGAAGGAACGCAGACATTTATTTAAAGTCTATGTTCAGTAAAATATTAACGCTCATAACATTTATGGTAAAGAGTCAAATTTCTGGAACTGCAAGTAATCATTCTTCAAGAGAAAATGACATATAGTGGTTTGGAACAAAACATGTAGCACGATTACCTGCAATAACAGAAATTTGATACGACGACAGAAATGCTATGGTCGTTAATATGTCTGAACACTGATTTTAATACACCTATTTGGTGAAGGAAAAAAATAAAGAGAAAATAAGATAGTCTAGGATTTTAGGATTATACATATTACCTGCCACAAATACGTCAGATATGCCAGGATCTCAACACTACAACAAAAATATGCTGTTGATATCGTACACTTTCGCTATGCTATGCAATGCAAAAATACTACTCTGCAAAAATAATCAGCAATAAACTACACTAGCCAACATTCCATGATTACAAACTGAATTATCGCCCACGTTTTAGCTTCAAAGTATAGCTAATTGATTGTTTTTTATAATTCATAAGACGCCTACAGTTTGTTGAATGAAATATTGATGGCTATCAAGATTGAATTTATTTCTGTCCGAGTATACTCGTCCAGCCAGTTCGGTACAGCAGATGTTTATATGACCACTAACATCGACACTGATAGGTCACCTTGCACAATGCCGACATCATTCCAAACTCTATCGACACAGCCCGTTGCTTGGGCACCTTGTATCCTGTCAACACCGAGACAGCCCGTTGCATGGCCACCTTCTATCCTGTCTACACCGACACAGCCCGTAGCTTGACCCCCTTGTATCCTGTTGACATCGAGACAGTCCGTTGCTTGGCCCCCTTGTATTCTGTCGACATCGACACAGCCCGTAGCTTGGTTCCCTTGTATCCTGTCTATATCGACACAGTCCCTAGTTTGGCCCCCTTGTATCCTGTCGACATCGACACAGTCCCTAGTTTGGCCCCCTTGTATCCTGTCTACACCGACACAGCCCGTAGGTTGGCCCCCTTGTATCCTGTCGACATCGACACAGCCCGTAGGTTGACCCCCTTGTATCCTGTCTATAACGACACAGCCCGTAGCTTGACCCCCTTGTATCCTGTCGACATCGACACAATCCCTAGTTTGACCCCCTTGTATCCTGTCGACATCGACACAATCCCTAGTTTGGCCCCCTTGTATCCTGTCGACATCGACACAATCCCTAGTTTGACCCCCTTGTATCCTGTCGACATCGATCCAGTCCCTAGTTTGGCCCCCTTGTATCCTGTCTATATCGACACAGCTCGTTGATTAGTCTCCTTGTACCTGTCTACATCGACACAGTCCGTAGCTAGGTCCCTTTTCGCCCTGTTGATATATACGTAGCTTGTGATGACCAGTCCATTACGACAAAAGAAACCTATTTTTTCGGCATAGCCGTATGATATTCTTTTGGCCCCGGATATGACTCGACAGGTGGCGTTACTGGTCAAGATGAAGTATGTGATTGGTCAATGTAGCGGTAAATGCAAAATGCAGATATACAGTTTAAAACGAAACAAAGTTAAGATTAAATGCAAGCTGAATAAGTGGATGTTTCTTTTCAAATGACACATTGGTAAAACTATATCCCGGATTCAAATGCAGTCTTATTACAACTAAAAATGATTCAAACTGATATAATTTTGTTATCCGTGCTGACAAGCATTAGTCCGTTGATTTATTTCCCCAGCAGTTTTACATTATAACCACCAGCATTAAAACTATGCCGTTTATCTTTTTTAAAGATATTTCTTGTTATTATCATATTATAGCTAAATACGTTTTTTCTCGTTTTAATTTGTGATAATTGATCTTAGAGAACATATTTATATGCCCTTGATATACTTTCTTTAGCAAGCCGAGCATCAAATACGTAAATAACGTTACCAGTAGAAACGCTTACTCACATCCTCAAACCACTGTCCTAAATATGGAATGTTGTTGGCAAAGGTGCGGTATACCTGGAACTTGCGTAGAAGGGACAGAGGTAGGTGGTCATTCACACCAATTACTGTAGCAGTGCTAAGGCGAAGAACCTGGTTATTCTAGTCCTCATTGTTTAATGTCAGTGATTTCCAGATTTTTCGTATATGCCATGTACGTATCCCTACTTTAGTGCTGGTTTCGTATACTTCAGTAGGTGGTTAATTTATGTCTATACTTGTATGATGTTTCGTTCCTGTTAATTTACAAACTACGTTATACAGACATAAATCATGACTCCAGTGTGTGGGGGGCAGCGACAGTTCAGTCGATTAGAGCGCCGGCTACCTAACCCCAGGTGAAGATCCGAGGTGCGTGGTTCGACCCTCCCTACCCATGTTGGTTTGTGTTACTCGGAAAGCTGAGAAACGGGCCGGTCTGTGCTGTCGTGGTTGTGTCCATGGCCAAGACAGTTTACCCTAATTGCTCTTGATGGCATGTGTATGACCTTCTGTATCTTGTTCAATGATGTTGTCAACAACTGTTACAAGGACATCCAGCCTCAAAATGACCCTTGTTCGAACTGTCCAATGCGCAAGGGAACAGAGAAAAGTTGCCCTTTATAGACCTTTGTGTTCAGATTAATCAAAGATTAATTATGTCGCCTTGAGAAGCATAACATATGATCCTTATTACATACGTAATATTTATTTTAAATAGGCCAGTTTGAAAAGGTAGCATACACAGTATATAATACATATGAGTGAGTTTTCGTCCCTATCTAGCTTATGCACCTAGAGGTTTGCGAATGTGAATGTTTGTGACATGTGTATAGCCCAAGTGTGAAACAGCTCACAGCGGTTCATTATATTATAATGCCATATACTGGGAATATATTTCAAGGCTTACAGAACAGTATAAGTCAATCTCGTATGAAATATGTTCGTTTAAACAATATTTAATTGAGAATAAGTAGTAAAGTAGACTAAATCGAAATAATACAAGAGGATTTTGTAACAAGCTTATGATAAACCATCTCTTCATAAAATATGTTTACAGGTCTCCGTACAAATTGCAATATTTGCGGCGTTTTCCCCTTCTAGAAAGTATCCCTTATTTACATATATCTTTTTTTATCTAAAACTATATATATCTATTACTTCATTTTCTAAAGTTATTTTGATAATTAATAAAATCATACAATTCCCTGGTGTTGTGAGAACAATGATTGACATATATCTCTGTCCACCCGTTTACCCGATTTCCAATAAACCCTTTCCCGTGTGAGCTCCCTCAAACACGAGGAAATAAACATCCCTGTAGCAAAATGATAGAAAAAAACTTGTAAATTGTGTTTAATTGTTTATTTGGCAATATTTCTAAATATCTGGCAATATAGAAAGTAAAAGAAGCTATAATGGTTTCTGTAATGTTAGGAAAGCTTGCAAAAGGGTTTGACGTAATGGTCCGAGGTAGACGTGAAAAAATTATAGTAAATTTATCAGGGGTACATGTACATTTGTAATATGTTCAGATATATCTCCTCCGATTTATATGATAGAAGATAGAGTGTAGTCTTGGCTTAATTCTGTCTGGAGGCGGGATTTAATTCTGCTTGGAAAGCATTTAATACAAGATTACCATAAGTATCTATTTTATGGCCATTTTTTTATGTTTTGGAATCCAGACGTAAAATTATTTAAAGACGACGTGAAGAGGTTAGGGGTCAACTGCCTGATCACGTGTTGTTGTTTTTTTTTTTTTTTTTTTTTTTTTATATCTTCTTCTTCTTCTTGAATACTCCGGTTTCCTCTCACTGTAAGGCCCTCCGCGCGCAACAAGAATGAACTTATTTCATGGGGGAAAAAACATAACGGATATTAAGTTTATAGGTTTTATGAACATAAGTCTAGTCATACTTATATCAAACATTGAACGAAAAAGACCTGCTATGCTTAGATTGTAGACACACAACATTGAAGAGGAAGCAGACTTTATCAGGTGCGAATGCAACATTGAGCGGAACTGTCATACTTCCATGGCCATAGACAATAGTGTTAAAGTGGTATGGGTCTCTCACACCAAAAATAATGAATTTGTATTATAATAATTATCAAGACAATATCGCTGAAGCAGTAATATTGTCAACATTCGATAATTACCGACACAAATTGTTGTTTTTTTTTAATGCAAAAATGTTGAATCAAAGACAAGATGTTCTCTGATTAGCCAGAAAATGACTCCGCAAAGAACCACAACATTTGATAATAAACAAACACAACCAACAAACACAATCAATTTCTCCATCCATACTCTCTCTCACTCTCTCGTGGCCCTTATAGCACCCCCAGATGTCACCATACTCGTTTCATAACGCCATTGATCCCGAATTGAGCAGTTTACTGTGGCTGTTGTATATTTGTCTACTTCAGGCGACATCTGCTTACATGACCCGCTGTTCTCAAGCAATAAACCCAGGATAGAATCGCCGGTAAACAAGCGAAAACAAAACGTCAGCATGAACTGGCTTTAGGAAGTATACCTAGCCTACCTATTTTGATATTACATTCGTCAATAACTGGAAAACCTTAGGGGTATATCTTAAGATTAAACTCAATGTACTGATATTTATCAGATTTAATATTTTCTCAATATCGACTTCAACTGTAAACTATTCTTAAGATTGAACTCAGTTTGCTGACATTTATTATATTGAATATGTTCTCAATATCGATTTCAACTGTAAACTATATTATCTGCTGACAGTGCGAAATCATCCAGACAAACCTTATTGGCATATTTGACATTTGATACAAGATAGCATGCACATTTCACAATGATATCTGATATGCATTGTTTAAGGAAATTTATTTATGCGTTGAACTCGATAATAAATATGTTAAACTGCGCAAACACTTATGTGACGGGTGAACTTTACTGGCCTCTACATTGATAGACTTTTATCTTGTTTAATCCTGAAGTAAGGAAAAAAACAGAAATTATATTTAGTTGTCAAATTTACGACAAGAGTACTTTAGTCTGAGCATGTCTATTGTCTTAATAAAAGTTATACTGAAATAAATAATATTTCTCTTCGGAGGTTCATCCGGTAGAGGGGCGGAGACAGACTATGTCTGGTGTATCTCACTGTATATCGTAAGAGGGGACTTATTTCTAAGCCCCTCTGCTGGGAGTGGTTTCTCTAATGTCTTTGTTAAGGGGACATTTGAGAGCCCTGGAATAAGGCTCGCTATGTCCCATTGCATGTTTATTGTAGAGGGAGACAAAAAGTGGGCCCTGAAGAATCGGGGATTTGTTCCGTGTCTTCAATTAGTGGGACTTTGAAGAGGCCAAAGTAGATCCTCTACCCAAATTTCAACACCCGCGATCTTCCTCGCTGCTCTGTCTTGTTGTGCTTTGTTTTCCCTCTATAGGTGTATCATTCACATTCTTCCTTATATGACCAATGCTTTTGCGTTAAACCCCTGAAAACAAATATTATTCTTGGGAGGTTCTTATTTTTGTTGAAAAACTGAATTTCCTTTTGATTAAACGGCAAATTACTTCCCTGAGCGACTTATTTGTAAACACTTAAGAAAGGTACGTAAATTGCATCAAAGAATATCTTCATTTGTTGTTCCGGATTTTTCATATTTCGATTTGTTTTTGTTTCGTATAACACCGTGTTTCTCCCGATTGCTGTCTTGGTAGCATGTGTGAGTTAAATTGGATCATATACTTATACCTAGATTACGCCTCCGCTATTTAATCAGGATCCGCACCTAATTTTCTTTCCTGTTCACTTATAGGCTTTCGGTATATAATTACTATCGATGTGATTAAATTTTAGTCCCGATCTCAAATTACCTATATTGAAATTTCAAACCATATAATCAAGTAAGAAAATTGTTCTGACCTATTTCCAACACAGAAAAAAAATCACTGTAGTGTTTTTGGGACTTCTCTTATTGATTATTGGTGTATTTATTTTGAAATTAACAAATATTTTTATATTCCATATAGATATTTTATTTATAATTCTGTGTAAGATCTTAAAAAATTGATAATGCTTTCTCACTTTGTAATTTCTACAAATTACATCATTTACCAGCCTGAGAATCATACAGCCTTTGTCAATGGCACCAATTATTTTACATTAAAGAATTTCTTACGTCATTGGTGATCAATGGTCTCCCGACAGAATTTTAATCGCGATAGTCAAGGTAAAGAGGTCTTTTGATGGTTGTGAAATGTCATTATTGCAGATTCAATCCTAACAGAAACTGATTAAATGGCTTATCTGTCACGGGGACGAATGTCCTGATATTTGGATAAGGCTCTCAGATACTAAAGCAAATGTGACATACAAATTATACAAGCTGGAGAAACAAGAATGGCTGTGATGTGACCACTGTTGAAATACAATGGGGACATGTCACAGTGTATGAGAATGGCAAGAACACTGTTGTCAAGCTATGGGGAAATTTTACAGAGTATGAGAGTGACCAGACAATTGTTGTAACACTATGGGGACATGTTACAGGGTGTGAAAGCGGCCAAACAACTGTTGTAACGTTATGGGGACATGTTACAGGGTGTGAAAGCGGCCAAACAACTGTTGTAACGTTATGGGGACATGTTACAGAGTATGAGAGTGACCAGACAACTGTTGTAACGCTATGGGGAATTGTTACAGACTATGAGAGTGACCAGACAACTGTTGTAACGCTATGGGGACATGTTACAGGGTGTGAGAGTGACCAGACAACTGTTGTAACGCTATGGGGACATGTTACAGGGTGTGAGAGCGGTCAGACAACTGTTGTAACGCTATGGGGACATGTTACAGGGTGTGAGAGCGGCCAAACAACTGTTGTAACGTTATGGGGACATGTTACAGAGTATGAGAGTGACCAGACAACTGTTGTAACGCTATGGGGACATGTTACAGGGTGTGAGAGTGACCAGACAACTGTTGTAACGCTATGGGGAAATGTTACAGAGTATGAGAGTGACCAGACAACTGTTGTAATGCTATGGGGACATGTTACAGGGTGTGAGAGCGGTCAGACAACTGTTGTAACGCTATGGGGACATGTTACAGGGTGTGAGAGCGGCCAGACAACTGTTGTAACGCTATGGGGACATGTTACAGGGTGTGAGAGCGGTCAGACAACTGTTGTAACGCTATGGGGAAATGTTACAGGGTGTGAGAGCGGTCAGACAACTGTTGTAACGCTATGGGGACATGTTACAGGGTGTGAGAGTGACCAGACAACTGTTGTAACGCTATGGGGAAATGTTACAGAGTGTGAGAGCGGTCAGACAACTGTTGTAACGCTATGGGGACATGTGACAGGTTGTAAGAGTGACAATAACACTGTTGTAACGCTATGGGGAAATGGTACAGAGTATTAGAGTGATAAGACCATTGTTGCCATGTTATCAGAGTGAAAAGAACACTGCTGTCACGCTATGGGGAGACGTTACAGAGCATGAGAGTGACAAGACCATTGTTGTCATGCTATGGGAAAGTGTTACAGAGTAGGAGAGTGAAATATCATTCTTATCACGATATTTGTATGAGTAAGTTCACATGGTATGGTAGTGACGTATCTCATTACTGTGTTATTGGAAAATCTTAGATGAGAAAATTGTTTTAGAAAGTGATATGATATGTTAATGTTCTTATATAGACACAAGCTGTACAGGGTTTGCTTCCATCGTACAATGAAATAGTGGTGAAACCTGAAAGGATAGCGAATGTGACGGGCGGCTATGTAAGCTTACATCTGTAATTGTATTCCTACGCTGACCAAATCACTGCTAATTTTAGTACAGGAGCCAAATGCTAGAATTTAGATTACTAACGATATATAGGGTAAAACACAAACTGTAAGAAAACAAATATATTGTTTACCACTGCATGAAGAAGGCGATAGACATTTATATTGTGTTGATATCGTGATAACATCTAATACATATCTTGATTGCCAATATTTTACTCCACTTTCACATCGCCCAAGATTGCAGAATGTAAAAGACTTATCGTCCATTTTGTAAGTGTTATAACTGGTGCCGGTTACAACAAATATATTAATCAGTGAAACTTATTGCACTGCGCTCGTAATATTTATCAAACAGTTGAATGTTATCTTTTTATTGTTCAACAGAAAAAAATAGACGTCTCTAATCTTATTACTTAATCCTTTTAGATCACACATTCATTTTGAGTGACATTTTAGACACAAGACCTCTTAAACGAATTACTTTATCACATAACTTACAGCAGGTCTTGGTAGTACATTTAGCTCGTCATTTCAAAAGATAAGGACATACAATTTTATGTATATGATAAGACCGTTATGTCTGAAATATCATATTAAGACTGGCCACATTAGCGTTAAAACCCGCGTTGAGTGCACTTACGTATCTTGGTGTCCTCAGAGACACTGCTTCGTGATAGGGCACTGTCACAGCCCCGTCCGTTACCTAGCAGCTCGTCATGTAAATGTCCTTTTGCAGAACGGAAACGGAACAGGATGTCCGCCCACGCATGTGCGATAAAGGGTCGATTTATTGGTGTACCTGTACCAGATTGATTATAGGCCAGAATAAAACTAACGAGATTCTAAATATCAACGAGATACTAACTCAGAATTGACAGCGGTGATATACCAAGATTGTGGCGATAGACCGGCGATGATAACGAAGACTGACATTTATACTAATCACACACGATATGCACTACTGCTGTTTCATTATTGTAAGTCCTGGTGTTCTCGTTATGGCAGCCATATTGAAATGGCTGATATACCGGATCTGTCTCCCGAATCCACGAGAGGAATACGTACCTAGCTGTTTTATTATCTTCAGGTTAAGTATTCCCCTAAGGCCTGATCCTCTGCGGGTTAAGTATGCCCCTAAGGCCTAATCCTCTTCAGGTTAAGTATTCCCCTAAGGCCTGATCCTCTTCAGGTTAAGTATACCCCTAAGGCCTGATCCTCTGCGGGTTAAGTATTCCCCTAAGGCCTAATCCTCTGCGGGTTAAGTATGCCCCTAAGGCCTAATCCTCTTCGGGTTAAGTATGCCCCTAAGGCCTGATCCTCTTCGGGTTAAGTATACCCCTAAGGCCTAATCCTCCTTAGGTTAAGTATGCCCCTAAGGCCTAATCCTCTTTGGGTTAAGTATACCCCTAAGGCCTGATCCTCTTCGGGTTAAGCATGCCCCTAAGGCCTTATCCTCTTCGGGTTAAGTATGCCCCTCAGGCTATTCCATCTGTCCCCATGTCCATTGTTCTCTGGGTCTCTTTTGGTCTGCCCCTATTTCTCATTGGTTCATCTGAAACCAAGCTGAGGGATTTAATTATGTTGGATGGGACAGCTATGATAAATCTACCTCCACCTACGTCTCGGGGGGCTTCCTATGACACAGGTGTGGTGATAGTTTTTTTTCTTCGGTATAGGTTTTTTATAGCTTTTTTGGCTAAGATCAAAGTGTACAAAATTAATATATAAAAATATAAAAAAAAAAAATTCTCCTGTATTGGGTGGTTAAGTGCAACAGATGAATTGAAATATTTTGTAAAACAAGATAAAATCGTTTATATCTCCTAAACTGCGATGAACAATGTTGAAATTATGTTTGCTTTTCCTGCGCCAAAGTGTTTGATCAATAAGACCACAGCTGGACTTTTGGACAATGGTAAACATTATTTAACAATGAACTTATGCCCAGTTTTGCGTGTGATTTTAATTGCACACGGACGATTTGAGTTGTGGTTCCATCAAGCGTTAAAGGGCAGAATACAATCGAAACATCTCAGTATAATCCGTCAAGGCTTCGCATGTAATCACGAATATATGCCAGTGCATTGGTATTGAAGAAAGCGCCATATTTCCTTCGCCGGAAGTAACCCATTCACGACACAATCGCATTTCTAATATTGACAATATGACCAATATAAACACGCGCATAGCTGATGAAGAATAATAGTTCAAATAGAGTTTGAGCGGAGAGAGAAAATAAGGAATGAATTGCTTCAAAATATCTTGGATAACAATGAAGAGGAAGCTTTCATTTTCCTTGAAAAATTTTCTAAAGCTGAGTCTCTTTGACTCATTTCACGTGTAACACATTTATTTTCTCAGTAATAATTATCGTGACATGACCGAGGGCGTCTTAGAGGTAGGGCATAAGAATTGTACATGTTGTCTTCATTGCATGATCGTAAAAGGCGACTAAATTTGGGATCTTTTCTTTTTTCTTCTTTCTAAACAATTCTTTTCTTCCTAACGTCTCCCTTGACACTACCTCACTTTTGGCTTTTAGTTGAGTTTTCGATCCTGAAATGAAGACCTTGGATTCTGTTCCCCACTCGAGGCATAACAGAGCTGATGAAACTGGTGGTTGTTATCCCTGGTTAACGGTAAGTATTCTGATTGTGGAATGACTTGGTTCGCCAATCGTCAGTATAATGTGACCGGGTGATATGTCCTGCTGGATGTCTTCGGTAGTATGCTTCATTTAGGCAGAATTATAAAGTCGACATATCACAAGGAGACAAACAGTTATGTACCGCAGCGTCCCAAAACACACACGCGTGAATCTCTCACACAGGGGAGGCCATCTTTAAACTGTTGATATGACGTTACACAATACAAACAAAACAAAACCGTTGACTCTGCACAGATGTATCTAGATAACGACTTAAATCCAAAAGACGAACTTCATCTCAGACAGGCAAGGACAAAATACACAAAGACATCAAGGACAGTATTAACAGAAGCGTCAACTCACAAGGACAAAATACACAAAGCGTCAAACACGCATGGAAAACATACAAACACAAAAAAACGTCAAACACACAAGGAAAATAAGCACCAAAGCGTCAAAACACAAAGACAAATTGTACACAAAGCGTTAAACACTCAAGGACAAAATACACAAAACGTCAACACATAAAGACAAAATACACAAAACGTCAACACATAAAGACAAAATACACCAAGCGTCAACACATAAAGACAAAATACACAAAGCGTTAAACACTCAAGGACAAAATACACAAAGTGTTAAACACTCAAGGACAAAATACACAAAGCGTTAAACACTTAAGGACAAAATACACAAAGCGTTAAACACTCAAGGACAAAATTACTCAAAGCGTTAAACACTCAAGGACAAAATACACAAAGCGTTCAACACTCAAGGACAAAATACACAAAGCGTCAAACACAAAAATAAAATACGTGTAAACAAACAAAGACAAAATACCCCACATCACCATTTGCACAAAGACAATAATCATCACAGCATAGGTACACATAAAGTCAAAATATGCAAAACATCTTCAATAATACAAAAATATCAACTATGTAACAACCTCAAACCGTTACCACGCAAAACTAATCGACACCGCATCAACACAGAGACAAAATATACCACAGCGTCAAGCCGTTAATATAAAAAGATCAACCATGTAACAACCTCAAACCGTTACCACACAAAGTCTACAAACTGATACTGCGTCGACATACAGAGGCAAAATATACCACAGCGTCAAGCCGTTAACATAAAAAGACAAAAAAAAAATACAACGGCGTCAAGACATTTACAAAATACTGTTAATTTTTTTTTTTTTTTTTTTTTTGCGTACTAATTGTTACAGCAAAACTAGCACCATGATGAATTAGCAAAATGGTGAATTAGCACACCCTAATGCTTGCCGTAGAAATCAATGTAAAGAAAGTGTAATGAGCGGGATTGTTTCAACGCGAAAAGCGCCAAGAAAATATTCCGCTGAAATATGTATCTTTACAGTATACGACACTGCATCAACACACAACCATAACGTAAACAACTGTTTGGAACACCCAGGAACAGCATGTGACGCCAACACTTAGGTACACCATGGGACCTGAGGGTAACAACTGATGTGAAAGTGACATCAACTCGAGATATTAAAAAATGACCCTCATACGTGGGCTAGTAGACTGGCCACCAGACCCTAAGTGGGTTTTTTTAAGAATTGACAAGCTAAATTCTAATACCAGATTATCTGCCCCTAGTTTGAAACTTAGGCAAACTTCATCCGCATTTGACCAGTCTCTAGAATCAGACATATCCTAGGGATCAAAATCATAAAGCTCATTTTTATTTATAATTTTAATATTCTAGAGACAGGGGGCCAGTCTAGTGGGCTAGAGGCCCCAGGTGGTATTCCCTGTGTTATGTGTGAATGGTATAATCATAGATTCTTTTAAAATTTCGCGAAGTATAATTATCGGTTTTAAATCTTTTGTCGTGTTGAAAATATGACACTAGCTCAACTTTCTTCATTGTTGATTGAACGAGATAATGTTCTTGTATTTTTTACGGATTTTCGGTCACATACCAATCCATTTTTAGCCACGAATCAGCTCCACCATATAAACCATATAATTAGGAGAGACTGTGAGAGAAGAGAAACGTCATTAATTTTCGTGAAATTCGATTTACGTCAGAGTTGAAAATGGCTTGGTATAATGAAGAATACCGGGTATTAGTTGCCGAGTTCAGCACGATTTTCTGGATATTTTTATCCTCGCGACAAAGAAATTATATCTAACCGACATTTTAATGAGTATTCAATCCTCAGTAACACAATTGAACTGTATCATAATGGCCATATCGCCTTGACAACCATGGTTTAACTCCTGTAAGAAAGCAAATGACTTCGATCAGCAGGAAAGTAACGTTTTCTTGGAATTAGTACATTCGGGTCTCGCAAGCAATGATGAAGTCTGACTGTTTTCAGTTATGGAAGATAAATGATGTTTAGTAGAAGTTCGTACAAGCCAATAATAAACACTACCAATATGTATCTGGTGTAAAATTGAAGGGTGGCTATTTTATCCATTTTAAATGTCCTTTTGGCCAAATTATTTTTATTTATATAAGCAGAGAATACCAACATGTAACCGAAATACATGTAGTTATTCTATTTCAAAATCGATAAACCGGGAACAAATGTGAGTATGATCAAAACAAAAATTAACATTGAGACTTCGTAAAAATGAAAGGAGGCCATTTTCTAATGAAGGGTAATCGTTTTCCGCTCCCTGAACCCTCACAGATTTAGATGAACTCCGGGTTATGTCTGAACCTCGAACTGAGAACCAGACTGGATTGGAGTTGAAACAAAGTCCTTATAGAAATATATTTATTGATGAAACGTGAATACTATTCAATGTTTACGATGTGTGTACATATGCCAAATCTCCCGTCATATGTCTCCTACTTTCCGAACACTGCCGAAGAGTGCCGAATACGTAACATCCGGTGGAAAATCACTTGCTGGACCACGTTAAAAGCGAATTTTCCTTATTGACAATTTCGTATCATGCATATTTATCTTGTGCGAACAAAGAAGGAAATGGCCGGGGATAATTATTTTGTTTTATCACACGGATTTTCGTATCTAACGGGTTCGTAATAGACAGATGTTACTATACATGTTTTCAATGAATTCACCTAACTGATGGTAGGCTCAAAGGAGATTTTGTAAAGTAAACATAAAGTTATTATTCTTATTTAAAGTCATCAGAATGGTTTCTAACGATAAGAGCTGAATAGACGCTTTTAAAAATTACATGACGTAGAATATAAGAAAAACGAAATGAGGAATAAGAATTGGCTAGAATTCTTATACAGATGACCATGGTCTAACTATACTGATTGCTTCACGTTGCTGGTGCTTTGAACAGGTAATTCAGAGAGGGATACTTTGGTGATTCAAGTACTCTATGTGATAGTAATTGTATATAGCCTTGTTTTGCTCTGATGGATGGCAAATCGTATCGACGTGCTTTACTAAACTCACAACACCGTATTGACGACTGTCCAGACACGATTGGCCAATTGTTTGGCGCTGTTAACGTGCTTCATGAGCTGTTTCCATTCCAATTACAATTCCCTGTAACTACAGTAATATGACAGAATCGCCAGGTCAATCACAGTCCCTCCAATTACAAGGGGCATGTGGGTCTACTTCATTCACGTATGCTTCTCCTTTTCCTCGTGGTATCCCGCGAACGTCTTCGCCAGGAAACTTTTTCTCCAAAATGTCATTACACGTCATACAAAACAAAAGACTGGTTTGTTTTATATTAAATCTCCAAAATCTATATATCTTAAACAATAGATCAGTCGTTCTATATCAAATCTCCTCTGACATCTTAAACAGGGAGAGGGCTTATGTAGCCATTAGCATGTCGCCCAATACCCATTGTTTTAATTCAATAAAATGTTTGTGAAATGAAATCTTCTCAAACATCAACATATCCAAATAAATAGAGCAGTGTCTTTTGTTGTTTTTTTTGTTTGTTTGTTTTTTTTTCTTTAGTTTTTTTTTCTTTTTTTATTTGGGGGGGGGGGGGGGGGGGGGGGTTGCTATATTACATCTCCTCAAATGTCTATCTATCCAAAACAATAGAGCAGTTGTTTTTTGTTGGGTTTTTTTTTCGCTATATTAAATCTCCTCAAATGTCTATATATTTTAAGTTATAGAGATGTAATTTGATATCATATGTGTAGGTACAGTCTGTACATAAATCAATAAAAAAATCATCATAAACATGTTTATCATGTAATGTTTACTACGAAATACTGTTATATTCCATACAAAACAACAGTTTTTCATATAACATCCCCCAATCCCTACTTCAAGGTATATAACGCAATAGATATCTTTTAAGTTATGACCTTTTCACTTGATAAATGACACAAACTGTAAAAGACAAAAATGAAATAACAGCTTTTAAGAAAACAAGACCGTTTTTAGATTATCAGATTACATAGAAAGACCATTGACGTTAGTCTTTCTGATAAATAGCAGCCCTCCCTCCAGCTGTGCATGCCATACGATTAGAGGTTATGCTTGTTATAAGCATGTATAGTCATCAATGTCCAAGCTGTTCCAGCCCCTAGGGAGTGTGTTTACTGCTGACGTCAGAGGAGTTAAATCTAGTGTTGACGTGCTTCTTAACAATAACCTCCAATAGCTGTCACCGTCCGCTCATACACAATACAATCTGCTCTGTCAGCTATGTATTTATGTAGGATGATATCGACTCAATCAGACAATATGTTTATTCTGATTTCTTATATATATATATATATATCATTGTAATGTGTTGTCCTCTATCGAACAGAGGTTTAGTTAAAAAAACAAAATTATGAATTCCAAATCAAAATCGATAAAGTGAGGATTAAATATGAACAAAACTATATAATGGCGTGGAGACCATTGATTACATACAATGAGAATGGACCAGGTGTTGCAAAGTTGTAAGCGTCTTCTGCTTAACCGACATCACAAGGGTTAAGTCTCGTTTTCAAATGAGAACTAGAGTTTTGACAATGTAACCAACAGGCATATCAATAAGCACCCAAGTACGTCTGACTCCGTATCGCAAAAGAAAGTAGAACATTTCTAAATATAATCACGATTTCGACCATAAAACTTGTTCATGGTTCTCATCAACCTGCCTCTCTCGAAAAATAGATAATAATGTATCGAACGACGTACACTTATTAATCCCATATTGTATAGTATCGTCGTAACAATATGCCTATGTACTTCATTTTATTTCTTGGAACGATGAATATGCATCTTCATCATTTAACATTGCATTTATCGAGTTGATGATGATAATTGTGGTAAAGCTTCATCACACGGTTGTCATAATACATTTTCAGAAATGAGCAGAATATGTAGATACGGTTTCGGAACATATCAAAATTGTAAGTAATTGGTAGATATTGATGTACAGAATTAGAACATCCATTTCACATAAATACGGTACAGCGTGGGGTTATATCCTTACTAAACGTAGATAAGTGTTGGGGAAATTCAGTAATCTGTGATATCTTACGATCTGTGCATAGTCCTGACAACATTCAATCAAAATAATATGTTCAAAATCCCAAACTGTAAACAAACTTGTGTCCAATGATTGATTATTTTAAGTAATATTAAAGCACAACACCACAGGTTTCCTAAGGGAACTGACATAAGTCGGTCAGACATCACAGGTGATGTTGACGTAGCCAGAGGTACATCTGGGCGACTACAAACACATGTAAACAGGTATTAGCGATATCAGATGTTATATATTTAGATAACATTTAAAAAAAGAATAGGTAGAAAAATCAATATATAATGTAAAATGTTTACCCTGCGGAATGGGTTTTATGTAAATGATTACTGTAAATAATTTTATTTTTGAGTAACATTAACTCCACGAAGAGAGAGCAATTTAATAATTGTTTATTACTTTATTCGCGATATATTAATTTTCGCGGGCAATTAAAGTTCGCGAATCAGACTGCTAGCAAATTCACGTGAGAATAAGTATCTCGCGACACTGAAGAGTTATACAGTATACAAAAATGAAATACCTATATTCAAATCGTATTGTTCTCGAATAATTATGTCAGAAACATCAACAAGTCCAATAATATGAAAATAAGTATCTCGCAAAACTGAAGAGTGATACACTATACAACACTGAAAGAACTACATTCAAATCGTATCATTCTCTATAATGATGATAACTTTCCATCTCAAAACCATCAACGTTTCCAATATCAGTTAATCATAATGAAATTCAATATCTTGCTCTATAACTTCTTTGGTGATAAAGGCTTCTTATATTAACGGCGATATCAGAAATGAGCTACCTTTGTTTCAGGAGAAAGAAAGTGGTGCATGAAAACTAGATAAACAAATCATTACGAAACAATATTTGTATTCAATTAACCTTTTTTCAAACCCCCTTTACACATGTTACAAATGTTGCCATTCTTATCATCTTTGGTTTTTTTTAATAATGAATAATGTCTACGTTTATGAATAATTATCTTCAAATATGTTATGATCCTTGTTGTAATGAACACATACCTAATGGTCATTGTGTCACATTTTCATGAAAGGACATAAATTCTGAGTTGTATTAAGGTTAAAATGTCCATGGTATGTGACAAAGATTAATAATTGATGTAGTTCAATTATGCCTAATCTTGTCCGTGATGCGTTGAAGCATAATTTCTCATAAATATCGAAGACATCAGAGTCACCAAATGCTTTCTACAAAATAATACTCAAAGTAACAAATTGCAAATTATCCCTTTTTAACATCACCAATCTTAATGTTAAACCAATTTAGAACTAAAATAATGTTTCTGATAAAAAAAAACGTTAAGGCTTTTGTCGTCAGACTTGCATACATACATACATACATGCACCATGTATTTTGTCATTGCGTGTAATTTTAACTTTTTTCGTCTGAAGAAAAACCAAAAGACATCTCATCCGCACCTACACACCCCTGTTATATTCCTACGTATAATGATTTTGTTTTTGTTGATGGTGGTTTTTTTTCAGCTATTACACAAGATATGATGACATTATACACATTATTTACACCAGCTGGTTATCATTTGATGTAAATTGGTCAATATATCCCTATTCAACAGCTTTTTATCACACGTTGTAATCCACTCGATAGCCGCGATTACAGCCGCCGTAACAGGAGGCCTATCATCGGAAACCTGAGAGACCGTGTTCCTGTCGTTTGAGTCAGGGTTAGGTTAGGATTAGGTTGACACCAAACGACAACAGCATCGTCTCCTGGGTTTCCGACGATGCAGAATACCTTGAGGGCTGATATCGGACTGCAGAACTAATAACGAGAATGTCGTTAAATGGACATGCAATAATCACCTTTATATATGTATCAAGAAGATAAAACGTTACACCTTCTAGGCATGACAGACATACGTTTCGATCAAGCGAATGAGCTGTGGCCTCTCAATTTTCATTCCACTTGCTCTTCTACATCGCAAACTTCAAAACACACTAGGGTTTTAAACAAATGAAAACAACGGTTTTTTTTTGTTTTTTTTTTCAAAGCAACTTTCAAAGTGAGGCGGAATATTTCATTGACCTTTCGGAATCAGGCTTTTGTTCATGACGTCATTTCCATGACGTTTTGGGTAAGTTGGGGCTAGCAACGCTCAATACAGAATGAGATATATATTACAGTCCCAATAGCTGTTAAGGACCAATCAGATACCTTGTGACATCTCAAATAAATTAGAATAATCTATGTCCTCGTCAATGTCTCAAGCTCATTATCAATTAAGTAATATAGATCCGCATCGTCTCCATGTCAATATTTGTAATTTCCCACATCGCCTCCATGTCAATATTTGTAATTTCCCACATCGCCTCCATGTCAATATTTGTAATTTCCCACATCGCCTCCATGTCAATATTTGTAATTTCCCACACCGCCTCCATGTCAATATTTGTAATTTCCCACATCGCCTCCATGTCAATATTTGTAATTTCCCACACCGCCTCCATGTCAATATTTGTAATTTCCCACATCGCCTCCATGTCAATATTTGTAATTTCCCACATCGCCTCCATGTCAATATTTGTAATTTCCCACATTGTCTCCATGTCAATATTTGTATTTTCCCACATTGTCTCCATGTAAATATTTGTATTTTTCCCATATCGCCTCCATGTAAATATTTGTATTTTTCCCACATCGCCTCCATGTCAATATTTGTAATTTCCCACATCGCCTCCATGTCAATATTTGTAATTTCCCTCATCGCCTCCATGTCAATATTTGTAATTTCCCACATTGTCTCCATGTCAATATTTGTATTTTCCCACATTGTCTCCATGTAAATATTTGTATTTTTCCCATATCGCCTCCGTGTAAATATTTGTATTTTTCCCACATCGCCTCCATGTCAATATTTGTAATTTCCCACATTGTCTCCATGTCAATATTTGTATTTTTCCACATTGTCTCCATGTAAATATTTGTATTTTTCCCACATCGCCTCCATGTAAATATTTGTATTTTTCCCACATCGCCTCCATGTCTATATTTGTATTTTTCCACATTGTCTCCATGTCAATATTTGTATTTTTCCACATTGTCTCCGTGTCAATATTTGTATTTTCCCACATTTTCTCTATGTCAATAAACGTGATTTCCTACATTATAAGTTATCTCCCGCGTTGTCTCCCGGTTGATATATACAGTGAAACCTGTCTAATCCGACACCATGGGGGAGTGACCGTTTTGGTCGGATTAGACAGGGTGTAGGAAAAGTCAGGTATTGTTGTTGCCTACACGTGGTTGTCATATATGCTATCCGGTATATACGTCAAAGTATACAATCAATCATGTACATACACGTACACTTTGATGTGAAAATAATGTGGAATGTATATTCTAGATTTTTAATATATATATTTTTTTTTTATTGGTTTAAAATTGTATTTCTTTGTCATTTTAACACATGACATTGTATTTCAATCCCTATTTTGTCACTTATTTCTTCCCTATATCGTCGTATCCACTTGTTGTGGATTCCATCATGTTTTTTGTTTGTTTGTTTTTTTGTAATACGGATCAATGGGGCCAACTCGTGGTTTGTATTTGCAGTATGATCGTCGTCAGTACATCATGACATGACCAATCACGCGATAATAATTTGTACATCAACACACGTTTACCACACTTTAATTACAAGCTACTAGATCTATCAAGGACCGTCATTTCAGCAATAAAATGTCCTCGTAAATTTATTTTAAGAACCTTCAGGATCTTCATACTTGTACAATGTATTGAATTCGCTTTTTTTTCTTTCTTTTTTTTCCGTGATAGGACGTCCCTTGTAACCATAAAAGTACATATGAGATGTCCCTTGAAGCATGTTGACATATAAGGACATACCGGAAGCACGTGACCGGTATAACGTCCGGTCATGAACTAAAATCTGGATTTGACACGGACACCGCTGTTAATCGATTAACCAACAGCTGAGTGGATAGGATCCAGATGTTTGGCTTGTTATTGCCTACTTTAACCTTGTATAATGGTAAAGTGATAAGAATATTGACCATGCCTCGTCTTAGAACTCCAGTTGGATACTTCAATTGGATGTGGCATCTCAATTGACGTCTGGTAATTGTTACAGTCCTCTACATTGTTATATTATTCACAGCTTTCATCAGATTGGACAGACAGCACATCAATAGAGGGCCCAGTTACAGTTCCTGTCACGTCGGATTCCGTCCGGTTGAAAATGAAAAAAAAATACTCCAACAAAAACAAAACAAATATTATCGGGAGAAATCAGAAAATAAATAATTAAAAGAAATCTTATAAACTCGCCCTTGTGTAAAGAAAATTGTAATAAGACGCTCAAATCAATGAATTCTTCATTTGTTGGTTACCCAACAGTATAAGGAAGCATTTATATAGATAACGATCGGTATGAAGCGAAACCAGATGACGCTGGAGTCGGCATACAAATTAAAAAGGTAGGGATTTACAAACACAAAAATGTGAGGGTAGGGACGTCATACAGATAGGTTAGGGTAGGTACATCATACAGATTGGTGAGGGTGGGGACATCATACAGATAGGTGAGGGTAGGGACAACATACAGATAGGTGAGGGTAGGGACATCATACAGATAGGTGAGGGTAGGGACATCATACAGATAGGTGAGGGTAGGGACATCATACAGATAGGTGAGGGTAGGGACATCATACAGATAGGTGAGGGTAGGGACATCATACAGGTAGGTGAGGGTAGGTACATCATACAGATAGGTGAGGGTAGGTAATTCATACAAATAGGTGAGGGTAAGGACATCATACAGATAGGTGAGAGTAGGTACATCATACAGATAGGTGAGGGTAGGGACATCATACAGATAGGTGAGGGTAGGGACATCATACAGATAGGTGAGGGTAGGTACATCATACAGGTAGATCAGGGTAGGTACATCATACATAAAGGTGAGGGTAGGGACATCATACAGATAGGTGAGGTAGGTACATCATACAGATAGGTAAGGGTAGGTACATCATACAGATTGGTGACGGTATGTACATCACACAGATAGGTGAGGGTAGGGACATCATACAGATAGGTGAGGGTAGGGACATCATACAGATAGGTGAGGATAGGTACATCATACATATAGGTGAGGGTAGGTACATCATACAGATAGGTGAGGGTAGGTACTTCATACAGATAGGTGAGGGTAAGAACATCATACAGATAGGTCAGGGTAGGGACATCATACAGGTAGGTCAGGGTAGGTACATCATACATAAAGGTGAGGGTAGGGACATCATACAGATAGGTGAGGTAGGTACATCATACAGATAGGTAAGGGTAGGTACATCATACAGATAAGTGAGGGTAGGGACATCATACAGAAGCAAGCTGAGGGTAGGGACGTCATACAGAAGCTGAGAGAAGGTACTTCATACAGAATGTGAGGGTAGGGACATCATACAGATAGGTGAGGGTAGGGACATCATACAGATAGGTGAGGGTAGGGACATCATACAGAAAGGTGCGGGTAGGGACATCATACAGATAGGTGAGGGTAGGGACATCATACAGAATGTGAGGGTAGGGACATCATACAGAAAGGTGAGGGTAGGGACATCATACAGAAAGGTGAGGGTAGTGACATCATACAGATAGGTGAGGGTAGGTACATCATACAGATAGGTGAGGGTAGATACTTCATACAGATAGGTGAGGGTAAGGACATCATACAGATAGGTGAGGGTAGGGACATCATACAGATAGGTTAGGGTAGGGACATCATACAGATAGGTGAGGGTAGGTACATCATACAAAGGGGTGATGGTAGGGACAACATACAGATCGGTGAGGGTAGGGACATCATACAGAAAGGTGAGGGTAGGGACATCATACAGAAAGGTGAGGGTAGTGACATCATACAGAAAGGTGAGGGTAGTGACATCATACAGACAGGTGAGGGTAGGGACATTATACAGAATGTGAGGGTTGGGACATCATACAGAAAGTTGAGGGTGGAAACATCCTACAGATAGGTGAGGGTAGGGACATCATACAGATAGGTGAGGGTAGTGACATCATACAGATAGGAGAGGGTAGTGACATCATACAGATAAGTGGAGGTAGTGACATCATACAGATATGTGAGGGTAGGACATCATACAGATAGGTGAGGGTAGTGACATCATACAGATAGGTGATAGTAGGGACATCATAAAGATAGGTGAGGGTAGGGACATCATACAGATAGGTGAGGGTAGGGACATCATACAGACAGGTGAGGGTGAGGACATCATACAGATAGGTGAGGGTAGGGACATCATACAGATAGGTGAGGGTAGGGACATCATACAGATAGGTGAGGGTAGGGACATCATACAGATAGGTGAGGGTAGGTACATCATACAGATAGGTGAGGGTAGGGACATCATACAGAAAGGTGCGGATGGGTACATCATACAGATAGGTGAGGGTAGGGACATCATACAGAAAAGTGCGGATGGGTACATCATACAGATAGGTGAGGGTAGGGACATCATACAGAAGCTGAGGGTAGTGACATCATTCAGATAGGTGAGGGTAGGTACATCATACAGATAGGTGAGGGTAGGGACATCATACAGAAGCTGAGGGTAGTGACATCATTCAGATAGGTGAGGGTAGGGACATCATACAGATAGGTGAGGGTAGGGACATTATACAGAATGTGAGGGTAGGGACATCATACAGATATGTGAGGGTAGGGACATCATACAGATAGGTGAGGGTAGGGACATCATACAGATAGGTGAGTGCAGGGACATCATACAGATAGGTGAGGGTAGGGACATCATACAGAAAGGTGAGGGTGGGGACATCATACATATAGGTGAGGGTAGGGACATCATACAGATAGGTGAGGGTAGGGACATCATACAGAATGTGAGGGTAGGGACATCATACAGATAGGTGAGGGTAGGGACATCATACAGATAGGTGAGGGTAGGTACATCATACAGATAGGTGAGGGTAGGGACATCATACACATAGGTGAGGGTAGGGACATCATACAGATAGGTGAGGGTAGGTACATCATACACATAGGTGAGGGTAGGGACATCATACAGATAGGTGAGGGTAGGGACACCATACATATAGGTGAGGATAAGTGCATCATACAGATAATTGAGGTTAGGAACCACATTGATCAGATAAATACCAGGTAAGTTCTGTCAGGCAATAACAATTCTGTTGAATTAGAATAAATAACGACACATCACTGTCATCAATGACCGTCCGATATTACAGGGAAATGATCCTTAGGGCTTTTGATATATCAAATTATTGAAATCATCAAATAAATTGCATATTGCATGACACAAAGGTAAAGTCATCTATGTTTGTTGTTTCAGGACAGATGTCACACGTGACAAGCTACATTAACAGATAACACCAGGCTGATGACCGCTATAAGGGTTTTAATTATATTGTCTTTTGTGCACTCTACATTGTTTATTATATTATAATATTAAAGTGTGGAGTTGAGGTAGCAAGTTTTTGATTTCGTGAGACCAGACATATTTCTGAAGCGAGGCCGAGGACAATATTATACCAATACAAACCGAAGAGATATTTCTAACTCAAAAATGTATATGGTAAACACATGCCTCGTCCTGTCACTTAGATGTCAACGGAAGCAAACGCACCAAGAGTTTATTGAAATACACAGATTTCGGTACCCTTTCTTCATTCTGAACGTTTTGACAACTGTCAATCACGTCTATATTACGAGCGCGCTCATCGATTTTGTGTATTCCAGTAGACTTTTATTAATATCTTCATCTAAATCAGAAAACCGTAACACTGCCATAAAAAAAAACATGTCACCTGCACGTAGGAGGCGCGTTCGGTTAGAAGCTTCGCCCACCTCTCGCGTTGCTTGGCAACTGTTGGCAAGATCGGTAACAAGCTCCACCTGTCGAACGCCTGATTGGCTCGGCGGAAACACCCGAGTGCATGTGTGTTTTAGTTCAGCAGGGGTGTTTTTTTCCCAGACTAACACATAAGGCTAAAACACAGTTGAACGGAGTCTCCGAAAAAGTGGAGACATGATAGATTAAATAATATAAACCAGTTACTTTTATACATATTAAATAAAGTAGAGGTATGATATGTTCTGTGAATCATTTAAATATAGAATTGATCGTCCATGTAGTATGTCAATTAAGAATTGTTATGACCAAATATGGAATTGTACATTGTATTCCGCTGATTATCTTATCTATAATACTACATATTACATTGGTATCTTTTCTAAATACTCTTTGTTCAACGTTGACTTTGTGTGGGGTTTTTTTGTTTTGTTTTTTTTTTTTGTTTAATTTTATTTCTTAGTAGATATATATTTTTAACTATCAGATATTGATAGAAAATCTGCATTGATTTTTTTCGAGTCAATATGCGAAGTTGGAGGTAATACCTGTACAACAAAACCGACATAATAAGAACTAACAACACACACACAGCCGCTCGACTTTCTAGACCTGTTCCCATGTCATCCAGATAAGGGTTACGACAGGCACGTGCATGGTTTAAGGGCTAGAGGTATATAGTTACGTTACTATTTCTCGATATCAATATGGCTTGACAATCATATAGACGTCATGAATCTACAGTCATGTACCAAATAAAGGGCCAAACATTTTTTTTTTCTTATTTTCATTTCGCGCATTTCATTTTTTACATCTTCCGCTTAACCGGGAAACGCGACAAGTTTTAATTTCAATCAATATATGTAATGAAATCCCTCCCACTCGCGAAGAAGATTTACTGCATTAAAGTATTTGTTATCATTATTCATGTAGGAATACTGCTGATCTATTGTACAAAATGTCACATTCTATATATTATTTTTCATAACACAACTGAAAGTCATGACACAAGATCAATATAATGCAGAAATAATGCAAATATAATTGGCATTATATATTTTGCTTTATGAACATTTGGGTATTTTCAAAAATTTGCATATTTAATTAAATGTATGTATATATATAGATATAACTGATGACGTCATACATATCTAAGCAACGTACAAATAAACAAAAGTTCAGTCCGCCTGAAGAAGCCTGAGAGGGCAGAAAGGCCTTGCGGCAAAGTCTGTTTTTTTGTTATTCTTTATACATTCATCTTCGCAAGGACAGATTTAAATTTCTTATATACTATAGATATAGATATATATTTACTGATTGTTGCAGAAAAACACTGCTTCATATGTATTACATTGATCATTTCTTGTATCATGTTTTATTTTCGGCAGCTTGTTAGAGCGGTTTCCGAATCGCTATTAATATTGAAGGAAAGATAACTCGTACAATCTTACATCTGGATTCATCATATTTTAATCCGTAAGTTAAGTACAAAATATTACATATCAGACACATGTCGCTCTAATAGATGTAACTGGAAAACATGATGGCAAGTGATCAAAGAAGAAAAGATGATTAAAGTTGATTTATGCATATAATATATATGCATATCCAATACATAGATATAGAATTTGGAATACCATTGAGTAACAGATAATCCTATATCAAATATCTTCATAAAAAATTCAACATGCCATTTTTCATTTCACATAGGAAACTGTTTTACAAATCAAAATATGTTAGATGGAAAATAAAATTAAAATAAATGTCGTATTCGGCTTTTATTCGCTGAAAGATCATGTTAGAACTTATCTATTTGCCGAAAATTTCCACTCCCAAAGCTTCCCCAGTGACAGGGAGGGCGGTGATACGGAGGGGCACGCGACTCTGGTAGCGCGTGGATGTACTGGTGATGGTATATGTCACGTACACAGTTTTAAAGGCGACTCCGCTGGTTACGTCAATGGAGGTGGGGTCATATTCAACCTAATGAGGACGAAAGGATACCTTCAACTCATCTTCATACATAATATATATAGGATATTGAATGAGAAAAATATCTGTATATCAAAGTGAAATATTCAATGAGAAACCAGCCGTTATCTATAATTTTTGAAAACGAAGAAAATGGAAAACAAAAACGCTGAAATAAGTATGTACGACTGTTTTTGTCAATAGCCTATAGCCTACCAAAGATTTATCATTACACTAGTGACTATATACAAATTTCACCGGTGATGATATAATTTGTGTATCAAATCGATATTGTCGGAAATTATATTGATAGACTTAATATATCTACCACGATACTATAAAACTGCTGACGTCAATGAAGGTTGGGTCATATTAAACCTTGTAGAGAGAAATAAATAGTGTTGTTCCGATTAATCGATTTAATCGATTTAATCGATGATTAGTCTTTTTATCTATGACTATGACTATCGATCATGATTTTTTTTGTGATCGATCATGGTTTGACTATAAAATGGTAATTTTCAAGATTTACAACCGACTTCAATAATTATAAATGAACAATATCGATGGTGAATTGAAATAAAAATGCATTTAAACAACATTTTAAACATAGCTAGATGCCTTCAACCATATCCACAAAATTTTCCCCTGTTTTTGAAGATATTTCTCTTTCTGTTCTTGTGCCTAATCCCGTGTCTATGTTTTGACAATAAATATGTTTAAACTTTAATTGCATTATACAATGTATACGGTGCGAGTTTATAGTATATAGTATTACCTTTGTGACAATGGGTTTGCTGACCGCTGTGTCGTAAATTGCCTTCATTTTGGTCAACAACGCCGTAGCTGCTCGCTGTCTGTGGATCTCATTGGCACCACAAACTGAAATAAATATTAAAAAACCTTTCTTCGTTCTGTATTCATGTATTTACTTTCATAACAAAATATGATTTTACATCAAATATTTCTTTTCCTCAACGCAAAATTCTAGATGAAGGTCATAGTGTCCAAATAATTTTTAAAAGGATTAATAAAATACCACTTATAGTATTCATATGATGAAAGAATTATGACACCGCCAAGCCGTGGTTTGGAAAAGGGTTTAAGTCTATCTTTAAAAAGTTTAGCATTCATCAGTGCAAGTATTCGTTGTGCATAAGTATGGAAACGAGTTGGGAATTAATTACATGAAATAGGATAATCACTTATGAAATGTTCTTAGTATAATATACAAAAACATATAATATGCGTATATATTACTATATTAGTTAAGCATTGAACGGCTTTCAGTTGGCATTCATAGTCAATATGAATGCCAACTGGACAGAGACAAATTCATGTTGAATTTGTCTCTGTCCAGTTGGCATTCATATTGACTATGAAAGCGCGCTTCATGTTGAATTTGTCTCTGTCCAGTTGGCATTCATATTGACTATGAAAGCCAACTGAAAGCCGTTCAATGTTTATATTTACCATCTGCGATTTTTTATTTGTCGTGCGATTTTTTTTTTAATTTTCAAATTCAAATTTCAGTTGGCAGTTCATAAGCTGGTGAACTCGCAACTGAATTGGTAGGGTTATATAGTGGCAGTGCCATACAATGGTAAATATAGATATGAACGACAATCCAAGTCTATTTATCGTTTACAATACTTACCATCGTTCAAAATGTCGTCTGGAGTACGAGCCTTGGTGTTGAGTGTGTCACAGATAGGACAGGCACTTCGCTTACCGAATATACCTACAACATGTTTATTGCAATAATGCATACGTATTTACATCCAAGCCAATCGGCATTTATCAGTAAACATCAATAAACTTCTCACCAGCTCTGTTAGCAAAACCTACTAAAGAGTCACCCACACTCACTGACAGAATAACGTTGATACCTATTACAATGACGGAATGTTTATCGTTATTTGTAACGTTGTTATAAGTAAAGATTGAGTTTTTTACCAGTGCTTTTGACTCGAACCTTTTTGTTGAATTGGTTGACTTTTTTCAATAAAAACTGGTTTCCTGTGAAATATACTTAATATGTGTATTTCATGGTATGGCAGAATATCACCAACAATGATTATACCGAAAAACAATCTAATTAAAATCTAGATGGTCATTCTCACTACGTTTCATGAACGTATTGAAAATGACTATCTAGATTTTAGTAACATGAACGTAGTTAAAATGACTATCTAGATTTTAATTAGATTGACCAAAAAATATCGATATTCTGTCATATTCGTGAACCATTATAATAATGTGTAACGAGACCATTTTAATTCTCGTTACAGTTGCAATTTCGGTATTCTAGAGATGGTTTCCTCGTTTCTCCAGAGGTTACGTAAACTCCCGGTCTATAAATAGAGCGAACGCAAAGTACCTGATACTGACCTCCGATAGCGTGTCCTATATTGGAAATGGCGTGGCCGACGCTACTTCCGGCGTGCTCAATCTGGTGTCCGAGATGGTTGACTCCATCGAGAGCACCCTGGGCGCTGTGAGCAAGCTGTTCCCCAATGTTGTCGAGACCACCAGCGATGGCGTTACCGAAATCAAGTGTGCCTGACTCAAGACCATGGACAGCAGACTCCAGTCCATGACCGAGGTCTCCGGCCAGACCAGCCAGTTCGTCCCCAAAGTGGGTTAAGCCATGGAGGGCGTCGTTTGTAATATCGGACACTCCGTCGATGAGAGAGTCGCCAGCGTGTTTAGCGACACTGCCAACGTCTTTGACAAAGTCAGTTGTCTTGTCGCCGAGTACACTTACTGCACTCTCAAGACTTCCTTCGATGTCCTTCACAACGCCCGCCGCCAGAACAACAGGCTTCATCAGAGTCGGGAGGACCGCTCCTAGTACACCAGTTGGTGGTGCTGTGTTTTGGCTATGTTTAAAAAAAAGATATTTATCAGTTTAGGAAAACTTGATGGAAATGTTCATTTGGCTACAAAATGTGAAATTTTATACAACTTCTATGATAGAAACTAATACAACACTTTATTATATATGTATGTATAATATAATAATGTGAAAAATATTCATTATAAACAATATTTTTCACAAGTGAAAATATCTTCTCTGATATCATTATCACTTTTATGATTTGACCAATCAAAACACTGCTTGCAAATGACAATGGGGAAATTAAAAGCTTATCAGGTATATTTTGGGATAAAATTGCAATAAATAGAATAGCTTACAGTATCTTCAGTAATACAATTTAAATATAGTTCACGCGCGTGGTTAATATTTCAATATTTTTCACTCGTGTCTGCGCATTCGTGAAAAATATCAAAATATTAGCCACACTCGTGAAATATAATTATTTGGTATTACTGAAGACACTGTTAGATTTCATCCATGTCGATTTTGTGATTATTATTGTTAAGTAACGGGAGCTTCGTTAAACATAATGGTTCATGAATAACTTTTCACTGCAGACAGGGCGTAAGAATTGTACCTGCTGCCCCAGTTGCATGATCGTAAGAGGCGACTAAATTTGGGATCTTATCTTTTCTCTTCTTTCTTAACAACTTTCTTCTTCCTAATGTCTTCCTTGACAATGCCTCACTTTTGGCGTTTAGTTGAGCGTTCGCCGCTGTGAGGAAGGTTTTGGGTTTTGTCCCCTGGCCGAGTCATACCAGTCTTTAAAAATGGTAGTTTCTATCCCTGCTTAGCGCTCAGCATATTAGGAGTGGGACGACTTGTTCGCCCGTTGTCAGTATAATGTGACCGGGTGGGGTGTCCTGTTGGGTGTCTTCGGCAGTATGCTTCAGTGAGGTAGCACTATAAATCGGCAAAAATTCCGGCCTATCACAAGGAGACTTGACACGAACATACCACAGCCTCCCAAAACACACATACGCACCAACCACACACATGCATGTCGCACGGACGGGAGGCCTTCCTTAAATGACCTTAGCTGTTAATAGGACGTTAAACAAAACAAAACAAACCAAACCAAATCACTCATTTATCTGAAAACACTTTGATTCACAATGGTTGCTAGTAGTACGACCAGCGGTACCCAGGTAATCGTAAACTGAGTATGTGCTGTACACTGTACCGTACACCAAACATTACCGACCATCACGAAAGGTATATGGATATTTTATGCTTTATGATCTTAGTGAAGTGAGAAAGTTCAAAAAGAGCCTCTGATAAAGATCATGGTTGTGGCGGATAGAGATAAGGAATCACATACGAGGACTAGGTCAGGCGCACTTTATGGACATTATACAGAGAAACTCCTCAGATCATGAAATATGTTTTTTAAAGAAAAGTCCGAGAAAATCTTTAATGAAAATTTTATAACAATACATAGACTTGTACAACAAAATCTTGATTTTTTTTTCAACTTGCCCGCGTGTGCTTTTGATGACCCTCTTTTGTCAAATTAGGGCTTGCGACATGCCCCATTTCAGTGACAGTCATACTAAGCCTGTGTGATACCAAACAATAAACAAGGTGTAAATTATTCGGTATAAGACAAAGTATTCCAGTCTATATGATAGTTCGACTTTACCCAAGTATACTGAATGGAAAAAGGAACTTGCCCAGTTTACTACGGGAAACAGACAGATGGTACATGTTGTAGAATGTAATAGTAGTGTAGATAGTGATAGATAGGGAACCTCTCTGTCGTCTGTGAAAATTTCATCCATGTACGTTAAATACCCTGGTCAAATTTCGGGTTGACCTGACCTGACAGAAAAGTTATGGGACGAGCTGGACAGAAGGGTAAGACGTAGGTCGAACCCTCTAAGCAACGTCGCTCAGTTGACATTGGCGCTGTATTATATGGATGAAGAATGTGGCTGTATACCAATGAGGAGGGCCGATACCCTGATCAATTCAATGCACACCCAAAAAAAAAGAGTGTGTGCAGCCACCGCATCTCATGTGGCACACATGATACTGATGGGCCCAGAACGGCTATTCATTTTGAGAGGGGTAACTCTGATTAATCTAAAATTTGACGAAGGTGCTAGACCTGGATGCATGAAATTTTCACGGATGACAGAGGGGATCCCTATCGTCCAATTACACCATTATTACATCATATAACAGCTTTTTATTTCCGTAGTAAACCAGCCAGTTTCTGTGTTTCGTTTTACTTTCAGTTCATGCATATTTAACGGGAATGGTCATCTATAAAGTTCTATAATGGTAAAATCACTTTGCAAAGGTGGGGAGCTCGCAGTTCAGGTTCATCTGACCCGACAGAACTTGCTATAAAGGAAGGTATAAAAGAAGATCACTTGCTATAAAACGGAGTTCTCAAGGCAATATAGCCGTACACTTTATAATTGTGAATTTGCAAAAGACTCCTTGAATTGACTTATTAAGTTTGTTTCTTTCTGTGACGACAAAAAATTATTGACAATTAAAAGATTAATAATTAGAGCCTATAATCACATACCTCTTTGCGCACGCGTTGCATTGATCTATCGACGAGTTAATTTTCACCTCACACTGGTGTTTAAGTGAATCTTGTATCTCAACAGTCTCGTTCAATTGGTTAACAATCATAAACATCAACTTCTTCCTGACGAGTTTGTCTAAAGCTGATGAACGAAAAAGAAGCTGCATGTATACAAAGATTCGGGAAAAGTGGGACGAAATTATACAATTAAAAGTTATACATTGTGTGATTGTAAACAGATGATATACACAAAAATGTATCGAACTCTAAAACAGGCTTTGGACAATTGCAGTTAGCAGAAATTGACAATAACAAGGACGAACAAAACAAGAGTCAAACTGGTCATCGTAATACTTGTCTGGTGTAGCTTCCAACACTGAAACTCTAACTACAGTATGGTGGTATCACGGAAAACAAATCTTGATAGAATCTCAAATATATCCAACCAAGCAGACGTTACGTTAAATAATATTTCATTAGCCATAACTCATTGATAGGATTTAAGATTTTTTATTTTTTTACTCACAAGTGGTACTAAAGTCGTCCAATGGAACTAATGCCCCAGCACATATTCCAACAGCCACACAGAGAACAGCCAATCTTACAAGGGTCGTCATATTGGTTTTAGTGGCCCGCTAGGTAACTGGAATCCACTATATAGCTACATTCTAGAGATAAGCACGAACGATATTGATAAGGAATGTTACGATATAAAATTATTTGTCATCCAGGATATCAATGATTCAGTGGTTTCTTTCGTCATTTTTGGGAAATTGCCCTCTGGTAGGCTAGAAAATGATTTTTTTTACAGCAAAATTTGGAGGACATAGAGAAACGTATGCATGATGTTGTTGGATTTCGTTTCCCTATGTGAAAATTCGTTGTTTAAAGATTTTGGAAATTTTGATGACTTCATTGAGGAAAAAACAACATCTAATCGGGAAAGGGGCCTAAATTTTTATATACAGACAGGACAACTAGTTTGCTCTCGATTTTGGACATATATCTCCACATCGTTTGATTATTACAGTACAGTAAACTGTCAGACTCGATTTACAATTTTGGTATGTCGTAGAGACGAGGGTTATTTAGTATACCGGTAGATAAGAACTAGGCCTATTACGACAACGAGATCGGTTAGAATTGGTCAACCAAATAATTGATGTTGGGAAATACACCGCTTACAAACTGTAGGAGTCATTCTTACGAGTAGTTTTATGTAAAGCTAGTGCCTTGGGAATTAGAGGGTATGTCATCTCAAACAGCTGCCAGTAATGTAGGATTCACAAGGTGACGGGCTAGGTCTCCATTCTCATGTGGATATTTTTTTGTTTTGTTTTTTTTTACAGAGGGGGGGGGGGGGGGGGGGGTCGTTAAAACCATCGTTAATTACTGTTAAAAGTCCATGTCTATCCTTGTTGTGGTGTACGCTTATTTGCAGAAAATATATTCACGTATGTCAAGCTTGGTACTTGGGTAATAGCCGCGAACATGACGTTGGGTGCAACAGCTGCGAAAAATTTGATACTCTTAATGAATGTATGGTGCAATTTTGTTAATTATTCGGTACGTATTATATATACATGTATATTACTTAATTCAAATCTAACGGTGTTGTTCACTCACTATTTTGTCTAAATGAAACTGGCAAAGTTGTGTTAAGTTGGCTCAACATTCATCATCAAACTGTATTTCCTCAATGAGGAATAAATGAACAGAAAGAAATATTTAGAATTTAAATGTTGATCAGCTCGACATAGGACACTCTACATTCAGATATCAAAAGTTGTGCAGCTCGATACACTTATTCAACATTCTGAATTAAAGTGTTACAGCCGACATACAACATTCACAATTTGAATATTGTATTTAGAAATGTTGCCCATCTTGGAGTGGCTTATATTGTATATTTGAAAATAAGATTCCCATAAAATATTGCAACATAAGGTTGTGAAGCAATTTTGCATCCAAAGTAAAATAATAACGATAAAACTCTATAAACGACAATGAAATGTTTAATTTATCACTATGCCTCTTTTCAACTTGTGATTCAATATTATAGCAATTATTTAATCATTTATTATAACAGCAACTCGTAGCTTGGATACAAAATAATACTAGTGTAAAAATAGGCATGTGCAGAAACAGAAATTGCAGTATTATAGCTTTATCAACAAATCAAGCATAACTGTCGGCTATAATAATGATGTCCATTACATGGAATACTCCCATTTCGCATCTACAGACACTTTGTCTGGTTTACACTGTATATACAGGTACAGACACTTTGTCTGGTTTACACTGTATATACAGGTACAGACACTTTGTCTGGTTTACACTGTATATACAGGTACAGACACTTTGTGTGGTTTACACTGTATCTACAGGTACAGACACTTTGTCGGGTTTACACTGTATATACAGGTACAGACACTTTGTCAGGTTTACACTGTATATACAGGTACAGACACTTTGTCAGGTTTACACTGTATATACAGGTACAGACACTTTGTCAGGTTTACACTGTATCTACAGGTACAGACACTTTGTCGGGTTTACACTGTATATACAGGTACAGACACTTTGTCTGGTTTACACTGTATCTACAGGTACAGACACTGTCGGGTTTACACTGTATATACAAGTACAGACACTGTCGGGTTTACACTGTATATACAGGTACAGACACTTTGTCAGGTTTACACTGTATATACAGGTACAGACACTTTGTCTGGTTTACACTGTATATACAGGTACAGACACTTTGTCTGGTTTACACTGTATCTACAGGTACAGACACTTTGTCAGGTTTACACTGTATATACAGGTACAGACACTGTGTCGGGTTTACACTGTATATACAGGTACAGACACTGTCGGGTTTACACTGTATATACATGTACAGGTAGACACTGTGTCAGGTTTACACTGTATATACAGGTACAGACACTGTGTCGGGTTTACACTGTATATACAGGTACAGACACTTTGTCTGGTTTACACTGTATATACAGGTAGACACTTTGTCTGATTTACACTGTATATACAGGTACAGACACTGTGTCAGGTTTACACTGTATATACAGGTACAGACACTGTCGGGTTTACACTGTATATACAGGTACAGACACTGTCTGGTTTACACTGTATATACAGGTACAGACACTGTGTCGGGTTTACACTGTATATACAGGTAGACACTTTGTCGGGTTTACACTGTATATACAGGTACAGACACTGTGTCGGGTTTACACTGTATATACAGGTACAGACACTTTGTCGGGTTTACACTGTATATACAGGTAGACACTTTGTCTGGTTTACACTGTATATACAGGTACAGACACTGTGTCGGGTTTACACTGTATATACAGGTACAGACACTTTGTCTGGTTTACACTGTATATACAGGTACAGACACTTTGTCGGGTTTACACTGTATATACAGGTAGACACTTTACTCTTATTAAAACTTTACATCATACAGGTTCTAAAACAAAAATTGCATTTTGTCCATTATTAGAAAGGAGAATTTTCTATCCTATCAGATTTAACCCCGAAAATAAATTTTAATTTGTAATTTTGCATGTTGTTTTTTTACAATACACTTGACATTGCTAATTATTTCAATAAAAGAGCATAATGTTTTAAACAATCTTAATTTGCTAACTCTTAATGCATATGCCTTCCACAAGTATAAATATAATGCAACATCGTCAGCATCTAATTTAGAACATCTGACTACTGATGCTGAGCTGAATGAGATACCCTCATTGGGAACTGCTACCTAGCAAGTCTTCAGCAAACAAAAGACACATGTTTTAAGAATTGACCAAAGAAAATATTGAATAGATGAAGACATTTTAAATACAAATATTAAATCACTAAAAGATGGAAAGTAGAAAAACTAAAGCAAACATAAACAACTGACTAATATTTTCATGTTTCAAACACCACACAAATCTTTTAATTTCCTGTTTAATAGTGCTTGTTTTTTTTTTCATCTCAAATATCTCATAAATTAATTGAATTTGGTTTCTATATGTTAATAATAACATGATCTGAACAAACCTAAGCTTACATGTATTGTTTTTTATGTAAACAGATCTGCTTCATGTACTCGGCTCTCTTCAACAGCCTCCACAGCAGTGAGAGAGGGGAGATCACTCTGATTAATGAGAATTCTTCCCAAACATGAGGGCAACACTTGACATTAATACAGTTTAACATACGTGAAAATACCGACTGTGTTTGTAAACGATAATGTGAAAATAAAAAATACTGTATAAAAAGATCATAGTGAAAAAGAATGCAGTGGAGATGTTTGAAAGAAGACTTTTAAAACAACAAATTACATGCAATAATGGATTAATTTGGGATGAAGACAAACGAATTATCTCTGCAGAGAAAAACGAGGAATGGTAAGAACATCCTTCCTCTGCTATTGGATGCAAATTGGAAAAAAATGCCCATCAACCCAAATGCTTTCCTTTACATTAAATTCTCTGGTAAATTATTACAATTACCAGACCAAACTGCATATGCACATATCTAATGTAATTACTGCATATATACGTGTTTTGAGAAATATACATGATTCATAACAAGAAATGAAATGAAAATAAACAATCCAAGTTTCAACAAAAATATTGTTTACATATCCTTCAACACATACAACTTCATAAACATTTTAAATAAAACAAAATTTAACTTTTTTATTTCTATGTAACAATTCTACTAGAATTAAAATAAGAAAACGCTCAACAGGTATGTATTTCCCCTCTTATTGGACAAAATACAAAACAGTAACACTTGTGTCTTTGTAACATAGTGTGGTTTCCCACCCGACACCGCTTCATTTCAAAGCAAACAATTTACACCTGATATTTTTCTTCAAATTAACCGATGTAGAAATATGCAGATGAGAAAATATCAAATCATAATGTTTCGACAATCTCCCATCATTATTGAAAATCACACCAATCAGACTGAATGCAGACCATCAATATCAGCTATGTAATGAAGTCATTACATAGTGTTTAATGATGATTTGCACTTTAATCAGATTATATATAAACCACACGTGAATAATTTATCAGTGAGCAATACGTATACCAATCCCTTTAAAACAACATAAAAATGCATACACCTGGTAAGAAAGCAAATTTGACACATAAAGGGGGCACCCCTACTTGAAAAAACTGCCAAAAGCTCCTCAAGATTCCTCTGATGCTTTCAAAGGCAAGAATTAGCTTTAGATGAATTATGGCACGAAAAATATGTTTGTGATAGAAATCAAACAAATCATTTCCTGTTACTAGTTATCTAGCATAATCACAATACACATTCAGGTCCTATTAGTCATCCATCTACCTGTAAATTTACCTATTAATCCTGAAATTTTAGACAAAAGCCCCTAGATTATTTGAGTACATTTAGCAATCTCTACTTCAAAATTTGACCTTGATCTGCAAATTTCTAATAGTGAAATACACTCTGTATATGTTATTTTCGTTTATCCAATACATATTTAACCTGAAAACTAAGAATATTAGAATACAAGATAGTTTAAGTATCAAAATGAGTGAATTTAAGTAGCATAACCGAAACTCAGCAATTTGTGAAAGCTTTCCCCTCTTTTACTCTCAGTATCAATTTGTTACAGACAGAAGACATTTCACAGAAACACTGTGGTCCATTATAAAATGTAGCAATATTGATTATTGCAGTCACAGTATCACATAGAAATGATAACATGGACATTAGTTTTGGTTCTATATACAAAACAATTGCCAAGCGTTCATGTTGCAAATAACCTGGGGGGAAAACTTACAGATATTCAGGCACTTACAGAGTGGAAACGGAGTCTGTGTGATGCATTTTGCAGTTGTGTGACTGCTTTTAGGCCATCATGACCTAGCATACACATCACTTTTCCTCCTTGGTAAAAATAGTTGGGTACATATACATGTACATGTATATAAATAATACTTTCAGCTCTTAATGAAATACTAGAACAGGCAAGAAAAACTGCCCATTTTCCAAAATAATATACAAATGTTACAGGAGATGTTTCAACCTTAGGATAGTGCTTGTTTAAAACGAATGGTAAAAAGGTCTTCTACAGTAAGGCAGTAAGCACAGAAATCTGAAGTATACAGCAACTGAAATTTGTTATTCGTCTTTTTTGAAGGATTTAAGTTCCTGAAGCCATCACACATACCAACATATAATTACTCTTTTGAAGGGTTTAAGTTCCTGAAGCCATCACACATACCAACATATAATTACAACAGAAAATGCACCATGTATATTTTAAAAACAAGTAAAATCAATCAAAATAATTAAAGACTATAAGCTGGAACAGTGTATTTTCATCAATTGTAGAATTATATAAGATGAGAAGCTGATAACAAGTACTGACTTACACCTTATCCTGGCTACATTTAAAACTAACACAGATCCAATAACATTGTTTTTATAATTTCTCTTAATCAACAAGGTAGCAATGAAAATCAAATGCACATATATACAAATGTATGTGTAACTGGAGAGGAAAAATAAGCAGACCGGAACTCAACTCTAGGACCTCGGAACTATAGACGGACACTTGTAAGCATTTGAGCTACACGACCACCGGTCAGGGCTCAAAGTCGATATTTTGACCAGGTGGCATATTTGGCTACCAAGTCATAAAATCTAGGTGCCAATTGGAAAAAGTTGGTAGCCGGCTAAGTTGTCTTAACTTTAAAAAAAATATTTAATTCTTTAGTACAGTATAACATCTCTCCGTAACTTTATCGATTCTAAACATCATTTTAACATTGACTGCAACCCTTGAAAGATCAACATGACAGCAAATTTACACAATTTTTTAGGGGCCATGCTGGCGCCTTACAGGTTAATACTGGTTGCCAAAGGTGAATATAAGGCGCCATGGCCACTAAAATAGGTGCCATATGAGCCCTGCCGGTGTTCAGCCCATTCTAGTTCCTATACAAATGTTATTGTGAACTGTAAACTCAGGTGCTAGTAGAGCATAATGTCTGATGTTCTGATCATAATCAACTCGGGGTCTTTACTAACTAAAGAAATCTCAAAACTTATTTATCATTTCTTTTAAGCTTCAATCAATGAGTAAAAAGCAGTGTGAATGAATAACTAACATCATAATAGTGTAACTATCAAAGCACTAAAAACCAATCAAGTACTGTTTGGAATTAAAACATAAAATTTCTGTGCTGAATAATAAAATGAAGGCAACTAATCATCATTTGTGTCTTTCTCTGGATAATAAAGCAATGTGCAATGCCTGCTAACGATTTATAACTTATTTAAAATGAGATGAAGATTAACTGACAGGGAAGTATACATACAAACCAGACATGTTTGTTGACATCTTGTCCAATTTCATAAACTGAAAACTTCAATTGTATCGGCTTTAACTTTCATTTTTACAAATAATGAATAATCTATCAATATAAGAAACATTAAAGCAACTATAACTAGAATTCGTACTCATTAAAAGATGATTTCCTCTTATAAATAGTGAAATTGGTTGAAGATAGAGATGCATGCGCCTGTACCATAAAGAATATTCTATATATAATTTATGAGCTTCAAAATGCTGTTTACCTTGGTTGACATTTGTATAGGATGTTACATAGAGAAAACCTAACGGAGTCAAAAGGATGCAAGTGACGAATCCACATAGCGTTCTGCTTACAAGCGGTAACCTACCAAATTGTTGTTTTGCACTGATTTAGGTATTAAAAAAACATGGTTTTAATTTTCACCATGAAGGGAAGTCTCAATTTTATGATATACTTGTTAAAAATATTACTCCTCGAAATATTTTCCAAAAATTATTTTTACAGTAATAGCCACTTTAATTAATGTATTACATACGTTTATAGAAATTCAATAGTCAGATCTTTTATGAGGTCTCATAAATGATAATTTCTAATCAATGTTCAAATGCTGCAAAAATTAGATAATTCCAAAATGGGTTGTATTTAGCTTTCTTAAAACTTTATCTGTGACTGTTCAAAGATATAGCATTATCCATATGATTACCTTTTAAACAAATTCCAAATATATTTCCACTCAATTTTCTTCAATATGAGTTGTCTCCCCTTCCATAGGCTGCTTGCTCAAATTGCATAATAGTTGAAAAATTCCATATCAATTTTTTCGTGAAGGGTCGCAATTTTTTTCTTTAACACCAGCTGCCATTGGTTAAATTTTTTTTTTTACTATACATACCATATTTTTATAATCTCTTTACAAGAAGACTCCTAAGCAAGTGAGAATCATACCCAGAGAGATCAAAAGTCAAGTGACTTAAAGTCACTGTATTATCTGTATACATCAATCTACCTGTCTAAATATTGGGCGTTGAAACAAGTTAATTTCCTTCAACAAGTTCATTTCCCACACTTTGTCTTCTGATGCAACACTGAAACAGCACACCTAGTTACTACGAATATTAACAAAAAATATTGAGAATTCAACGTTTTCACTGGCCAATTTACTTTTTCCCTGCTAATTTAGTTTGACATCTGTGAGTTTTGATGACCAAATATCACAAAAGGAATGAAAAAAAAATTTAACTGGATGTTATAATGTTGATAATTCAGTTCTTAACAAACACAGAAGCTGTTGGCATTCCATTTACCCTACCAGCAATCACGTTTCCATAAACTTAGAACATTTTGTTAAAACAAAAAAAAAATGTATCAAATGTTTCACATTGTAGATACAAATATACTGAAATACATGGATTTACATTCATAATAAGCAACCAACTCAACTAAATAATCTTTGATAACAATATTCACAAATCTTTGCATCGGTAATCATTGGCACATTGCAGATAAACCTCCCATCTTTATATAATATTGTAAATCTAGTTCAAGGCATTTCCCTCCCACAACTTAGGACCTCTTGCTTCGTTTGGACACCTTCCCCACTTTGTGACTTTTCTTCTTCTTCATCTTATGCTTGTGCTTAGACTTTTTAACAGGAGATTTCGTATCACCATTTTCAGTGTCTGAATGTTCACTCTCACTATTGCTGAAGTGGTGATGCCTGTAAACTCGAGTCGAGTTCTTTGTTGCCCTATGGTAGTATGTTTGTGTTGGAGATTTTTTCTCATCCTCATTTTCCTTAGTGTTGTTTTCTTGTTGTTCCTCCGAGCCACTGCCAGCAGATTCTGCATCTGATGATGAGGAAGAGGATGGGGAACGCTCCCTACGTCGTTTACGAGATAATGGTCGTTCAACAGAGCCAGATGACTCGAGTCGAGGTGCATCTGGAAAAACTCTGAAATATAATAAAAAACAAAATGACCAGGAGGTTACATTAATATTAGCCATTCCCCCAAAGGCAGTCTTTACTAATTAGATGTTTGGATTATTTACTTTGAGAGATGACCTTTAAAATATATGCAAATATAAACAAAACTTGAGAAGGGCCATGAGATTGACTTATTACAGTGGTAATGTAAAGAACAATCAATCAAATCTAGTTGAATGCAGAAGAATTCTACACATAATACTCACCGCCTTAGAATGATAACAGCCCTTCTCTCAACAATATCTTGTGGCCGAATACAATGTGTTATCTGATCAGCGGCATAATCACTGCAAATTGAAATTAAAAATATTCAAACTTTTAAAAATAATTTGTTTGATTGGTTAATCACCATGTGAACAGCTAGGGTTATTTTGAGGTTGGGGTCTTCTTGTAGTAGTTAGTGACCATCTCAATGAACATTAGGGATACTTGTCACATGCCATCCAAGCAATTAGGGTAAAGTGTCTTGCCCAAGGACACAACCACGGCCAGTTTTTCAGCTTCCTGAGAAACACAAACCCATGCAGGTAGGGAACCTAGAACCATGCATGACTGATCTTCATCCAAGGTTACATGGCCGATGCTTTAACTGATTGAGCTGTCGGGGTCCTGTACAGACCGAATGGTAAAAGTCAATGACACCATACCGTTACCTTATATATACCTTGCAGCACATTACAGGTGTCTATAAAATTCCTACTGGTTGGCAACCAATCCTCGCCAATTGGCATGTAACATGTGTTGGAGACTGTGCGAAGGAACAAACTTTTATTTTTGGTAGATAAATCTTGTACAGGGTCATGCATCAGCAGACATGTTTTATGTGAAACATATATGTCTGTTGGAAAGAATTGGTCCCTAGCCAGTCATGGAAGCTCAGAAAAAAAGTATTACCTTGATATATATACAACTAGCTAGACTATAAGCCCTCTTTAAAATGCAATTCAGCGACATATGGATTCGCTGTCAGAGCGGCAGTTATGAAATTACATACGTAATCTAATTAAAAGTATTACCGAATAATTACATATGTAAACTAATTACAAGTATTACCTAATGAGTGTGACATGGCCTTTCTTCACAGGTAGGCATAATACTGGCTTTGACACTCTTATTGGGCGAAACGAAAACCTGCATCCAAAGCTGAGAACACTGTCACTGAAAAACGAGACAGATACGATAGGTCTGTCAAAAATGTGAGGGGGGTCAATGTGGGAGACGATGCATCCCCCGGGCAAGTAGTCATTGATGACAGCACTATTGAAGAACCCAGACGGTATTATTTTGGCATCATACATCGGCTTAACTACCAGTTTTAAAATCCAGTCCGGGATTTCGTCCACTTCGCCCTTTGGATACAATCTTTCCATCCCAGGGCCTTTTTTGGCAAGTTGTGACCCATATGTGTATCCCTCCCCAAAGAAATATTTATTTCTTAGAGGTGCCCTATCAACCGTGTGTTCTTTATAGTCACCATGCCTGGCATGCTTAACAACAGAGTCAATTTTGTCCTCAATAAGTTTGCACTCTTCCGATGAAAACAAGCTACGTTGCTGGATACCAGCATTTACTTTACGCAATTCGTCTTCACGTGACAGTTCATGCTTATCGTGTCTGTAACGAGGTGAATTATATTTCTCTGAACCGTAGTGTTTACGCTTGGAATCCGATTCTCTTCTTTTGCCATATTCCACAGAGCGATAGTGTGGTGACTGCAACTTGTGCCGCAAATCTCGGTATGAGTCGGCCATCTTCCCTGTGAAATCTCCCACAATTCCCTGATATAAACACACATCTCGCGGGAAAACCGGCACGTGGTTTTGACGTTTCCAGCAGACGTTTTCACGTCGCGCGAATCATCTGAAAGGTGTCAAGAAACAATTTTTCGTGATGAAGTTTTTCTTGGTCTATATATATCTAATTGACACGACAATTACGAATTGTATCTTTTAACAGAGCGACCATTTATATATAATTATTCATTTAATTTGAAATCTTAAGTACAAATGTATTTTAAAAAGAACAGGTAGATCTAGTTATGGGCATTTCTGTAATGCTTTTATGAGGAAATATTGAATAAGTTAAGGAATATAGAATAGATGAAACTGGGTCATTTTTTTTCCTGAAAATTACTCGATGATCAGAAAACATGTAGCCAATATATATACTGGTTAGTTTTACTGCTTGGACAAACCATGGGTGATTGCATTGTTCAACCCAGAGGGACTTAGCGCAACTGATTCTCATTGGGTCAAATCCCTTTGATTCACAAAGATGATAATCATTTTCAGACCCGAAATAAAGACGAATTGCTCTTGGGCGAGTCACCTACCATTTGTCTGCATTTTATGTAATTATCGGTCATGTATGTATTGAAGATATGTACTCATAATTCCAACCGTAACGTTTAAAGTAATAAACGAATTGAGATTTAATATCATGGATGATTTTACTTGATTAAACGAATATTTTATTACAAATGTGAGTTATACGTGTAAAAGACACAACTGGTCACGTTAGACATTGTATAACATATTACAGGACTCGTTGATAAGCTAGAGTTTGCGATGGTCCGTATCAGGCGCGGATCAAGGAATTTAGACTGGTAATGCGAGCGCCGTAGGCGCGAGTCGAATTTATTTTTGGCGAGGGGTCTGGGGGCCAAAATTTCGGAATGTCAAAGTAAAAATTCAGAAAAGAATCAGCCTTCAAAAACCGAATGTTAAACTAACGAAAGGAATGCACACTACAAAATTAAGCCATTTGATAAGCATTAGATATTGTGGATACTTTCGACAATATTAACGTTATTTAACCGGTGCCACCATTCAAAACTCGATGCAGAGTTCCGGGAAACTCGGGTCTTAGACTGGCAACCTGTCTCTAGAATATTAGAATTATAAATTAAAAAGCGGTTTATGATTTTGGTCTCCAGGATATGTCTGTTTCTAATTTTCAAACTAGAGGGAGATAATCTAGTATTCGATTTTCCGTGGCGTTTGATTTTTGCTAAATATCGCAATGCCATTAGTGAACGATTAAATAATAAATGAAGCGGTTCACAAACTGTTTTTGCAGTGTATTTAAACATGTTATGACTTATAAAATCAACCCCTGTTGCCTTGTTCAATTTCAAAGTTTTCAGAATATCAAGAATATTGGTTCTGGTAATTGTTATTGCATAAATTGATGAATTACAGCGGGATTGGAAACTAGGGTTATCTAGTACATGTACTAATGAATTATTGTCAGGGTTATACAGTGTAGGAAAAGTTTCTGAGCTTGCTGATTTCCCAATCAATCGGCACATAAGTCGCCAGTAAGATTTTGAATCAGAAGCATCTAGTAAATCTATCAAACCATTAACATTAACGAAGAAGGATAACTTAGCTTGATTTTTCATGTTGTTCACTTTATTCCTTTGATCTTTAATTTTTTTTTAATTATTAATATTTTTATTTTTCGTAATGTATTGTAAAATATATTTCTTTTTCCAATTTCAAGTCTTAGTTCGGATGTAAACCAAGGTTTATCACTTTTTCTAATAGTCACTTTTTTTCATTGGTATACTAGTTTTAGCAAATTTTAAGAAATTAGATGTAAATAATTCACAAGCTTCGTTCATCAGTGGCGGAGAGATCCCTAATTTCACTGGCAACCGGCAAAACATTTAACATTGTCACTAACAAGAACAAGGTTAATCAGAGTACTAGTATTTGTAGTAATACGTGTTGGTTCCGTTATTACATTGGTCAAGTTAAAGAGCATGACAATATCACGGAGTTTAATATTAGTTACAGAAAGAATATCAACATTGATATCGCCTTGTATTACTATATTGGTTTGGTTTGTTTGGTTTGTTTTTGTTTAACGTCCTATTAACAGCCAGTGTCATTTAAGGACGTGCCAGGTTTTGGAGGTGGAGGAAAGCCGGAGTACCCGGAGAAAAACCACCGGCCTACGGTCAGTACCTTGCAACTGCCCCACTCAGGTTTCGAACTCGCAACCCAGTGGTGGAGGGCTAGTGATAAAGTGTCGGCCACCTTAACCACTCGGCCACCACTATATTGGAACAGGAAGAAAATCCCTTATCAATATAATTATGAAATTCGTCCCAAAAAAGAGCGCTTGATATGTCCGGCGGGCGATAAATTGTATTCAATAATACAGTAATTTTTTCAGTGATTAATTCTAACCAGATTACTTCACCACTGTTAAATTCCAAATCTCGTCTTCTATTGTAGTGACTTTCATTAGATTCATAAACCATCACATCACCACTTTAGCTGTTTCTATCAAGTCGTATAGGTTCATAAAGCCCTTCTATTTTTGAATCTAAATTTCCATAGTTTGAGTCAAGATGAGTTTCAGTTATAGATATAACTTGATATTCATATGCTAAATATTCTATATCAGATAATATTAACTACTAACATTTTACTATTTTGATGAATTAACGACAATATATATCGGGTGTGTTGACAGACGAAGCGAGTATACGTGAAACCACCTTCGGTTTGTGAAGATGTCCTCGATCAGTTCAAATTCCATACTTTATTTTATTGAAATAACATTTTATTAGAGTATTTCCTGTTATATAATTACTCAAGGGGTTTGCTAACCACGAATTCGTAATGAGACCCATCGCAATAGTGAATCTAATCAGAATTACGTCAAAGGGGGACAACTCTTGTGGTCTTGTATGAAACCAAGTTGAAGCGCAGATATTGAACCTAGTCAACCAACTACACACCTGCTTGATAAAAAAAACCTAGCCCGATTTTCATGTCACCCCTACACCAAATGCTAGACCTTTTGGGACAGATCACCGGACGCATGTCCTCCAAAAATGTCTACCTGTATATTGTATTTTGCTTCGGCTTGCGACCAGAGGACACAAACTCAACGTGACTTTTCAGGACACCGTCGATGGTATACTAACGGGTTTGCCTCCGCTATGATATTCTAACATTATGATGTCTGTATAGATGGGCATATGTTGATCCACGAATGTATCCGTACACATACAATGTATGTGTTGTCTTATTTCATTTTGATTTAATTTATTTTAATATTTTGATATTCAGTTTATGTTATTTATTTTTCCAATATCATGATAAATAAATATCTTCTACGTCTCTGACCATAGCTATCAGTCATCATATCTTTTTCCTTTGGGTTTTCTGCTACATTTTTACCAGTAATAAAATGTGTTACCGATAGAGGTACACGAGACATTTTGTTGTTACTACTAGTAGTAGTAATCGTTTGTGTATTGAGCTTTTACTTGGTGGACTTTTTCAACGCATGACTGAACTGTAGCCCAAGCTAACAAAAGACAAATGCATGTGAAATAGATGAAGCGTTTCAAGCCATTGACCAATCAGCAGAGTGATTGTCCCTGAATACTATACAATATTGAGGCGCGGCACAAGCCTTGATATCAGACAGCAGTAGACAGGCTGCGCGGAAAGTCGTTCGTACGGAAGTGGGCACTAGCGATAGGCAGTGCTGGTTGTGCAGTGAATGCGGTAGCTCGTATTTTGTTGCTGTCTCGCGTACTGGATTTTATACTTCTGTTCCACGATGTCGCAAACAAATGGAATTAACGGGCACAGTAAGGGAACTGTTTCGGAAATGTCATGGAAAGTTGGATTATTGAATTGCCATACGAAATATCTTACCGCAGAGAGTTTCGGTAAATTGAATATCACCGGTTCAAATTTGAAGAAAAAACAAATCTGGACCATCGAACATGACACAGTTAATGAAGGGGTGATTTATCTCAAAAGTCCACAAACAACAGATGATACCTACATATTCAAAGACAGACACGGTAATGTCACGCTGAAGGAAAAGGAGGATGAGTGCAAGTTTGTCGTTGAGTATGGCGATGGGGAGTATTCCGGTCTTTGGGCGTTTCGTAATGTTAAGTCCAACGGACTTCTCGGCACTGATCCCGAGAAGAAGGACGAAGTGAAGTGTTTTAATGAGGGGAAACCAACAAACTTGGAGTACTGGACCGTCCAACTATCGATCCACCCTCAAGTGAATATCCAACATGACAGTCGGTACGTTCAGCTCTGCAATGACGAATTGCAGTTTTCAGAAACCATTCCCTGGGGTGCACCGTCTCTTATTGTTTTGGAATTCCATGAAGGAAAATATGCCCTGAAAACTAGTGACGACAGATATCTAACTAACGACGGGACATTGTCCGAAGAATGTACAGATGAATCAAAATTCACACTTGAAATCCATTCTGGAAAGGAAAGAGTTCGTTTGGCGTTCAAGGACTGCCAACAGCGCTACCTTAAGACTGCCGGTCATTCGAGGACCATGAAAGCACGGAATACGGCTGTCACGAAGGATGAGCTATTTGTCATTGAGGATTGTCATCCACAAGTTGTGTTTATATCAGATGCAGGCAAGATGATATCCGTCAAACAAGGTACACATTAAATACACTACGCTATTTTCTAGCTAAATATATTTGTTAAAACTACTGCATGTATTGTAAAATACGATTACCCCAATAATCCCCCATTATAGCAGATATATGGAACTAGCACACGTACACGAATAGTTCTCCATACTTGAGTGTTTTTGTCGATCATCAGATATCCGGTATCATTTACTTGTAGGTAGAAATTATTCTGGTGACATGATATTCAGTGTACAAGATATAAAGTGACACTAGTACCATTGACGGGGACAGTTTCGTCCGTCCTAACAGTGGCACTAGCACCATTGACGGGGACCGTTTCGTCCGTCCTAACAGTGATACACAGTGACACTAGTACCATTGACGGGGACAGTTTCGTCCGTCCTGACAGTGACACTAGTACCATTGACGGGGACAGTTTCGTCCGTCCTGACAGTGACACTAGTACCATTGACGGGGACAGTTTCGTCCGTTCTAACAGTGATACACAGTGACACTAGAACCATTGACGAGGACAGTTTCGTCCGTCCTGACAGTGACACTAGTACCATTGACGGGGACAGTTTCGTCCGTTCTAACAGTGATACACAGTGACACTAGAACCATTGACGAGGACAGTTTCGTCCGTCTACCATTGACGGGGACAGTTTCGTCCGTCCTAACAGTGATACACAGTGACACTAGTATCATTGACGGGGACAGTTGCGTCCGTCTACCATTGACGGGGACAGTGTCGTCCGTCCTAACAGTGATACACAGTGACACTAGTACCATTGACGGGGACAGTTTCGTCCGTCCTGACAAGTGACACTAGTACCATTGACGAGGACAGTTTCGTCCGACCTGACCAGTGACACTAGTACCATTGACGAGGACAGTTTCGTCCGTCCTAACAGTGACACTAGTACCATTGACGGGGACAGTTTCGTCCGTCCTGACCAGTGACACTAGTACCATTGACGAGGACAGTTTCGTCCGTCCTAAAAGTGACACTAGTACCATTGACGGGGACAGTTTCGTCCGTCCTGACCAGTGACACTAGTACCATTGACGAGGACAGTTTCGTCCGTCCTAAAAGTGACACTAGTACCATTGACGGGGAGTTTCGTTCGTCCTAACAGTGATATAAAGTGGCACTAGTGCCATTGGCGGGGACAGTTTCGTTCGTCCTAACAGTGATACACATTGACACTAGTACCATTGACGGGGACAGTTTCGTCCGTCTACCATTGACGGGAACAGTTTCGTCCGTCCTAACATTGACACTAGTACCATTGACGGGGACAGTTTCGTCCGTCCTAACAGTGACACTAGTACCATTGACGGGGACAGTTTCGTCCGTCTACCATTGACGGGAACAGTTTCGTCCGTCCTAACAGTGATACACAGTGACACTATTACTATTGACGGGGACAGTTTCGTCCGTCCTGACCAGTGACACTAGTACCATTGACGAGGACAGTTTCGTCCGTCTACCATTGACGGGGACAGTTTCGTCCGTCCTTACAGTGATACACAGTGACACTATTACAATTGACGGGGACAGTTTCGCCCGTCCTAACAGTGATACACAGTGACACTATTACAATTGACGAGGGCAGTTTCGTCCGTCCTGACCAGTGACACTAGTACCATTGACGAGGACAGTTTCGTCCGTCTACCATTGACGGGGACAGTTTCGTCCGTCCTAACAGTGACACTAGTACCATTGACGGGGACAGTTTCGTCCGTCTACCATTGACGGGAACAGTTTCGCCGTCCTAACAGTGATACACAGTGACACTATTACTATTGACGGGGACAGTTTCGTCCGTCCTGACCAGTGACACTAGTACCATTGACGAGGACAGTTTCGTCCGTCTACCATTGACGGGGACAGTTTCGTCCGTCCTAACAGTGATACACAGTGACACTATTACAATTGACGGGGACAGTTTCGTCCGTCCTAACAGTGATACACAGTGACACTATTACAATTGACGGGGACAGTTTCGCCCGTCCTAACAGTGATACACAGTGACACTATTACAATTGACGAGGGCAGTTTCGTCCGTCCTGACCAGTGACACTAGTACCATTGACGGGGACAGTTTCGTCCGTCCTAACAGTGATACACAGTGACACTAGTACCATTGACGGGGACAGTTTCGTCCGTCCTGACAAGTGACACTAGTACCATTGACGAGGACAGTTTCGTCCGTCCTGACCAGTGACACTAGTACCATTGACGAGGACAGTTTCGTCCGTCCTAACAGTGACACTAGTACCATTGACGGGGACAGTTTTGTTCGTCTTAACAGTGATACACATTGACACTAGTACCATTGACGGGGACAGTTTTGTCCGTCCTAAAAGTGTCACAAGTACCATTGACGGGGACAGTTTCGTCCGTCCTGACCAGTGACACTAGTACCATTGACGAGGACAGTTTCGTCCGTCCTAACAGTGACACTAGTACCATTGACGGGGACAGTTTTGTCCGTCCTAAAAGTGTCACAAGTACCATTGACGGGGACAGTTTTGTCCGTCCTAAAAGTGACACTAGTACCATTGACGGGGACAGTTTCGTCCGTCCTAAAAGTGACACTAGTACCATTGACGGGGACAGTTTCGTCCGTCCTAACAGTGACACTAGTACCATTGACGGGGACAGTTTCGTCCGTCCTAACAGTGACACTAGTACTATTGACGGGGACAGTTTCGCCCGTCCTAACAGTGATACACAGTGACACTATTACAATTGACGAGGGCAGTTTCGTCCGTCCTGACCAGTGACACTAGTACCATTGACGAGGACAGTTTCGTCCGTCTACCATTGACGGGGACAGTTTCGTCCGTCCTAACAGTGACACTAGTACCATTGACGGGGACAGTTTCGTCCGTCTACCATTGACGGGAACAGTTTCGTCCGTCCTAACAGTGATACACAGTGACACTATTACTATTGACGGGGACAGTTTCGTCCGTCCTGACCAGTGACACTAGTACCATTGACGAGGACAGTTTCGTCCGTCTACCATTGACGGGGACAGTTTCGTCCGTCCTAACAGTGATACACAGTGACACTATTACAATTGACGGGGACAGTTTCGTCCGTCCTAACAGTGATACACAGTGACACTATTACAATTGACGGGGACAGTTTCGCCCGTCCTAACAGTGATACACAGTGACACTATTACAATTGACGAGGGCAGTTTCGTCCGTCCTGACCAGTGACACTAGTACCATTGACGGGGACAGTTTCGTCCGTCCTAACAGTGATACACAGTGACACTAGTACCATTGACGGGGACAGTTTCGTCCGTCCTGACAAGTGACCTAGTACCATTGACGAGGACAGTTTCGTCCGTCCTGCCAGTGACACTAGTAACCATTGACGAGGACAGTTTCGTCCGTCTAACAGTGACACTAGTACCATTGACGGGGACAGTTTTGTTCGTCTTAACAGTGATACACATTGACACTAGTACCATTGACGGGGACATTTGTCCGTCCTAAAGTGTCACAAGTACCATTGACGGGGACAGTTTCGTCCGTCCTGACCAGTGACACTATACCATTGAACCGGGCCGGGTTTCCCCCTCTTTTTGGAATCGAATAATATTAACGGGCCACCATTCAAAACTCGATGCAGAGTTCCGGGAAACTCGGGTCTTAGACTGGCAACATGTCTCCAGAATATTAGAATTATAAATTAAAAACCGGTTTATGATTTTGGTCTCCAGGATATGTCTGTTTCTAATTTTCAAACTAGGGGGAGATAATCTAGTATTCGATTTTCCGTGGCGTTTGATTTTTGCTAAATATTGACAATGCCATTAGTGAACGATTAAACAATATATGAAGCGGTTCAATAACTGTTTCTGCAGTGTATTTCAACATGTTATGGCTTATAAAATCAACCCCTGTTGCCTTGTTCAATTTCAAAGTTTTCAGAATATCAAGAATATTGGTTCTGGTAATTGTTATTGCATAAATTGATGAATTACAGCTAGATTGGAAACTAGGGTTATCTAGATCGTCACTGATATTTGCTATTAACAGAAATAGTTATTTAAAACATTTGCTTTGCCTTCATCATCATGTTCTAATGAATTATTGTCAGGGTTATACAGTGTAGGACAAGTTTCTGAGTTTGTTGATTTCCCAATCAATCGGCGCATAAGTCGCCAGTAAGATTTTGAATCAGAGGCATCTAGTAAATCTATCAAAACCATTAACATTAACGAAGAAGGATAACTTAGCTTGCTTTTTCATGTTGTTCACTTTATTCCTTTGATCTTTAATTTTTTTTTTAATTATTAATATTTTTTATTTTTCGTAATGTATTGTATAATCTATTTCTTTTTTCCAATTTCAAGTCATAGTTCGGATGTAAACCAAGGTTTATCACTTTTTCTAATAGTCACTTTTTCCATTGGTATACTAGTTTTAGCAAATTTTAAGAAATTAGATGTAAATGATTCACAAGCTTCATGCATCAGTGGCGGAGAGATCCCTTAATTTCACTGGCAACCGGCAAAACAGAGGATTCGATTACTTTAACATTGTCACTAACAAGAACAAGGTCAATCAGAGAACTAGTATTTGTAGTAATACGTGTCAAGTTAAAGAGCATGGCAATATCATGGAGTTTAATATTAGTTACAGAAAGAAAATCAACATTGATATCGCCTTGTATTACTATATTGGTTTGGTTTGTTTGGTTTGTTTTTGTTTAACGTCCTATTAACAGCCAGGGTCATTTAATGACGTGCCAGGTTTTGGAGGTGGGGGAAAGCCGGAGTACCCGGAGAAAAACCTACGGTCAGTACCTTGCAACTGCCCAACTAAGGTTTCGAACTCGCAACCCAGTGGTGGAGGGCTAGTGATAAAGTGTCGGTACACCTTAACCACTCGGCCACCACTATATTGGAACAGGAAGAAAATCCCCTATCAATACAATTTTGAAATTCGTCCCAAAAAAGAGCGCTTGATATGCCCGGCGGGCGATACATTGTATTCAATAATACAGTAGTCGTTTTTTCAGTGATTAATTCTAACCAGATTACTTCACCACTTTTAAATTCCAAATCTCGTCTTCTATTGTAGTGACTTTCATTAGATTCATAAACCATCACATCACCACTTTAGCTGTTTCTATCAAGTTGTATAGGTTCATAAAGCCCTTCTATTTTTAAATCTAAATTTCCATAGTTTGAGTCAAGATGAGTTTCAGTTATAGATATAACTTGATATTCATGTGCTAAATATTCTTTATCAGACATTTACTACAAACACTTCTACTATTTTGACGAATTAACGACAATATATATCGGGTGTGTTGACAGACGAAGCGAGTATATGTGAAACCACCTTCGGTTTGTGAAGATGTCCTCGATCAGTTCAAATTCCATACTTTATTTTATTGAAATAACATTTTATTAGAGTATTTCCTGTTATATAATTACTCAAGGGGTTTGCTAACTACGAATTCGTAATGAGACCCATCGCAATAGTGAATCTAATCAGAATTACGTCAAAGGGGGACAACTCTTGTGGTCTTGTATGAAACCAAGTTGAAGCGCAGATATTGAACCTAGTCAACCAACTACACACCTGCTTGATAAAAAAAAACCTAGCCCGATTTTCATGTCACCCCTACACCAAATGCTAGACCTTTTGGGACAGATCACCGGACACATGTCCTCCAAAAATGTCTTCATCTATATTGTATTTTACTTCGTTTTGCGGCCAGAGGAAACTTGGACTAGATACAAACTCGAGGTGACTTTTCATGACACCAGCGATGGTATATCCGCTATGAATTACTAACATTGATGTCTGTAGATCGGCATATGTTGAATGTACCCGTACACATACAATGTATGTTTTGTCTTATTTCATTTTAATTTATTTTTTTGAAATATTTTAATATTAAGTTTATGTTCTTTATTTTCCCAATATCATGGTAAATAAATATCCTATACGTCTCTAACCATAGCTATCAGTCATCATTTCTTTTCCTTCGGGTTTTCTGCTACATTTATACCCGAAGTGTAATGTTTTGTGACCGATATATACACGAGGCATTTTGTTGTTACTAGTAGTAGTAATCGTTTGTGTATTGAGCTTTTACTTGGTGGACTTTTTCAACGCATGACTGAACTGTAGCCCAAGCTAACAAAAGACAAATGCATGTGAAATAGATGAAGCGTTTCAAGCCATTGACCAATCAGCAGAGTGTTGTCCCTGAATACTATACAATATTGAGGCGCGGCACAAGCCTTGATATCAGACAGCAGTAGACAGGCTGCGCGGAAAGTCGTTCGTACGGAAGTGGGCACTAGCGATAGGCAGTGCTGGTTGTGCAGTGAATGCGGTAGCTTGTATTTTGTTGCTGTCTCGCGTACTGGATTTTATACTTCTGTTCCACGATGTCGCAGACAAATGGAATTAACGGGCACAGTAAGGGAACTGTTTCGGAAATGTCATGGAAAGTTGGATTATTGAATTGCCATACGAAATATCTTACCGCAGAGAGTTTCGGTAAATTGAATATCACCGGTTCAAATTTGAAGAAAAAACAAATCTGGACCATCGAACATGATACAGTTAATGAAGGGGTGATTTATCTCAAAAGTCCACAAACAACAGATGATACCTACATATTCAAAGACAGACACGGTAATGTCACTCTGAAGGAAAAGGAGGATGAGTGCAAGTTTGTCGTTGAGTATGGCGATGGGGAGTATTCCGGTCTTTGGGCGTTTCGTAATGTTAAGTCCAACGGACTTCTCGGCACTGACCCCGAGAAGAAGGACGAAGTGAAGTGTTTTAATGAGGGGAAACCAACACACTTGGAGTACTGGACCGTCCAACTATCGATCCACCCTCAAGTGAATATCCAACATGACAGTCGGTACGTTCAGCTCTGCAATGACGAATTGCAGTTTTCAGAAACCATTCCCTGGGGTGCACCGTCTCTTATTGTTTTGGAATTCCATGAAGGAAAATATGCCCTGAAAACTAGTGACGACAAATATCTAAATAACGACGGGACATTGTCCGAAGAATGTACAGATGAGTCAAAATTCACACTTGAAATCCATTCTGGAAAGGAAAGAGTTCGTTTGGCGTTCAAGGACTGCCAACAGCGCTACCTTAAGACTGCCGGTCATTCGAGGACCATGAAAGCACGGAATACGGCTGTCACGAAGGATGAGCTATTTGTCATTGAGGATTGTCATCCACAAGTTGTGTTTATATCAGATGCAGGCAAGATGATATCCGTCAAACAAGGTACACATTAAATACACTACGCTATTATCTAGCTAAATATATTTGTTAAAACTACTGCATGTATTGTAAACTACGATTACCCCAATAATACCCCATTATAGAAGATATATGGAACGAGCACACGTACACGAATAGTTCTCCATACTTTAGTGTTTTTGTCGATCATCAGATATCCGGTATCATTTACTTGTAGGTAGAAATTATTCTGGTGACATGATATTCAGTGTACAAGATATAAAGTGACACTAGTACCATTGACAGTTATTGACGAGGACAGTTTCGTCCGTCCTAACAGTGATACACATTGACACTAGTACCTTTGACGGGACAGTTTCGTCCGTCCTAACAGTGACACTAGTACCATTGATGGGGACAGTTTCGTCCGTCCTAACAATGACAATAGTACCATTGATGGGGGCAGTTTCGTCCGTCCTAACAATGACAATAGTACCATTGATGGGGGCAGTTTCGTCCGTCCTAACAATGACAATAGTACCATTGATGGGGACAGTTTCGTCCGTCCTAACAGTGGTTCACATTGACACTAGTACCATTGACGGGGACAGTTTCGTCCGTCCTAACATTGACACTAGTACCATTGACGGGGACAGTTTCGTCCGTCTTAACAGTGACACTAGTACCATTGACGAGGACAGTTTCGTCCGTCCTAACAGTGACACTAGTACCATTGACGAGGACAGTTTCGTCCGTCCTAACAGTGATACACATTGACACTAGAACCATTGACGGGGACAGATTCGTCCGTCCTATCAGTGACACTTGTACCATTGATGGGGACAGTTTCGTCCGTCCTAACAATGACAATAGTACCATTGATGGGGACAGTTTCGTCCGCCCTTACAGTGGTTCACATTGACACGAGAACCATTGATGGGGACAGATTCGTCCGTCCTATCAGTGGTTCACATTGACACTAGAACCATTGACGGGGACAGATTCGTCCGTCCTATCAGTGGTTCACATTGACACTAGAACCATTGACGGGGACAGATTCGTCCGCCCTTACAGTGGTTCACATTGACACTAGAACCATTGACGGGGACAGATTCGTCCGTCCTATCAGTGACACTAGTACCATTGATGGGGACCGTTTCGTCCGTCCTAACAGTGGTTCACATTGACACGAGAACCATTGACGGGACAGTTTCGTCCGTCCTAACAGTGGTTCACATTGACACGAGAACTATTGACGGGACAGTTTCGTCGTCCTATCAGTGACACTAGTACCATTGATGGGGACAGTTTCGTCCGTCCTAACAGTGGTTCACATTGACACGAGAACCATTGACGGGACAGTTTCGTCCGTCCTAACAGTGGTTCACATTGACACGAGAACTATTGACGGGACAGTTTCGTCTTCCTATCAGTGACACTAGTACCATTGATGGGGACAGTTTCGTCCGTCCTAACAATGACAATAGTACCGTTGACGGGGCAGTTTCGTCCGTCCTAACAGTGACACTAGTACCCATTGACGAGGACAGTTTCGTCCGTCCTGACAAGTGACACTTGAACCATTGACGAGGACAGTTTCGTCCGTCCTGACAAGTGACACTTGTACCATTGACGGGGACAGTTTCGTCCGTCCTAACAGTGATATACTGTGACACTGGTACCATTGACGGGGCAGTTTCGTCCGTCCTAACAGTGACACTAGTACCATTGACGAGGGCAGTTTCGTCCGTCCTGACAAGTGACACTGGTACCATTGACGAGGACAGTTTCGTCCGTCCTAACAGTGACACTTGTACTATTGACGAGGACAGTTTCGTCCGTCCTGACAAGTGACACTAGTACCATTGACGAGGACAGTTTCGTCCGTCCTGACAAGTGACACTAGTACCATTGACGAGGACAGTTTCGTCCGTCCTGACAAGTGACACTAGTACCATTGACGGGGACAGTTACGTCCGTCCTAACAGTGACACAAATACCATTGGTGGGGACAGTTTCGCCTGTGATACATAGACACAGTGACGTAGGTACTATAGACAACATGTTGGTAAGTTAATCTTCAGTTGAGTGACTATTTTCACACACCATCCCTCACCTCACCCTCTAAACATGTCCAGACTCTTTTTACTCGTGTCCTTCGTCTGGAGTGTTGCTGCCAATGGTGCACTGATATGCTTATACAAATACTGGATACATCGTACCAGTCCTATGCAGTTGCATACACGTGTCGCAAGTTGACGACGCTCGTGTTAAAACTGCCCACACTGTTGACAGTCCTATGGAGTGGTGCTGTCAAGTGCTGCATGCACCATTTGTTCGGAGATGACGGTGGTGTTGGTTGGTGATGAGCTGTCCTTAATATCCTCTTACTTGACCTGCCGTCGGTGGGGTACACGACAGTCATGTCCTACCCCGAGGAAAAACGTCTTAAAAAAAACATAATGAAATATGTTAATTCATTTGTTATGTATAGTTTTGTAACTGAAATTATACTCGTATTGGCAAATGGATCTAATTGGTGACGCATCTTGCACACCACAGGGACCTGAGAATATACACACACTAGGATAGGTCCAAAATACACTGAAACTGTAACAGATTCTCAGCTCTCTGTATTGAGGGTAGGTCTAAATTACCTGGACTGTAACAGATTCTCAGGTCTCTGTATTGAGGGCATGTCTAAATTACCTAGACTGTAACAGATTCTCAGGTACCTGTGATGAGGGCATGTCTAAATTACCTAGACTGTAACAGATTCTCAGGTCCCTGTGATGAGGGTAGGTCTAAATTACCTGGACTGTAACAGATTCTCAGGTCTCTGTATTGAGGACATGTCTAAATTACCTAGACTATAACAGATTCTCAGGTCCCTGTGATGAGGGTAGGTCTAAATTACCTGGACTCTTTAACATATTATCAGGTCCCTGTGATACACACCAAAAATCCTTGAACGCGCTGAAAAATAAAAAGTGGTTGATATAAAAAGAAAAAGAAACTATACATACTTAATTCATTTTGCATCAAAATGATTATATGGAAATTCAATTCAACTTGATTGTCATATCCGTTGATTGTCATATCAGTTGATTGTCATATCAGTGGTTTCAAACAGTGATTTCTTGTTATTTATTAAGTGCCAAAACATGCTTGGGGAATTTGCCCCTGTACAAGGTATTGAATTCCTTTACAAAACGTTAATCTATGTCCCGTTATTGCACGTAATTACGTCCTATATGCTGATATGACATGGTATCTGTAGACATAACACTTGTGTGTGCGTGCTTGTCAATAATATGGAGCGACTACGACCAGTCGTTTCGTTTCATGACGAGTGTATGCCAAACACATCGTGTGTACGGAAGGGCAGGGGGCGTGGTAGTGTATCGATCTAAAAGGAAGCAGATGCTGAATTTAGTCTTGGTCACAACAGGTTACGGCGAAAAGTTGATGTTTTTGTCTGGCCTTGCTGAAATATCAATGTTGGTTAATTGGAAATTAATATGTTTGGCGCCCCTCAGCTTCAAGCATTTAGTGTCAATATTGCAGCGAAGGTTCAATTTGTGCATGTACCCAAAACAAATAAAAAATACATCGAAAAATGATAATCCCTGGCATTGATATCATAGCTCATCGTCTTACTTTGACAGGACTGTAAATTAAGTAATTAGGTTTAGTAGCGAAGCATTTCAACAAATTCCAACACAAACCGGAAACAATTAACTTCCGGGTCTAAGCAAAAAATCCAGTAACCAAAGTTTTCTTTGATCCCAACCACAGACATTTGATATTTGACGGCCATTTCACCAGACATCTGTCTTTACAATTGTCTAACGTCTGGTGTTGGGCAAAAGGAAACTCGGCCTCAAAGTCTCGGTGTAAGTATGAATACCCAGTTTCAGCATAAACACCCTGTGTAAGCTTAAATTCCCAGGTATAAGATTATATTAGTCCCGGGTAATGTTCGCGTTTCGTGTAAATATTACTGGGCATACTCGTGCAGTGTTGATCATGTAGCATGAATCTGACTTAACACCGTCTGACATCCGGGTCTGTCCGTACAAGTACTTTCAATTTTATGGCTCCCTAGACACACACGTGCGTGTCCCATCTGGGCACAACTAAGGCCACACAAGGGCTATGTGACACGCCTTGAGAATGAGGTATGCAATAAAGACGTAACTCAATAACTACATTTCCCACGCAATCTGTCTGTCCTAGAACAGTAAAGGGCGGATATCGTACAATATCATTAGTAACCCCCTCCCCACTCCACCTCCCCTTCCAACCACCCACACACCATGCAACCGCATTGAAATTTTGGGAATGGAGGAGGCACCGTCTAGTTCTCATCATCAACTAAACATAACACTGTATCTGGTCAAGAACCACATTAACGTCCACCGCATTTTTTGTCTGTCCATATATTGCATGGACGTCCGGAACAAATACCATATTTGTCCTTTACGCGTATAATATGTTGGGTAACTGAACGACTAATTTCCTGTCAGTTGGTTGGGTATTTTAAATCTGTCATTTTTTTAATGTTACAGGTGTGGATATATCCGCAAACCAGATGGAAGAGTCGTCAACAGAAACATTCCAGGTTCAGTACCTCCCCCAACACTCCAAGTGGGCGATCCAGACGAATGGCGGCAAATACTGGGTAATGGTCAATCCGGGATCAGGCATCCAAGCTAACAGCAAAGAAATGTAAGTCAACAGGATTGGCTTAGAGGCTTCGTGATGCTCAATCTTGAACACTTCTGCAATGGCAGTGTCAAGGTTGACGTGTCCTCTCGATCGTTTTCAGATGACAATTTGAATCCTTTCCAAATCATAGCAATACATAACGGCGAATTTGATATGCTTGAGTTTAAATTATCGACATTGACTGATTCAGGTTGTTTTTGTTTGCAGCAAAGATGTCTCGCTATTTGACTTACAATGGCAAGGCGATGGAACAGTAGGCATTGTAGCCCAGAATGGCAAATACGTGTCCCACAAGTCAACCGGGGCCTTGGTGGCGACCGCTGACACATTGGGGGAGAAAGAAAGATATAAAGTCAAACTCACCAACAGGCCGAACCTCATCCTAAGGGGTCCACACGGCTTCGTGGGGATCAAGCCCTCGTTCGAATATGTTTGTAACAAAGCCAAATATAGTGTTATATTATTGGAAGGAAACAGCGATGGAACATATTATATGAAAGGTAAGCACTTGCCAACCTGTCCTCGTGTAGAACTATCAATACGTTTTAATAAAAACAAGAAATATCTATAAAAAAAAAGTTATAATGTAAAACTGTTGGTGAAACAAATAAAGGAGCTAATGCGTATCAGCACGGATAACAAAATCATATCAGTTTGAATCATTTTTTTGTGATAATAAGACTGCATTTGAATCGGGAATATATAGAGGATATCTAACAGTGTCTTCAGTAATACCAAATATATTTTACGAGTGGGGCTAATATTTTGATATTTTTTCACGAGTGCGCAGCACGAGTGAAAAATATCAAAATATTAGCCACACGAGTGAAATATATTTGGTATTACTGGAAACACTGTTAGATATTCTGTTTATTACATTTTTTATCAACGAAAAACCTACCCCGCATGCTAACTAGGCCTAACCACGAAAGTTTGCATACAAAAAAAGGAGTTCCCCCTGTCCAGGTGCTGACATATATGTCAGGCTTTCTGATTGGTCAATTATTTTGGTATTTTCTAAGCATTAATTTGATTGGTTGAATCAGCAAAAGTGATATTTTTCACTAGTGAAAAATATCACTTTTATAGAATGAATATTTTTGATATTTCACTGGTAAAAATGTAATAAAATTTCATCAATGTGTCATTTGAAAAGATACATCCACTTATATTCATCTTGCATTCAATCTTAACTTTTGTTTCGTTTTTAACTGCATATCTGCGTTTTGTATTTACCGCTACATTGACCAATCACATAACTTCATCTTGACCAGTAACGCCACCTGTCGCGTCATATCCGGAGCCAAAAGAATATACGGCTATGCCAAAAAATATGTTAATATCTTGTGAATGGACCATTCGGTTGTGCTTATTCTTGATCAAAGTAGACCGAAGATGGGCGCTGTTTTAATTTTTAGGAATTTAATGTCTTTTCCCTGTCACATTTCAGATTCTAACGGTAAATACTGGAGTATATCTGAGGACTGTCACATTATCGCAGACGGTGACGAGCCTACTCCCTTTATCATAGAATTCCATAAGCAGACGTTCATCACCATCAAGGGACCCAATGGAGGTTATCTTCGAGGAGAACAGAACGGCAACTTCCGGGTTGTTGGGGAGGAGCTAGGACCGGATACATATTGGGAGTTCTAAGTTAAAAACCAAGGCTATCTTCAAGGACCGTATTTTAATTAATGTCCACAAAGGAATTACGTGGAACAATTACGTATTGTTCTGTGGTATAACCTCTGATATACGAATAAGGATTGTTATGTTAACATTCCGCTTATTATAACGGACCAACAGGAGGTGATATATTTAACTTTTCTCAAAATGACCAATGACCAATGATGACGCACGAAATTCGTGTTGTGGACCAATCAGGATGTTGATATTACATAAGTCCGGCCCTGTGTGTTTTGCAGGACTTCCTGGTATAATGCTGGTATGGGATCACGACTTCCGGTTTAGGCAAATGTTTCCTTTCATAATGCCAAAAAAGAGAACCAAAACTACTACAAGTATATAACCGTGTATAAATACAAGTTATATGTCACGTGAGGTCGATCCTTACATGGGGATTAACCCGCTTTCACAGTAGAAAGGAAGGATTGGCGGATTATTTTGCAGTACACTAATCGCCGACATATTATGTACGCTAGACAGATGGACTAGTGTGTGAGGAACGGGTGGAAAATGGATGAATGCGGCTTTCTAGTATAATATATATTACTGGTGAATAAGATGACGCGCTTTATAATCAAATACAAATTTTTTTTGTAATAAAAATCGTCGAAAAATAAAGTTACAATGAATAAATATAATTATGTTTTAAGTTATTATATCAACTGAACAACGAGGCATAGAGTCGAGGAAAACCAAGGATGGGTGCGGGATGGGGATTCGCCTTTCATTCCGTGTTAAATAAAAAAAACTCAATTTAAGTTCAAAAAGAGCAAATAATTTTAAGATGACAAAACGTCTAATAAATGATCAGCTTTTGGCTGAAACGCATTTCCGTCAATATTTAATTAAGCGAGGGGGACACTGGACCCCATGACAGTTTTTTTTTTGTGGATTTATGATTGCATGACATGGGATCAATTGAAAGGACCCCAATTCAGACCTTTTATGTGAGCTTGACGAAATTCTCAGGATTATATCGATCGGATTTTCTGCAAGACATGTTCTGTATTTTTGCTGAGAATACGTCTTTACAAAAATTTTGATGATTGAAACCGTTCATTCTGTACGCGTACACAGACTGGTGTTGGTTCGAGGGCGATCGATATTTTAGCCGACAATGCTAACTCACGCAAACTGACGCTTCGTCTATCGTCTGGTGTCAATACATGAATAAGATATGGGAAGGCGGAAGGCGCCAGTTTGAGAGATGGAATCTGTCCTTTCTTCCACATATATCATCATCATGCTGGTTTTGTGGGGACAAACTGGCATTTCCAATGATCTGTATATTCAGCAAATATGGACAAAGAATTCACGATTCAGGCCTATTTTTAACAAAACAAAAACCGATAAACATATACAGGTATATACAGATTCAAACCGATATATATATATATATATACAGATTCAAACCGATATACATGCATGTATATACAGATTCAATATCAAAATGAATATCTATACCAACAGTATGTATGTATATGTACATTGTACGTACGTATGTTTAATTGTAGGCAGGTGTCAACCCGAAAATCTCAAACTTGGATGCTATTTTGTCTCGAGTTTTTAAAATGTTGCCTGTTTCAACATATACTGATGTCTCGGGAAGAATAAACGTTTTTACTCAAGACTTCCTGTACTAAATTTATTGTTTTCATATCGACCTAACCTACATGTATAACGCAATAATGAGTCGCACTTTTGATGATATTCTGCGTAACTGAACACAAAAACACGAGAAATCTGCGTAAATGTTAAGAATATTTATGAAGAAGTAGATAATTGTTGTTAAATGTACGACAGACTGCACCTCTTGTTTACATAAGATAAAAAAAATCAAGACATGAAGCTCAATCTGTCATAGAAAATGAGATTTAACTGTCTTGCGCAAAAAAAAAAAAAAAAGGACTGGAGAAACTGTAAAGACCGACGATAAAATCAAATCGGTAGCCACCGGGAAATTCCGGAACGTAGACAACAATGACCAAATAATATAATTGGTCTTAGAAATTCCTGCTCTGGGGGACAATATATGTCACAATGACCAGTATATATATACATGTAGGTATTTAACCGTTTGTGTCCGACAGCTGACCGACAGATAACTGTCACCCCACGTTCAGATTTTGATAGAAGTATTGAGACGTGACCACCGATATATTGATAGACGTATCGACACCTGCATACCTATCACACAGTGGGCGATAAGACGATACTTAATGTAGGAGGCTTAACGGGGAAGGGAACTAAATAATAGTAAAGCCATCATACATTAACGTTAGGGTGTGGTTATGGATTTGGCACCTTGTACAATTTATCAAATGTCTTGATTAACTTGATTAACTACTGTTGTATCGTAAGATTTTAAAAATACACCAACACTTTTTTTTATCAAATGTTTAGATAAAAGTTCTTATCTGTAATTAAATCAACTGTTATAAATTTAAAATCTGATAACATGTCACATATTGCGGAAGTTTCGTGACGTACATGTATAGTTATATCGCAACCTTGTCCAACACGATATTGGCTACAATCTTTACTTCTAAGAATTGTTAGTTATATATTACTCGTAACAAAAATAAAATATTTTCCGGTCAGTGTTTTTATGTTGAGAGCGGTTATACATGTATAAAAAGAGGACGACGGACAGACTACCTGGCACACGTGTGTATCGGACAGACATGTTGTTAATGACACTTAAGCAATGAACAGTGGTTTTAATGTTGTTATAGTCGATATGGCTGCAAGATGTATGGTGGGCAAATGGCATGGGAACCCGTAAGGTTTCCATGCTACATTTGTCCACCATACATCTTGCTGCCATATCGACTATAACAACATTAAAACCACTGTTCAATACTTATATTTACATTGTCTGATCATTTTCGTCAACTTTGAAAAAAAAACTAAACCAACATAAAAAAAAAATCCCGCCTTTTTTAATGTCACATGACCCACTGGGCATTATAGGCTGAGGCACTGGGTGTTATAGGCGTATGATGGCAACTGCCTCCTAGCATTGTGTCAATGGGACAATGCGGAGCAAATGTAAATACACGTGTACGTCGGACAGACAGGTTATTAATGACATAAGTGGATGGCAGACAGACCGGTTATACCTCACTGAAGTGGACAACGGACAGACTTGTTGTGCAAGTTTATCACTGAAGTAGTCCAGCGAGTAGCAAGAGCAGATCGTCCCTTCCACTGAGCACCGCGAGAGGGGTTATTGACCCACATAAGCGATTAGAGAATGGCTACTTTCAATATTCTCAAGTGACCTCCTTGTATCTAAGAGGCCATTTTGTCAATTGATAAAATATGGCGCACTTATCTTGAGTGCCAAGTCCAGCCTCCGCTCCGAAGAGCTGTCGTCTGCAAATTGAAATTGGTATCTGCATGTTTTGTGCATCTGGACCTATGAAGCCGATGCACACACGTCCATGGAAATATGGCTAAGGAAACGCGGTATATTTTAATGTTATGATAATTAAGAGTGTTGTATATAATCAAGCTGTGTGTATGATATATATTTGCTTTGTCGGACTATCCATCATCAGGGGTTGCAAGCCGGATGGACGTGCTTACACGAGGCCACCGCATCACAATAGGTTTACAAATGTTACAATCATCCAACATCTTGAGGGGTCTTCCGCTCTTCCGGAAGTGTCCTTGGTCCCTAAACACATTTTAAGTAGATCCGATTCCGCTCCGGATACTAAACATGACTTTAAGTCCTTACCCTGGTTCTCACAAAATATCAAAATAGAAAACCTGGCACGTCCGATTTTACTGTGTTACTCCCATCTGATAGAAATCTAGCAGGTTGCATGAGACTTGAATATGCTTTCATTTTTTGATTAAAAAATGAAGCCTTAAACAACAAACCAGATTGTGATGTTCTTCAAAATGTGAAATAATGCCCATTTTGACTAATGTTTGTCGATATCTGCAGATGTTGTTAAATTGATTTTTCTAATATTAAATTATGATTTTCAAAACAGAATAAGGCTTACAGTGTTGAGGCATACAACGATGAATCATGCAATACTTGCATGGTACAAAGTCATGTTATTTGTTGTATCTGATGGCAAAGGTCAAGGTCATCTCGCCATTGTTGTCGGGTACAATACCATCCCACAGCACTCGACCTCCGGTGAAGGTTTATAGCGTTATAGGGCGTATAGTGTGGCATCATTCTGTTTGTAATTTATCTTCATTGAAAGGATTGTTTCCGAGTCGTCCATATTACGTTACCAATGAGCCGCGACCAGTGATCAGAGAGATAAGTGATCGGAGAGATAGATCATGGCGTCTGATGACGTCATCCATCACCAGCCGCCACATACGCAAACACATAGATGATGTAGGCAATACATTAGAAAATGAAAGTTTGTAAAATGTATTTCTTCCATGATCAAATATATATATGAAAAAGAGTGTGATAATTTTGGAATCTCTCAAAACGTCGCTCTGTGGCCTGTGATAGATTGGATAAAAATGCTCTAGGTGGAAATTCTAATCGAATGCTATACGGATGTTACCATGGTTACTTGGAATTTGTTTTTAGAAAGCGTGGATATCCGCAATACAATACGTAAATGAAGGCGATAAATAATCGGGGCGTTGCCTTTTTACGAATCGGGGCCGGAATGACGCACCTGTATCTGAGGTCCTTGCGGTGAATCGCTTATTGTTTATGGCTCATGACAGATAAACCGGAACTCACACAAGACAAAGGAACCTTGGGTAAACATACCTCAGAAAGTGACGTCAGAGTCCGGGTCTGATTTACAATTATCATGTTACTCTTCTTGGGCCCAGAAGGAAACGAGCGGGTAAACCCACGCGGTTGGGCATACGACCCCATCGGCCTTTTAACGTCCGACCGGGGAACTATATTCACTGCGCCCTGCGATATGTCTGACCGTCTGAAGAAGATGGCATGTGGACAGGGTTGATAAGGCCCTACGTGTGGTTTAGAAAGGTAATTTGTCTGACGATATTGGAAACGTATACTGCGTCAAGTCTAGAAGAGAACATTGGTACTGATGCTGAGCTTGGGGATTTTCAAAGGCTTGTAACGATATATGGTTGCTGAGACAGCGATGGGGACGCTTGTTTTTCATTTGTATATTGATAACGTGCTGTATAATATTATACAAGATATGTGGTTTGTTGGTTCATTCAAATTTTATGGCAATGTGATGATGGTATTTTCCGCAGACAATGCTGATTAGAGAACGTGTATGCAACGCCGAAATGTGATAGAGCACGTATCTCGTAGCACGTGACCACATATCTCGGTATCACGTGACCACATCTGATGCTGCCCACCTGCCAATTAGCAGATCTTCCCCAATACTAATCATATACACCTGCTTCACTGTCAAAATGGAAACTTCTTACATTAGTCCCCAACAAAGCTTCTACAAGGTATAACAAATCGTATTAGTTATAACTGAGGAATATTTATTTATCTGTGGAATAATCTCCCATGACACCGGTAATATCAGATGATTCCAGAGAATGATGCCCCTGGTGCCATTATGAACCGGAAATCACAATACAAAAATATAAAGATAATATTGCTTTGCTTCATCATCCTCGCGTCAGAAGTTGAAATAGAAACAATAAATCTTACGATATAAATATAGATACAATAATTTGTATACGGGAGTGATTGGTTTTACGACAAGACCTGGCCATAAAAAGGTCGGTTGTAATGAAGACTTGATAAAACACGAGTTTTGTATTGAGCGTTTGTCTGAACTGATCATTGCTGCTGTATCATTTATAAAGCATATACAGATCTTTACATCAGTTAGGCATAAAACAGATTATGAAGGCCTATACCAAACAGTCTTTTACACCAGTTAGGCATAAAACAGGGATTTAGAAGGTCCCTACCAAATAGACTTTACATCAGTCAGGCATAAAACAGGGATACCAAACAGTCTTTACACCAGTTAGGCATAAAACAGGGATTTAGAAGGTCAATATCAAACGGTCTTCACATCAGTTAGGCATAAAACAGATTTAGAATGCCCCTACCAAACAGACTTTACATCAGTTAGGCACAAAACAGAGATTAAGAAGCCCCCTACCAAATAGACTTTACATCAGTTAGGCATAAAATAGCAATTTAGAAGGCCCCTACCAAACAGACTTTACATCAGTTAGGCACAAAACAGAGATTAAGAAGCCCCCTACCAAATAGACTTTACATCAGTTAGGCATAAAATAGCAATTTAGAAGGCCCCTACCAAATAGACTTTACATCAGTTAGGCACAAAACAGAGATTAAGAAGCCCCCTACCAAATAGACTTTACATCAGTGTTGGGCAGTAAACAGATTTAGAAGGCCCCTACTAAATAGTATTTACCCAGGTTAAGTATTCTTTGTTTGATAAAGGAAGACGACGTTTTCAAAATCTCGCAAACATGACTTTCAATCCAATCGCTGTTTGTGTTTAAAGATAACTCTAATTTGCAAAACGATTTATACCTCATTCTGAATTCTGCAGTCAAAACTCTTAGATAGACAGAACGGGGTAACAAGAATTAGTGAGGGGTTAGTACAAGAATCAGTGAGGGGTAAGTACAAGAATCAGTGAGGGGTAAGTAAAAGAATTAGTGAGAGGTTAGTACAAGAATTAGTGACGGGTTAGTACAAGACTTAGTGACGGGTTAGTACAAGAATAAGTGACGGGTTAGTACAAGACTTAGTGACGGGTTAGTACAAGAATCAGTGAGGGGTTAGTACAATAATTAGTGACGGGTTAGTACAAGAATCAGTGAGGGGTTAGTACAAGAATTAGTGACGGGTTAGTACAAGAATCAGTGAGGGGTTAGTACAATAATTAGTGACGGGTTAGTACAAGAATTAGTGAGAGGTTAGTACAAGAATTAGTGACGGGTTAGTACAAGAATTAGTGACGGGTTAGTACAAGAATAAGTGACGGGTTAGTACAAGACTTAGTGACGGGTTAGTACAAGAATCAGTGAGGGGTTAGTACAATAATTAGTGACGGGTTAGTACAAGAATTAGTGAGAGGTTAGTACAAGAATCAGTGACGGGTTAGTACAAGACTTAGTGACGGGTTAGTACAAGAATCAGTGACGGGTTAGTACTGTAACAGAGCGCATGATTAATTAAATTTAAATCACTGCCTCCGCTAGGGATCGAACCCGGGACCTCTGGCTTACTAGTCTTACGCTCAACCGATCGAGCTAAAGAGAAGATCTCCCTAGCCGAGCGGTATATTGCGGCTAGTATTTACCAGGGTTACATACTCCCCCTCCAGGAAAGAACTCGTCCTCGAGTTTCCCGGGGTAACAGCGATGCTTTTGCAAGCAGCGATGAGTATCATTCCCGAGTCCCTACATGGGCGCCAATGTAACAGAGCGCATGATTAATTAAATTTAAATCACTGCCTCCGCTAGGGATCGAACCCGGGACCTCTGGCTTACTAGTCTTACGCTCAACCGATCGAGCTAAAGAGAAGATCTCCCTAGCCGAGCGGTATATTGCGGCTAGTATTTACCAGGGTTACAGTACAATAATTAGTGACGGGTTAGTACAATAATTAGTGACGGGTTAGTACAAGAATTAGTGACGGGTTAGTACAATAATTAGTGACGGGTTAGTACAAGAATTAGTGACGGGTTAGTACAAGAATTAGTGACGGGTTAGTACAATAATTAGTGACGGGTTAGTACAAGGATTAGTGACGGGTTAGTACAAGAATTAGTAAGGGGTTAGTACATGAATTAGTGACGGGTTAGTACAAGAATTAGTGAGGGGTTAGTACAAGAATTAGTGGCGGGTTAGTACAAGAATTAGTGAGGGGTTAGTACAAGAATTAGTGAGGGGTTAGTACAATAATTAGTGAGGGGTTAGTACAATAATTAGTGACGGGTTAGTACAAGAATTAGTGACGGGTTAGAACAAGAATTAGTGAGGGGTTAGTACAATAATTAGTGACGGGTTAGTACAAGAATTGGTGAGGGGTTAGTACAAGAATCAGTGAGAGGTTAGTACAAGAATTAGTGAGGGGTTAGTTCAAGAATTTGTGAGGGGTTAGTACAATAATTAGTGAGAGGTTAGTACAAGAATTAGTGAGAGGTTAGTACAAGAATTAGTGACGGGTTAGTACAATAATTAGTGACGGGATAGTACAAGAATTAGTGAGAGGTTAGTACAAGGACTAGTGAGGGGTTAGTACAAGAATTAGTGAGGGGTTAGTACAATAATTAGGTACGGGTTAGTACAAGAATTAATGAGGGGTTAGTACAATAATTAGGTACGAGTTAGTACAAGAATTAGCGAGGAGTTAGTACAAGAATAAGTTAGAGGTTAGTACAAGACTTAGTGAGAGGTTAGTACAGGAATTAGTGACGGGTTAGTACAAGCATTAATGACGGGCTAGTACAAGAATCAGTGAGGAGTTAGTACAAGAATAAGTGAGGGGTTAGTACCAGCTAGCTCATTACTTCTACACTGCCTTATCGAAACACTTTGGACCATAAAGCATTCAGATCTAGAGGGTACCCTCCAAACACACAAGAGAGTCTGGTGCGTTTCCAATACCAAAAATGGCCGTCTCCCAATAATCTTAATTAAATGTTACTCCATTATATGTATTGCATTTATCGGCACGTACTGAATTAATACATGCAATGTAGATAAACTTTGTTATACTTACTGATCAAATAATAAAGATTTAATATCGCCAGGATGGAAGCTTTCCTGACGATGATTTCTTTTGTCCCTTTATATTGATACAAACAGACATTAGACTAAAGGTCAAAGTTTCAACATCTTACGCGAACACTGAATTACTCCATGTAAACAAATCTCAATGATTATCCAATACTCTGCAGCTGATCTAAGATCTAACACTGTGTTTTGAATTGCCGAGCTGTTTTCAGCGAACAGATTACCCAGCTTGTTTAGCGTAAAGACGTTAAGATCAATAAACACTAGCCCGTGCCTGAGAAAACGGGAATCGATAGACCTTACCTAATATTAGTGCTGCCTTACACAGCACTGGTTCTACAGCACAAGGCGGCGGCACACCTCCCAAGCACACCCACAGAGAGATGTCACAGACGAAGTGTGTACGGGGTCACATTGTAATTGTAGCTCTATAGACCCAAAGATGCCTATGTGCTGTCTAAATGTGTCTACATCGAAATGCCACAGATCAAAGTGCAATGCACTTGCAGAGTTAATACACAACACACTACGTAGTGTATGTCAATGAAAGCTCGTTCTGTAAAGTTATTTGTTGAGTCCGTTGTTTCAGGATATTTAGTGTCCGTTATGGTTATTTGGTGTCCGTTATGACGTTATTTGGTGTCCGTTATGACGTTATTTGGTGTCCGTTATGACGTTATTTGGTGTCCGTTATGAGGTTAATTGGTGTCCGTTATGAGGTTATTTGGTGTCCGTTATGAGGTTATTTGGTGTCCATTATTGGTTATTTGGTAACCGTCATGTTATTTGGTGTCCGTTGTGTTATTTGGTGTCCGTTATGACGTTATTTGGTGTCCGTTATGGGTTATTTGGTATCCGTTATGACGTTATTTGGTGTCCGTTATGGGTTATTTGGTGTCCGTTATGACGTTATTTGGTGTCCGTCATGGGTTATTTGGTGTCCGTTGTGACGTTATTTGGTGTCCGATATGGGTTATTTGGTATCCGTTATGACGTTATTTGGTGTCCGTTATGGGTTATTTGGTGTCCGTTATGACGTTATTTGGTGTCCGTCATGGGTTATTTGGTGTCCGTTGTGACGTTATTTGGTGTCCGATATGGGTTATTTGGTGTCCGTTATGGGTTATTTGGTGTCCGTTATGGGTTATTTGGTGTGTTATGAGGTTATTTGGTGTCCGTTATGACGTTATTTGGTGTCCGTTATGACGTTATTTGGTTTCCGTTATTGGTTATTTGGTGTCCGTTATTGGTTATTTGGTGTCCGTTATTGGTTATTTGGTGTCCGTTGTGTTATTTGGTGTCCGATATGACGTTATTTGATGTCCGTTATGACGTTATTTGGTGTCCGTTATGACGTTATTTGGTGTCCGTTGTGTTATTTGGTGTCCGTTATGGGTTATTTGGTGTCCGTTATGTGTTATTTGGTGTGTTATGAGGTTATTTGGTGTCCGTTATGACGTTATTTGGTGTCCGTTATGACGTTATTTGGTTTCCGTTATTGGTTATTTGGTGTCCGTTATGGGTTATTTGGTGTCCGTTATGACGTTATTTGGTGTCCGTTGTGTTATTTGGTGTCCGTTATGACGTTATTCGGTGTCCTTTATGGGTTATTTGGTGTCCGTTATGGGTTATTTGGTGTCCGTGTCCGTTATGGGTTATTTGGAGTCCGTGTCCGTTATGGGTTATTTGGTGTCCGTTATGGGTTATTTGGTGTCCGTTATGGGTTATTTGTTGTCCGTTATGACGTTATTTGTTGTCCGTTATGGGTTATTTGGTGTGCATTTTTTTTGTTATTTAATGTCCGTTGTTGGGGGGTTTACATTTATTGTCATTTTGGTATATTGTGTTGTTCATGGTTATTTCAGTGTGTTTTGCTCCGTTCTTTGTTACGTCATCCTCATCTGTATTCCTAATTCAAATGCAATGTAATGTTGACACATCTCTTATTAGCCCGTGTCATAATGGATCACACGAGATATCATTGAAGTGGTACTATACAGTAGTGAGGAGACAAAAAGGCGAGGCATTGACATCACTCACACGACCTACGGATGAGCACATGCTGAAATGTTTATTTAAAACAGGTAGTTTTGATGTGCTTACCCCACCACCTCCATCGCTTTCGTGTTCAAGTAGTGTCTGCGTTATTTCTATTTTCTTTTTGATATGCCCAGTTTTACGGATTTTGTCAGTGGAGGTTATGCAAGCTTGTTTGTTTGTTTGCTGGGTTCATCGTCCTGCTGTGGACAGCCAGGGTCATAGTGAGACGGGGTTTCTCTGTAGTAGTTTGTGAATACCTCACTGAACAACATACGGGAGGCCCATCGCATGCCATCCAGAACAATTAAGGTAGTAAAGTGTCTTGTCCATGGACACAACCACGACAACACAGACCACCTTACTGAGAAACACGAGCCGACACGGGTAGCTGGGAGCGTCGAACCACGATCCTCGGATCTTCACCTGACCTTTTGTGGCCGGCTCTAACACTGATTTCGAATTATCCGATTTCAGTTTAACCAAAGTAGATCACAGTTTGTGTTGCTGCATAATGTACCCCAGATACCAATAGGAATAAAATCGGCACGGGGTCAAGAATTCGAGAGAAAATGAGTAATGTCTGTTGTTGAAATCAAATAAATACCAAACTTATTCATTATTTATGAAACACACACACACAAAAGAAAATCAAAGAGTAACCGTTTCATGGAGAATGTTATATGGTGCAAAGCGGCTACATGTACAATTATCCTGTCGACACTGGGACTCGAACTCGCGACCCACCACTTTCTCCCGCTGTTAGGCCTAAAGGGAAACGCCCATCAGTCTGAGCTAGCAAGATTGTCTGAAAAATCCCCTTTTGCACATAAAACTCGCCAAAATAGATCAATGCACACCAGATTATATTGAGCTGTTCTTAATTCCTACAACTTGAATACGGAAGTTTAAAACGTGTTGCGCGACGTAATTTGATTTAAGTCAAAATGATTGTAGATTCAGCTGTCGAGAACACTCGATTTTTATGTACATTGAACTTTAAACCATCAGCTCCATGTTAGCACAGCTCAGTCACGAGACGCATTGATAAAATACCCGGATGTTACTCAAGATCTGCTAAGCTTAAAAATGATCTGACTAAATTAAGCTGGTCGAGAATGAAAAGTTTGAACGCCCGGAATTCTAATCCCTTCCTTGTCTTAGTCGATATAACGTGATAGGTTATCTCGTGATAACAATCCCTTTGTTGGAATAAAAAAAGAGAACATACGTTTACCGATATCCTATCTTGTCTGTTCATTATTACAATACCCTATCTGAGTTGAGATAATCAAATAATCCCGCGGTTCTAGCAGAAAAGGCGGGATTTATTTGTCTTATCGGCACGTGGGAGCAAGTAGCACGTGCAGGCGGGTACACGTGTGTCGGGTGGAGAGCAGAGGTGGTCATTCTCTAGCCGTGCGGACGTATGGGTTTTTTTTTTTGTGATAATAAATCTACAGAGATAGATCGAATTTATGGTTACAATTAGGGATAACTGATATCGCCGACGTGCTTAGGTAGGTGTTTTCGCACATTTTTGTTTATTTTTGTATGTCTAACGCAGGTCCAGCGTTACGCCTAGACTATCCTGCAGTTGGGAGATACATTAGTAGTTCCAGCCAAACCGGACACAGATTTCCGGCGATATTTATTGCCGGTTTTTTTCTGGGCGGCAGGTTAAGTTGTAGATGGCGAATGAATTTTTGGAAAGAACGAGAGGGCTATTGAAGTATATGTGCTATATAAGCATATTCTTGTATATCAACAGGCTGCAGATATTATGTACTGTTACGTATGACATGAAATTTTGATTAAACGCCGACTGCTCTACGGGCACAGGGGCTAGTACGGCAATTGTATATCGTTTGATCACGAAGTGGAGAGAAGACCCGGATATAATTATCATCCCATAGTTTTGGTCGAGATAACGAGGCGTTACGTATCTTTATATCTTAGTCGATATACGGGTTTCACGTACTCAGTCTTTGTCGAGATAAGAAGCTTCCATGCGATAGAACATTGTTTTAACTTACATTAACCTAAAATTTTGGGGAGCAATTTTGATGTCTAAATCAGCGGACACGTTGACCTCGTGGAAACGGGACATGAATTGTTCTAACGGACGCTGACTCCTCTCGGACTTCACTGATTGGACGATCTGTTTATAGCGAGTAGGAAACCAGCAGAGTTAGATGGAATCTTCTTCAGAACCAAAACATACACCACAAACTATTGATATGAGAAATCTCGATAGGTTTATTGACAAAAACAAATAAGATAAAGGATTTGGCACGTGCAGAAGACACTATCACCTTTCCTCATCCACCGGCTGTCTTAATCTACTACACCAATATTTAAAGCCAATTTGACATTTCTGTTTTATCTGATGAAACTAAAAACTATCAGGAACATTAACTGAGAAGATGCCCGTTCATCAACGTTATCGGACAGAGCGTCTCTTTGATCTTAGAACGAATATCTTAATGTTTATAAACGATCAACAATGACAGATTTTGACAATGAATAACACTTTAAATCGGACTTCTTGACTTAAGCGATCCTCTAATACTTGTGGTCATTTTCTACATTTGTGCAAAAAATAATAAATAAATAAATAAAATAACCCCATAATTTTTTGGACGATTTCTACACAGGTCCAAATATTTAACCTTCTGTAGTTCCCGATATTCCTATACTTTGTATTTCAATATTTTTTAATTTAAAACAACCTCCTAAAATCTGGACGATTTTTATTCGTGTCCAAAGGTTTTTTGGTTTTTGTTTTTATATACACGTATATATAATTTTGGCGATACCTACGTTTGTCGAAAGAGTCCCTGATCATTAGTATGCTGACGAACCGAACCATTTCCAGTGTGTGAATAGCTCTTCCCATAACCGGACACCGAAATACATCACAGAACTATATTAATTATCACTTGGCTACTTAAAACTTCAAAGGTAATTACATTATAATGAACACTGGCTCCCTTAATGATTATGAATAATTGACAGAAACAAAGCAGACTGTCGGACATCTGTTGGTTGATGTATTAATCATAATTTTGCAATCACCTGCGGATTGTAATCTGTTATACCATTGTCAACACATAACATGAATGTTAATAACATCGTGAGTCACAGTGTCATACATCCGGGCTACTTACCTTACTGTTCTAAGGAAGCAGTGTACAGTAAAAATGTCCGATTCTGAAAAATATGTCACATGTTTTAGATATGTAAACATTGCCAGTTAACCCTTCATATTATCTATAATAAAGTATATATATTTGTAGTCTATACAACATTTGCAATTTTAATACAGCTCTGAAGGATAAGTAAACTTATTTTTTCTATGTTTTTCAGACCTGTGAATACCACGGTATTTTTTTTCTGAAACCTATTTGAAATCATATATCTCTATCCCAAAGACAGAATTAATCTTGTTTTGACATATGTTGTACATCAAGTTTTCCCGCTATCTTACCTTATGAGCCACAATTTTTCGATGTAGACAAAACTAAATTTCCTGTGTAAACACTCTTTCGGAAAATCCGGAAATTTAACATCCGGAACCAATTTATTTATTTTAGTTTTAACAAATGTGAAGCCTGTATGTACTACTTCATAAGGAATATACCAATTATTGTGTACATTTACTTTTTTTCATTTGTTATGCATATCATAATACAGGAGTTATTTGCTTAACAAAAAATCACCCATGGCCAGGCAATCTTTCTGTGGTGTGCTACCTAATGATACCAATGTCAACCACAGGGACTTGGCACAACTTCTCAACCCTACGGTCCCTATAATACACACTATACATACTGTGGTGCAAAGTCCCTGTGATACAAAAAAAATAACAAATACGGTATCTTTTTTTTAAGAGATTTCAGTCTCGTTTGTGTTATTATTATGTACGTAGTCACATCGTTGGTTTGTTTTTATTTGTTTGTTTGTTTATACGAGGTTTACGTCCACACGGCCATAGTCACGTGAGGCAGAGTATGGAATGGCGGTCAGGAAAGAGTGAAAATCGGGTTAACAACACGGACTGTAGCCAGGCATTCACCGCGTCCGACTCGTCAATTGTTGTGTCACGATATCGTCAATATCCTCGATACCGGGCCGGAAAGACTGTCAATAATATAACTCAATATATACTATCCTGTCAGGAAGGAACTTCTCAAACCTCGTGATTCATATGTAATTATTGAACCCGTAATAATAAAAGTAGCGACACGGTGACCGCACGTGTGACTCACGCTCACCGCAACAGGGACGCAATATTTTGTCACGCCGCAAGGTCGAACTACTTTAAGGTGTGGTGTGGCCATTTTGACTATAAAAAAACCCCACATTGAAACCGTACCCGTATTAAAAATGACCTTTGTCTGATCTCTTTCCAGTCAAACCGATTTCCAGAATCATCTTAAAATATAATTAAACATGTGAGTTTGTCTTAGACAAACAGACGAAGTCACACTAGAAGTTTTGCGTGAAAAAAATATGATCTTCAGGAACCAGTTACTTATGAATACTATTCTATTTACAAATAGCATGGAAGGTTTCTATAGCAAATGATTGAAGGGCCAACGACGTTTACGTTGCCCCAATAGTTCTCTAAGATAACAGGAAAATTAGCAACTGGATTGCATGGTTTAAATTCAAGGGGTCAAGATGACCAGTCAGGTGGTCATGAGTATTTTTTAGCAAGATTTCTGAAGTCATCAGTCTATTTTCCCTACAATACTCAAAGCATGAGGATAAAAAGTGTAGATACATTTTAGTTATATTCAGAGTTTGCTTGACGTGTTTATAAATCAGACTGGAAATTCCGTCTGTATTAGTCCACAGGAAATGTACTCTATCAGTCCAACGGCTCTCTTCCTGTTGACAGGAAGTCCTGCACCACTTACTTCCGCCAGAGAATTGATATCTGTGAGGTCATTGTTGTGTGTTTCCGTCAAAACTTCATGTAAGCATTTTTTTTTTAAATTCACTCTTTTTATGGGATGAAATGACATTTGAGCAGTAAATGATACACTCTCATGACAGATGGAATTGTAAGCATTGTTTAGTTTTTGTAATAATTAACATTTTGATGTCTACTTATTAATAATAGTTTTGACATTTTGCTAAACCTGTTAAGGTCATTCCACTCAAAAAAGGTGGTTGTCTCAATACTGACTGCTGACCATTGTCTCATTACAGACTGCTGACCATTGTCTCATTACAGACTGCTGACCATTGTCTCATTACAGACTGCTGACCATTGTGTCATTACAGACTGCTGACCATTGTCTCATTACAGACTGCTGACCATTGTCTCATTACAGACTGCTGACCATTGTCTCATTACAGACTGCTGACCATTGTGTCATTACAGACTGCTGACCATTGTCTCATTACAGACTGCTGACCATTGTCTCATTACAGACTGTTGCCCATTGTCTTATTGACTGCTGACCATTGTCTCAATACAGACTACTGGCCATTGTCTCATTACAGACTGCTGACCATTGTCTCATTACAGACTGCTGACCATTGTCTTATTGACTGCTGACCATTGTCTTATTGACTGCTGACCATTGTCTTACTACAGACTGCTGACCAGTGTCTCATTACTGACTTCTGACCATTGCCTTATTATTGACTACTGGCTATTGTCTCATTACAGACTGCTGACCAGTGTCTCATTACTGACTGCTGACCATTGTCTCATTACTGACTTCTGACCATTGCCTTATTATTGACTACTGGCCATTGTCTCATTACAGACTGCTGACCATAGTCTCATTACAGACTGCTGACCATTGTCTCATTACAGACTGCTGACCATTGTATCATTACAGACTGCTGACCATTGTCTCAATACAGACTGCTGACCACTGTCTCATTACAGACTGCTGACCATTGTCTCATTACAGACTGCTGACCATTGTCTTATTACAGACTGCTGACCATTGTCTTATTAGACTACTGACCATTGTCTCATTACAGACTGCTGACCATTGTCTCATTACAGACTGCTGACCATTGTCTCATTAGACTTCTGACCATCGTCTCATTACAGACTGCTGACCATTGTCTTATTGACTGCTGATCATTGTCTCATTACAGACTGCTGACCAATGTCTCATTACAGACTGCTGACCATCGTCTCATTACAGACTGCTGACCATTGTCTCATTATTGACTGCTGACCATTGTCTCATTACAGACTGCTGACCAATGTCTCAATACTGACTGCTGACCATTGTCTCATTACAGACTGCTGACCAATGTCTCATTACAGACTGCTGACCAGTGTCTCATTACAGACTGCTGACCATTGTCTCATTACAGACTGCTGACTATTGTCTCATTACAGACTGCTGACCATTGTCTCATTACAGACTGCTGACCATTGTCTCATTACTGACTGCTGACCATTATCTTATTACAGACTGCTGACCATTGTCTCATTACAGACTGCTGACCATTGTCTGATAACAGACTGCTGACCATTGCCTCATTACAGACTGCTGACCATTGCCTCATTACAGACTGCTGACCATTGTCTCATTACTGACTGCTGACCATTATCTTATTACAGACTGCTGACCATTGTCTCATTACAGACTGCTGACCATTGCCTCATTACTGACTGCTGACCATTGTCTCATTACAGACTGCTGACCATTGTCTTACTACAGACTGCTGACCAGTGTCTTATTACAGACTGCTGACCATTGTCTCATTACAGACTTCTGACCATTGTTTCATTACAGACTGCTGACCAATGTTTCATTACAGACTGCTGACTATTGTCTCATTACAGACTGCTGACCATTGTCTCATTAGACTTCTGACCATCGTCTCATTACAGACTGCTGACCAATGTCTTATTACATTGTCTCATTACAGACTGCTGACCATTGTCTCATTACAGACTGCTGACCAATGTCTCATTACAGACTTCTGACCATTGTCTTATTGACTGCTGACCAGTGTCTCATTACAGACTGCTGACCAGTGTCTCATTACAGACTGCTGACCATTGTCTCATTACAGACTGCTGACCATTGTCTCATTACAGACTGCTGACCAATGTCTCATTACAGACTTCTGACCATTGTCTTATTGACTGCTGACCATTGTCTTATTACAGACTGCTGACCATTGTCTTATTACAGACTACTGACCATTGTCTTATTACAGACCGCTGACCATTTTCTCATTAGATTATTGTTCTATGTTGAGTTAAATAGATGTATACACAAGAACGGTTTTTCCAATAAATCAGTTTATTTACATAATCACAGAGTGCATTTCTATCATCTATTTTACAGTGAAACCTGCCCAATCTGACACTGTGGTTTGAATTAGTGGCATTATACAAATATATTATTTGGTAGCTTATCTGAAGATTGAGATAAAAAGAAAAACCTGAATATCAGGTAGGGTAGAACTCAGGTGTTCAATTGGACAGGAGTCACTTTATTTATATCATATCTATATGACTTTCAAAATCCACAAATTCATTTCTGTATGCATTTTCCAATATTTTTATTTTTTTTTTTTATTTTTTTATTTTTTATAGTTGCAGGATATCATGTTTTCAGAAATGAATATGCAAGATCTGCATTTAAAAGCAAAGCAGTACTCTGACCACTATGAAGTGTCCAGACCAGTCATACCAGTGGTCAAACCAGGTATATACAGCCATGAAGGAACACTGAAGAGTCTGTAACCTGGCCTTCAGTGGACAGTGAAATGTTCAATTTACCCAAGTGAGGTGAAAAATGTCTCATTTGACCCATGGTCAAGATTTGCCAGAATGAAAGCCAGGCAGAGGTAGGTGGAGTCCTGGTTTGGCCTGGAAGAATGTGTAGGAGAGAACAACATTTGTACAGTCAGCCAGGAACGGATCTTCATGGAACTCCGGATCTATGTAGAAAAACACCGGAAGATCCACCTGGAAATAAAGAAAAAACATCTTACTGTCTTTATTCTCATATAATCCTCTTCTTTAGTGTAAAAAATTGAGTACCGTATTTATCCTCAAATAAGCCCCCTCCTTTAGTGTAAAAATTGAGTACCATATTTATCCTTAAATAAGCCCCCTCCATTAGTGTTAAAATTGAGTACCGTATTTATCCTCAACTAAGCCCCCTCAATTAGTGTAAAAATTATGTATTAAAGTTTGGGAGGACTTATTTGTGAAATACTTATAGTTTACTAAAGGGACTTATTTGTGAGCACAGGCTTATTTGTGAACAGGACTTATTTGTGAGCAGGACTTATTTGCAGATAAATACAATTGTGTTTTTTAAAATTCCATGGCTGTAATTAAAGGTTTTTTATTTATATCTCTTTTCAGACGTTCGTAAACTAATTTCCTAACAACTTACTTTTAATACTAGGGTTTGTTTGTTAGATAATTTGTACAGTAAACAGACCGTGTTGGAACAATAACTTAGAGAATAAAACAAAGGTAATATACTCCCTAATTTTTAAACTGCAATAACTTCAAAAATGACACAGAGGCTGCAAATTAAACTGCCTCTCAATATACATGTAACTCGTATGAAAAACCCTTCTAAATAATCTCTGTACATCACCGAGCAGTTGTAAAACATATCAAATCTTTTGAAATTTCAGAATGAACCGTTTTTGTGATGGGTTTTCCAGCCTGATATACATTTCATAAAAAGTCTACTTCGAGTATTTCGGGCCACACCAAGCCTAAGGTTCCAAGCCTAGTTTTGTCTGTGGTTTGTGTTATCGGAGTATGACTCATTTACACAGACAGCCCATCCAGTCAAATTAAAACCTAGAAATCAGCAGGTTTGAGGAAACTTCCTTTTTTCTATGGAATGATAGCCATTCTACACTTCCTTCAACATTTCTAACCAGAAAAAAAAATTGGGACGATGAATCATATTGGAAAGCTTAGTCACAAACTATGGATAAGCATTTACATATGTACAGTGAAAAAAAAACCCGAAAAAATGTACATTAAGGGGTCGACCCCGAGTAATCCCGATGGAATGGGCTGTGACTTAACAACTATGACAAACATGGGTCCTTTGTGAGGTTCTGCACGGTGACATTTTGTGATGTTCCACGCTTTAAGACAGCTAGTTTTGGTGGATTATGCTCTCATTCTTATCAAATTATGTTGTCGGGAACATCTGATAGTTTTTAACGTTGCACTCAAAGATGTAAAAAACAAATAAACATCTGCAAGATTCAGAATGCAATCCTTGATGACATAATTGGATACAATGTAGCTACAGTGTGTAAAATATAGACTGGCCAAAAACGCAATCCTGTAATTAATATACATCTACAATATATTGTTTTTGTTCATAATGATTATATAACATATTTGCACTGTATTGTTTCCATTTAAAATGAAATCATTTAATATAAATAACAAATTATTGAAAATATCAATTAAGTATAAATTATCTGTGATAACATGAATTTTTTTAAATCCCCCCTTCTTGTCCCCACCCTTTACCATAGACAATCTAGTACTATTTTGTCACCACTGATTTCAGGGCTTTTTCTGGGGGGCTTTTTGGGGCTGTTAATGGGCTCCATTCCCAATTCAAATTATTTCATATTGTGGCCAACTTCCCAAAATATGCACTTTACTCCTGAAAATTCTTACCCAATTAACCAATTGAATTGATTTCCCAAAATGACAAAATAGGGCCCTTCCCAAACTAGTGAGAAAAACCCTACATTTCCTACTGCAGTTCAGCAACCTTTTACCGATTTACTAAATAAACTTAATAAGGACAGGACCTTTTTTGGATTCAATAAATTTTATGGTTACAATTCAAAATGACTCTCATCCAGTAAACTATATCAGTGAAGTATATATGTAGCTGTCTAATTGTCCCATGTGAAGGAGATTGACAGGACTAATTAAAACTCTTGAGTTGATATTGTCAGGCCATAGTTTAGAGCAAGCCCTTTAATTGATTCTGACATGAACAGTGATGTTAGCTGCAAAAAAACCTTAGTAAAGGAAACTGGAGCCCAGGAAGATAAGGTTTCGGTTAAAACACCAGGATATACCAAAATAAAGCAACACCACAGTATACTAAATAAAGTTTACAGTTTCATGACACCGAAAATTGCCCCAAACTAACTCAGATCAAGAAAACACAAATTGGCTTCATGGTGTCTGTATTTAGATTCCAGTTAACATGCATCCAGGTGGTTAAAAAAGTGATTGAAATTCTAACCCTAAATACTTTCATCAACCTGATACCAGATTTCATTTCCTCAGTTTCATCAATATCCTAAATACTTCAATTACAGCAGATATCCGGCCTCAGTTTCATCAGTATCCTAAATACTTCAATTACAGCAGATATCAGCCTCAGTTTCATCAATGTCCTAAATACTTCAAATACAGCAGATATCCAGCCTCAGTTTCATCAATGTCCTCAATACTTCAATTACACAAGATATCAGCCTCAGTTTCATCAATGTCCTAAATACTTCAATTACAGCAGATATCAGGCCTCAGTTTCATCAACATATGAAAATTCCTGAACTTAAAATTTCTATATGAAAGCATTACAGAAAGGGAAAAATCTTGGTAGACGATCTTATCCTATTGATGAAACTTGCTCAAGATGTTGTTTTGACTGGGCTCCAAAATACTAGCTATAGGTGCTGTTATTATAGGGTGCCTACAAAATCTTTTATTATGGGAGAGATAGTCCATATCTTAACCCTTCAGTGGGTAGATCCCACGCTCTCTCTTTTTCTCCAAAGTGTCACATCACACTTGACCGATCATCCTCAAGAAGAAGCTGTGACCTAAATACCTCACAAATTGGAGACAATTATCACCTTGCTGAATCGTGTAACCCCAGCGTGGGTAATGCTTTGTAAACACAAACAATTCAGTCAAGACACAATGGCTGAAAGTAACAAATGTAAACTTTAATCGCCACGGAAACATGTTTTTACTTAAATCAGTCAACCGTAGAAGTTCTGATGGGCTGATGGGTATTGTAGTATATTTTTTAGCACATTAGTTTGTAGTATGAATGAGTTTGGGAAATTGGGTGAATTTGAGAGCATTTCTTATTTACATTGTATAGAAGGTCAAAACTGATCCAGTGAAAAGATTGAGTTACACACTTTAAATAAATGTTTGTTTGAAGTTGTATAAAGCTATATGTATGAGGAACGGCTTAGTGGTTCCATATGTTTTTCACCATTTCACACTGAACTCTCAGCCTCCCCGAGGTGGAATGTAACTTGTACAATCCGATACCCACTCTTAGTCACCTTAATGGGTCAACATATTGAAAGTGTTTAACAGCACAACATGTTCGCTACAGCAGATATTTATCAGCCTTAAAGTCCATATCACTAATAACCAAATGTCAAAATATTTTATCTGAAGGCACAGTAAGATCTGGTTTTCAGAAATGACATGTACATTAACTCCGATCTGACAGATCAGACACAGGGGAACTGGTGTGTTATATTACACAAATATTGTAGTGTTGTATAAGTTGACCTTGGTGGTGGAGATTTGACCTTGAACAAGTCAACATCCGTGGTGAAAATAGCTGATGATGACTTAAATTCTACACCTGAAGTTTTTACACGACAGGTAGTATTGGGCCGAGGGAGAAAGGAAATAGGTGAAAATCGTGTCTCTACGTGAAAGGGGGTACGTGAAAGGGGGTACGGGACCAAAAGCCTGGTGTTGACCCAAAGGTCAAATCTTACATTGCCCCACAAAGAGCCCTTCTATTTATATATTAAAAAGTATCAGAGCGAAATCAGGAAAACTCTGTACCCTATATGGCAGCCCAAACAACATCTGCCTCCATTGAGAATACAAATTTTGCCTTAAGCCACACATTTTCCCCAGTTTACCCCCGCAGTGGTCTCCAAATCTACAAGGACAGCACGTACACATTGTCCTTTATACAGGTCTTTGATTGTTAAGCAAGCTATTAATTTATTTTTCAAATTCTTCTTTCAGTTTCTCAAATTAAATTATGAATACATATATTATATGTATATTAACTTTCAACCTTTCATGACAAGAATATATGGGTAATTTTTAAGAATATAATCATTGATATCTATCATACAAAATCTTGACAGGGATTTTTTTATGAAGAATACATATCAAACACACACCAATTATGACGGTAATTATGACACCGAATACATCTCAAATCATCTAATTTGTCTCTTTAACACGTTGGTACTATTCCAAGGCTTGTTAGAGCAATTATTGAAAAAAATTCAAACAAAATATGAAAAAAAAAAAATTTGTATAATACAATCTAATTGAATACAAGATTTTACAGTAGAATGCTCTATTATAGTGTGGAGTTTTATGAAATAAAAAGAGTTTTTCATCCAAGAAAATGTCAAATTATTAACAGTCTGTCAAAAATGCCTTTGGTGCCTTTCAAAGTTCCGTTACATTTTTATGGTTTTCAATTATGTGCCACAGGAACGAATTAAGCCGCTAGGACACAAATATAGACATTGTGATTGAAAGCCTGAACCTTTCACACTATGATATATGGTGTATGCAAGTTGAAGTTTGAACCATACCAGCTGTATATCTAAAATTGCCTAACACAGAAACAATTTCAGGGTTTGTGGCGGCTGGCTAGTATTATCTACGTCTGTATCTGATAATGTAAGATTGTAAAGGAACACCTGACCCCAGAAATTTCTGTCCAATAAGACAATACTTTGTGTCTGTGTCTGTATCAAAAACAATTTGTCAAACAGTTGATTTCCAATGATACTGAACACCACAAACTCTGCTAACATCAGAGTTTCTAGTGAAGCTAGGTTTTATCTATCTTATAAGGAGCTGGTGTACATTTCTGTTATACTAGTCAGCTGACAATGGCCCTCTCCTCTGGCCCTCTCTCATTTGGCCCCCTCTCCTTTGGCCCGACCCCCTCACCTTTGGTCCCCTCTCCTTTGGCCCTTCTCCTTTGGCCCCCTCTCCTCTGGCCCACTCCTTTGGCCCCCTCTCCTTTGGTCCCTCTCCTTTGGCCCCCTCTCCTCTGACCCCCTCTCCTTTGGCCCAACTCCTTTGGCGGCCTCTCCTTTGGCCCGCCCCCTCTCCTTTAGCCCCTCTCCTTTGACCCCTCTCCTATGGCCCCCACTCCTCGGGCCCCCTCTCCTTTGGGCCCCCTCTCCTTTGGCCCCCACTCCTTTGGTCCCAACTCTTCTGGCCCCCACTCTTCTGGCCCCCACTCCTCGGGCCCCACTCCTTTGGCCCCCTCTCCTTTGACCCCCTCTCCTTTGGCCCCTTTCCTATGGCCCCCACTCCCTTGGCCCCCAATCCTTTGGCCCCCCCTCCTGACCCCTCTCCTTTTGCTCCCTCTCCTTTGGCCCCTCTCCTATGGCCCCCACTCCTCGGGCCCCCTCTCCTTTGACCCCCTCTCCTTTGGCCCCCTCTCCTTTGGCCCCACTCCTTTTGTCCCAACTCTTCTGGCCCCAACTCTTCTGGCTCCCACTCCTTTGGCCCCCTCTCCTTTGACTTCCTCTCCTTTGGCCCCCACTCCTCGGGCCCCTCGCCTTTGACCCCCTCTCCTTTGGCCCCCTCTCCTTTGGCCCCCACTCCTTTTGTCCCAACTCTTCTGGCCCCAACTCTTCTGGGCTCCCACTCCTTTGGCCCCCTCTCCTTTGACTTCCTCCCTTGGCCCCCACTCATTTGGCCCCCTCTCCTTTGGCCCCTCTTCTTTTGCTCCCTCTCCTTTGACCCCCAATCCTTTGGCCCCCTCTCCTTTGGCCCCTCTTCTTTTGCTCCCTCTCCTTTGACCCCCAATCCTTTGGCCCCTCTTCTTTTGCTCCCTCTCATTTGGCCCCTCTCCTATGGCCCCCACTCCTCGGGCCCCCACTCCTCGGGCCCCCTCTCCTTTGACCCCCTCTCCTTTGGCCCCCTCTCCTTTGACCCCCTCTCCTTTGGCCCCCTCTCCTTTGGTCCCAACTCTTCTGGCCCCCACTCTTCTGGCCCCCTCTCCTTTGGCCCCTTTCCTATGGCCCCCACTCCCTTGGCCCCCACTCATTTGGCCCCTTTCCTTTGACCCCCACTCCTATGGCCCCCACTCCCTTGGCCCCCACTCATTTGGCCCCTTTCCTTTGGCCCCCTCTCCTCTGGCCCCCTCTCCTTTGGCGCTACAACAGCCTTTCCCATATCCTGCACCATTCAGCATGTAATGTACCAATATGTATCCATACCAGCTGCATGCATTCTCTATTTACTCTTCCTTTAGTCTCATTCTCTAGGATTTTCTTTTTTTCTGTTTTTTTATCCCAATCATAATTTTCCATGCCATTCTACAAAAGTCACAATTTGTTTCCATGCATACTCTCTATCCCCAGTCATACTGCCTTCATACTCTCTATCCAGTCATACTGTCTCCATACTCTCTATCACAAGTCATACTGTCTCCATACTCTCTATCCCCAGTCATACTGCCTTCATACTCTCTATCCCCAGTCATACTGCCTTCATACTCTCCATCCCCAGTCATACTGCCTCCATACTCTCTATCCCCAGTCATACTGCCTCCATACTCTCTATCCCCAGTCATACTGTCTCCATACTCTCTATCCCCAGTCATACTGTCTCCATACTCTCTATCCCCAGTCATACTGCCTCCATACTCTCTATCTTCAGTCATACTGTCTCCATACTCTCTATCCCCAGTCATACTGTCTCCATACTCTCTATCCCCAGTCATACTGCCTTCATACTCTCTATCTTCAGTCATACTGCCTTCATACTCTCTATCCCCAGTCATACTGTCTACATACTCTCTATCCCCAGTCATACTGCCTTCATACTCTCTATCCCCAGTCATACTGCCTTCATACTCTCTATCCCCAGTCATACTGTCTCCACACTCTCCATCCCAAATCACACTGCCTGACCACACTCTCTTCCCCTACTGCCTCCATAAGACATCACATTATCACCTGAACCCAAACTCTGGTCGTTATTTTTCTCTCTCAGACCTCCTTGTGCCAGCAACTCTCCATAAATAACAGTACCTAGCCAAACCCAATATCATAAGAAAATCTCGCCCCTAACATCTGCAATATGTTTTGTACTTGAGGAGAGTATTTAATGTATTTGCGTCTGATTTGCCCCGTTATGATGACATTTTGTATAAACATGTGTGGTACGAGAGGTTACACCTGATTTATGTGTTATAGATCATTAAATAGTCGGTAACACCCAGAGTGATTCATAAAACGCATCTGTTTCCCTACACAATTTGTCTTACGCTTGCAAAACATTGAGCTAAGTATCAAAGCATGTTTTGCTAACACTTCTGGGAGTGAGCATGATAGGGTAGCGGAGGTTTGGGTGCCACAAGTATACCTTTCACATAACATGTACACCTATTACTTAAAGTAAATGCTTGTTTAAAATTTCTAATTGGCACAAAAATTATACAAGTCACAAACACGACTGGGGAGTTAGGGGTTCTTACGTTACCACTCAACTTAACTTGTTCAGATGTTACCGTATCGATCCTAAGATAAACCCTTCCCTACAAATAAGCCCTCTTTTTAACTTTTGCAGAATCTCAAAATTTTAAAATTGTAATCTACATGGTTCTCAAGTAAGCCAGCCTTCCCAAAACTTTAATACCATTTTTTATCAAGAAACAGGGTTCAAATATTTTTAGTGTAAATATGGTAATTTTTTTTTCATGTAATTACATTTTTATCTTCTTCATTTTCAGCCCATTCAGCGGTATCAATTAATCAACACTACATAGTTGTAATATCTACAATGACCGATGATAAGACTGGAAAAAAATCTCTACTTCCTGTTCCTACAGCTGTATATATATATACAGCGGAAAAACTTCAGCTACATCATTGTTTACATTAAATAATTAATTAGTGTCTAGCCACGACATCAAACAATCAATAATTGACACTAATTGTCTTATTTTAATACATTTTAAAACACACAGGTGAATTTTTAATTATTTACATTAATTTTATTAATGTTTTATGATGATGCAGTTTGTGTAACTTTTTGTTCTGTTCAAGACAATTCCTTCTAAACTTCATCTGTACCTATATGACCTACAAACTATTGCTGTGTATTCAATTTCAAAATTTCGTCAATTATTTTCTCATCAATTATAACTTGTGGTACTCGTACAGCATGTAAATTTCCGAGCAATGTGACAGCATATATACATGCTCGTAATAATTTGACACATATAAATATTACATGTGACATACATATACACTTTAATACATTGCCAAAAACAAGTTCTAGTACTTGGAACTAAATTTCAAAAATGCTGTGACTTGCATTAGTGGTTTACATCAATCTTACATTTATTTTCATACTCATTTCAGTTCATAGTACTATAACCTGAACAGAACTTACAAAGTTTAAATAGTGGCAATGCAACATCATGTGTTGTTTAGTTTGGTTTATTTTGTTTAACATCCTATAAACAGCCAAGGTCATTTAAGGACGTGCCAGGTTTTGGAGGTGGAGGAAAACCGGAGTACCCGGAGAAAAACCACCGACCTACGTATACGGTCAGTATCAGGCAACTGCCCCACATGGGTTTTGAACTCGCAACCCAGAGGTGGAGGGCCAGTGATAAAGTGTCAGGACACCTTAACCACTCGGCCACCCAGCCTCTGCAACATGAATGTAAATGTTACATTATAAACCTATGACTACATCCCTACAGATCGCCAAAGTTATATATTATATATAGGCACGCTGCATCCTTCATCAAAACTAGCTGTAGAAAGCACAGGTGTTTCCGAGCTGTGTAACAGGTGTAATGTGATACAGGTATATATATATATATATAGGTAAGGCCAGGTAGGTACAGGTAAAACATCTAGTTTGTTAGAGATTGTGAAATACCGCGTATATTAAATGTTACAAGATACTTTTTGGTACATTGATTCTAAATATAACTTATCTGATCAAAAAACTCTTTCTACTTCTTCTCATGCACCAAAAGTCTGTTTTTACTTTATTTTTTGATACATTCACCTTAATCAGAACAAGTCTCCAGCTGTCTGACACTGTAACAATAATGTCTGTCATGATAAGTTGAGTACATTATGAGAAAAATCATGTTTTCCGTCACCATGGCAACACATACTTTGTCCTACTAGGGTAGCAGTGTAAATTCTAGGAGACATTCTTGTCTAGAAGTTAAGGACTGAAGAGCCAAGTATATAATTTGTCCATCTGTGAAATATGTTTGGTATATAGCTGGCTTGATGCCGCTTCTACTAATTATAACTAAAGTGTGTAAATACTAGGAATGCTTTATCATACAGGAAACTTTGGGCTATCAAACACAGCCAGTCAAACATAGGGACATACCAGGTCTACAAAACACAGCCAGCCAAACATAGGGACATGTCAGGTCTACAAAACACAGCCAACCAAACATAGGGACATATCAGGTCTACAAAACACAGCCAACCAAACATAGGGACATGTCAGGTCTACAAAACACAGCCAGTCAAACACAGGGACATGTCAGGTCTACAAAACACAGCCAGTCAAACATAGGGACATGTCGGGTCTACAAACCATAGGGACATATCAGGTCTACAAACACAGCCAGCCAAACATAGGGACATGTCAGGTCTACAAACCACAGCCAGCCAAACGCAGGGACATGTCAGGCCTACAAAACACAGCCAACCAAACATAGGGATGTCAGGTCTACAAAACACAGCCAGTCAAACATAGGGACATATCAGGTCTACAAAACACAGCCAGCCAAACATAGGGACATGTCAGGTCTACAAAACACAGCCAACCAAACATAGGGACATATCAGGTCTACAAAACACAGCCAACCAAACATAGGGACATGTCAGGTCTACAAAACACAGCCAGTCAAACATAGGGATATGTCAGGTCTACAAAACACAGCCAACCAAACATAGGGACATATCAGGTCTACAAAACACAGCCAACCAAACATAGGGACATGTCAGGTCTACAAAACACAGCCAGTCAAACACAGGGACATGTCAGGTCTACAAAACACAGCCAGTCAAACATAGGGACATATCAGGTCTACAAAACACAGCCAGCCAAACATAGGGACATGTCAGGTCTACAAAACACAGCCAACCAAACATAGGGACAAGTCAGGTCTACACATCATAGCCAACCAAACATAGGGGCATGTCAGGTCTACAAAACACAACCAACCAAACAAAGGGACATGTCAGGTCTACAAAACACAGCCAACCAAACATAGGGACATGTCAGGTCTACAAAACACAGCCAGCCAAACATAGAGACATGTCAGGTCCACACAACACAGCCAACCAAACATAGGGACGTGTCAGGTCCACACAACACAGCCAGCCAAACATAGGGACATGTCAGGTCTACAAAACACAGCCAACCAAACATAGGGACATGTCAGGTCTACAAAACACAGCCAGCCAAACATAGGGATATGTCATGCCTACAAAACACAGCCAACCAAACGCAGGGACATGTCAGGCCTACAAAACACAGCAAACCAAACATAGGGACATGTCAGGTCTACAAAACACAGCCAGCGAAATTTCACAAAGGGACATGTCAGGTCTACAAACCACAGCCAGTCAAACATAGGGACATGTCAGGTCTACAAAACACAGCCAGTCAAACATAGGGACGTGTCAGGTCTACAAAACACAGTCAGTCAAACATAGGGACATGTCAGGTCTACAAAACACAGCCAACCAAACATAGGGACATGTCAGGTCTACAAAACACAGCCAACCAAACACAGGGACATGTCAGGTCTACAAAACACAGCCAACCAAACATAGGGACATGACAGGTCTACAAAACACAGCCAACCAAACATAGGGACGTGTCAGGTCTACAAAACACAGCCAACCAAACATAGGGACATGTCGGGTCTACAAACCATAGGGACATATCAGGTCTACAAACACAGCCAGCCAAACATAGGGACATGTCAGGTCTACAAACCACAGCCAGCCAAACGCAGGGACATGTCAGGTCTACAAAACACAGCCAACCAAACATAGGGATGTCAGGTCTACAAAACACAGCCAGTCAAGCATAGGGACATGTCAGGTCTACACAACCAACAGACACAGGGACTTGTCTAGCCTATAAAACAGACAGACACAGGGACTTGTCTAGCCTACAAAACAGACAGACACAGGGACTTGTCTAGCCTACAAAACAGACAGACACAGGGACTTGTCTTGTCTATCAAACACTGCCAAACAGAGGAATCATCTTCTCAACTATGACTCAACAAAACTTGGCAACACTCAGAAGATGAATCTGATTAGGGATGCAAGAAATGATTCAATTTTCCAGCCTGCAATTAAGTGATTGATGAGAATTTCATAGTGAGAAATGTTCTTCTAAAGATGTGACTACTTTTCAAATCCCACTGGCATATGTAGACTGGCATGAGTCACAGGAAACAAACCAGTTCTGTGTTGACAAGAAAACCGGGAAGACATACAGTTATAGCATGTGTACTTTGTTAGTGATTGTTTTTATGAATTATGAGATATCTTCCATCTTCACAATATATGCAAAAAGTCAAAACAAACTTCACATATGTTCTAATATGAATTATGTGCTGTCTCGGGTTTATTGGAGAAAGGATGGATGAGCTTTTGAGATTGCTGGTTAAATAATTAAACTGGTGTATTTAAGTATGGATTCCAAGAGTAACATCCAGTAGGCCACTCATATATATTATCAGAATCACCTTGAGCTCCTAAGCCACACACACTTACATAATTCAGAGTTCATATCTTGTAGCTATGAATTACAATTAATAGATGTGCTGAATATTTAAAATGGAACATAATATCATGTAGTAGAAGTTTTACTTATATAACATTCTGAAGATAATTTGTATGATGACCTTATGCAAAATATATATGTGAAAGTTTCAGTGCAATGTATATCTAACCATCAGATAAGGCTGCTTGATGCTTTCAACACACCTGGGTAATTAACTTTTATGACCTTGAATGAAGGTCAAGGTCATTTTTATGAGGGAAGTTCATAGCGCTCCATACCAGGTACATGCTGGCCAAATAACATATCCCTGGATTTTTCGGAACTGGAGATAACTCTTAAAAGATTTTTACCAATTGTTTTCAAAGTTAAACTTTGACCCTGCCCATGACCAAAGATGACCTTAAGCAGTAACTTGAACACAGTGAGAAGAAACAGACTTGCATACTGCTTGCTCTTCATGACACTTAAGTATGATTTCTCTAGATCAAAGATCTTCAGATTATGTTGTTTGAAAACTTGACCATTCTTTTACACTTGTGACTCTAAAAGTAGGTCAAGGTCATTTATATGAGGAAAGTCTATAACACTCATTACAGGTACTTACAGATCACATATCAGGAATGGGATGTAATCCTTTTCTTTTAAAGATGTTTATGGTAAAAAGTTTGAATGTTGCAATATTTCAAGCTCAGAGGCATTTTGTGCAATGTAAGCTGAAAATGAAATTTATTCCTTGTAAGCTGAAAATAAAATTTATTCTGTGTAAGATGAAATGAAATGTATTTATATGACCCAGTAGCTTACATAATGCTAAGTATTCCTCCTATTATGATCAGAGTTAAATCAATTGCATTCACAACAATGACAACCTGGTGACCTACTGGATCCACAGGTAACATAAAAGTTGTCAATTGTCTTTAGCTGTCAATTGTTTCCGTTGACAGCTGATGTTATTCCTCAGTTGTAAATTAATTTAATGATGTAGCACTTCATTCCTTTCTGTCAATCCTAAACTGGCAATGAGCAATAAAATTTGCACCTGACATGAATACATTGTGCACAACATCCCTGGAATAGACATCAACTCTTAAATCAAGAGTTGGAATCAACAGCTTAGGATCAGTTAAATTTTCTTCATCTGGAAACGTTGTCTGGTTTTGCCTGAATATTGGGCTTCTTACGGACATTTTCATGACTGACAATATTCCTTTAAAGATCTGGTGTTACAATGGAGGATCAGATGGTGGTTTCTCCTTTGTTAATAAGAACTGCTGAAGCCTGTGGCCTGTTGATTGTACGAGGCGACTAAAACTTGGCCCCTACCCCTGCAGAACCTTAGTGGACACCGATCTGCTACTGTCCCCTTTACATCACTTGGGGTCTTTATATTATCCCTAATTCTTTCCTGTCTTTTCCTTTTTTTTTGGAATCCTTTCTGCTCTGTCTTTCTGTTCTTTATTTCTTCATCTGTCAGTGTACCCCTGACAACTATCCTCATTACCCTGGATGTTGAGGAAGTCATTCCATAGAAATTGATAACATTTATGTTAAAAATAAGTATTTTATGGGAATAATATCCAGGATTGTATTGAACCATTTAAAATTACTCAACATACTCTACCTACCATATCATTAAGTATATATGGTACAAATTTATCTTCAGACTTGTCTAACATGGCACAAAACAGTAAATTAATTTGGGTTGTAACAAGGTTTTTCATTGGTCAGTAATTTAATTTTGGTTGTAACAAGTCTTTTCATTGGTCAATATTCTGTCTATCAAGCGAAAGTGCATGTTTGATGACATCATACTGAAAGTACCTGGTACTAGTTTTTCGCAAAACACATTGGTTTTGGTAATTTTTCATACAATCATCTGCTACTGTATTATATTAATATCATAAAACAGATCTACATGCCAATTTTCCATCAAATACACAGACAAAATACATGGAACTGAGATTGAAACAAGCTTCTTTCTGGTGAATGGCATGCAGAAAAATTGGAAACACACTTTGGGTTGGGTAAACATCAAAATTAAAATTGCACCGTAGGAAAAATGCTCTTGCTGTTATAGAATTTCCTTTTTTTTTTTCAATTTTGAAATTAAGTTATAAGTACTGAACATGACAATAAGTTGGTCTATCGCTGTAATATAGACTGAAAATGTAAATGCACACTTTGCACAAACCACTTAGTGGTTTATTCAGCTGCATTCCAGTTGTGTATTGGGTGTATTGCCATAGACTTACTAATTTAATATTAGTTCAATCATTTGATATCATAACATGTTACAAATAAAATACAAAATTTAAATTAATGATACAAATAAATCTCTCATTATCTTTGTGTTTGTACAGACTAATATCGGCTGGCTAAAGTAATGTAATTAGAAATCTCTAATCATGTATAACACAAAATGTTAAAAGCCTTGATCACAAATTACGATAAAACAATTTCTGCTCCAATCACGGAGAAATCTATCGCAGGACTAGGTAAAGGTCACTGGTACCATAGTCAGGCTCTGTGAGATAGATGAAGCCATATACTCTACAAGTTGGTCAACAGGGTATGATTCATAGCTGGTTAGAGATAAGTGACCAATTACTGACCATCAACATCGTATGGCTCCTGTCAAAACTATGATCACCTAAGCTGGACTGGACAACTAACATAGGCCAGTCACCATTCTGATGACCTCAGAGCTATATTTTGTAGATCTCTGAAAGTTAGATGATTTGGTTAGGTTTCAGGTGATGGTTAGGTTCCAGGAGGCGGGAAGTCAATGGGGCACTTCTACAGCCATGTATCCCTCCCTATTTCGAGACCAATACAACTAACAGTTTGTAAAATGTGAATACATATGTATACCCAAACAATTAGTTAGTTACTGGTTTTTTAATTACATGATTGTAGATAGTTGCTAGTTTATCGCCTACATGACTCTGCTTATCGCTGGGTTTTGTCTCACAGACTGTGCCCAAACACTACATACACTATTTATATTTATGACAATTAGTCTAGGGGGCCAGTGCCTAAAATCGCATCCAAATTTGGGATTGGCTTATTGCAAGATATGGTACTATGGTTACTATGGTTACTATGGTTACTATGGTTACATCACAAGATGAATATCAAAGACATAAACTTCAACAAATTAATTGACATCATTTCATTTGGTTTTTCTTTTTCTTTTTTTTAAGAATACCAGATATCAGCTCCAAATGATTTTAAATAGCAATACCCAAAATTTCTTCACAATATAAAAATGTTTCTGAAATCCAACATTTTCTGCTTTTTTTCCCCCAAATAAATGGTCATGCTTTTAAAATATGGACAGCATGAACACAGAGCTGCTGGAGAAGAGAATACACGAGTGTTTGACTTGTAGAATACTGAGTTTAAGAAATACTGATGATCCATTGTGTGCACGGATAGATTAAACCCTGATGTGTTTAATTAGTTAACTGCCATTCAAGAAATTAATCTATTGATGAGACCACCTTCAACACTGACCAGGGGTCATCCTGACAATGACAAGACGTGGTGATTCAGACCACATGGTCATTATGACTCTATGAGGGCGCCATCATTAGTGACCGGGAGGAGGTGACCAGATCCATTATCAAGTCCACACTGGCTGTAATAATAACATACACCAACTCTCAGCTCTGGTGTCCAATAGTACTGGAACCAATAAATAAATATCAAACCTTCTTACTCCACTTAAGTTGGAGTCTCAGGGGTCTGTGAATAAAATATCACTGGATCCCAGAGGTACGGAAATAAAATAATTACAGAATCCCCAAGGTCTGGGAATAAAATACACGTCTTGTGTAAGCACCAAACATTTTCTGTAAACAATCCACTATCTGTAGCTCTCCGAGACTTAAATATCTGAAACAGCTACACGAACTCACACAAATTTATTGCTGTCCGAATCTTATCTTTTAATTAACTCTGAAAAGTTTTTTAGATATTTTAATTTTGCTATCATTAAAAACAAGATTATGTTTAAAAAAACTTCACATCAGATTTTATATTTATTTAGACATTTTCAATCAAGCACAATTAATGCTTAAAAGAAAGTTATCAGATTTAGTGATAAGAGAAAATTGTTTATATAGAATAATTAAATAGAATCAGAGGACCTCGGGAACAGAGGTGAGAGTAGGCCTGTCAATGGTATAAACTACCACGGAAACAGCTGGTACCATCTTAGGCATTTAAAGAGATATTTGAGAGTGATTTCACTGCATTTTCACCCAGAAAAATTCTCAGTGATCATTGTGTGAAAAATGACACAAGAACAATATTCTTGATAAAACTCACATCTACAAGGATGCTCCATTGCACACGTCTTGGACCTGCACATGTATCAGACCGTACACTCATGATATTACTGATGTATTTTATGCTAAAGTTACAGTTTCTTCAGCACAAAGTCATGACCATGTCACAGCAGGTTTCAGACAGGTTAAAATAGGTTCCTGCTGATTTTAGGTATTTTTAAACATACTTGACATTTATTTCTTGTAAAACATTAAAATTTAATACATACAGCATCCAGTATGCCTATAAGATGATTTGGATACTGTTTTTTAATACATTTTAAAATTCAATCAAACTTACCATACTTATCTGCAAATAAACCCATGCCCATGCACATATAAACCCTCCTTCTTATTCTATCACAGAATCGTCAATTCTAAAATAGTAATTAAAGTGGTTCACAAATAAGCCTTTCCCAAACTTGAATACTTAAATTTTTCACTGAGGAGAGGGCTTATTTGAGGATTAATATGGTAAGTTACCCAGCAGCATATGTATTCTTTGTGTATCTGATAATTCTATTTTCAAGTCCAAGGGTTTCTCGGATTTTACCTTGCATTGATGTAAACACTCAATGCATATACATGTATATCTATCCTCAAATGAATCTTTTGTCGTTTTCAAATGAGCCACATAATCAGCCTTAAAATGAGTTATTAAATACAGCTACATAATATGATTATGGACTCAAAAGTTACTTTGGCTTTTGTATTTGAATGGAAAGTCAAAGATCGCTATGACCAAAAAAAGACGAATAGCCAAAATTATGATTTATATTACATGTATATCACCGAGAATCATTTGGTTTATTTTGTTTAACGTCCTATTAACAGCCAAGGTCATCTAAGGGCGTGCCAGGTTTTGGAGGAGGAGGAAAGCCGGAGTACCCAGAGAAAAACCACCAACCTATATTCAGTACCATGCAACTGCCCCAAGTGGGTTTCAGATTCACAACCCAGAGATGGAGGCTAGGCTAATAATAAAGTGTCGGGACTCTGATGAGCCACCACAGCCCCTTGCTTAAAATCACTTGGAATACAACTTTAATGATGTTTACATAAGGCACAGACCAAGTAAAACATCTGATGCACCTTAAAATGGATAGTTCCACATGACAAGTACTGAAGTATTATCATAATTATGTAGCGAAGTATTATCATAATTATTCAGCGGGCCAGGACACAGCGAAACGCTCTGTGGTCAGGTAGCTCAATGGTTAAGAGTGTCTGTCTAAGAGGTTGAAGGTCTTGGATTCAAATCTTGGTCTGGTTGTTGCATTTTTCCTCTCCTATTACATAGTGTGCCCGACTACATACTCATGGAAGGTGGTATAGGGTCTCGTGTATCTTAGGAGTTGAAGACTTTGTTGAAGGAAGAAGGAATGCTACGGCACTGGACTGGGTGGAACTGCGGATGGCCCTAGTAGCTCATATGGTTAGAGCATCGGTCTATAGAGTTTGGAGGCCTTGGTTGGAGTCCAAGCCTGGTATGCATTTAGTTAATGGTAGATAATACTGTTAATTTATACTAACACAGGTTTATATTGCTAGACCTTCAGTCATATCTGAGGGAGACATATTCAGTGTCTCTTTAGGACCAGGACTGACCCTTCCAGTGGGAGATACAAGGCCAAACATAACCCTGGGGAACAGAGGTACAGAATGGGCCAGACCTTGAGGTATATCTATACAGATCTGTGTTGATACTGTAATCACACCATTGCCATTAATGCAGACAAATTGGAGTACTAGCAAGTTGTTAGAGAGCAATGAACCTGTACACAACACCACATGTCAGTCTCTTAATTATCAGTCAAGTGTGTCAGGTGCTAGGGGTGTACTCATAAAGTTCTCTAGACTGCTACTCTCACACTCAATACACAATACTCATACTCCGTCCCAGCATCCCTTTACTTCAATCCAAAACTCATACTCCGTCCCAGCATCCCTTTACTTCAATCCAAAACCCATACTCCGTCCCAGCATCCCTTTACTTCAATCCAAAACCCATACTCCGTCCCAGCATCCCTTTACTTCAATCCAAAACCCATACTCCGTCCCAGCATCCCTTTACTTCAATCCAAAACCCATACTCCGTCCCAGCATCCCTTTACTTCAATCCAAAACCCATACTCCGTCCCAGCATCCCTTTACTTCAATCCAAAACCCATACTCCGTCCCAGCATCCCTTTACTTCAATCCAAAACCCATACTCCGTCCCAGCATCCCTTTACTTCAATCCAAAACCCATACTCCGTCCCAGCATCCCTTTACTTCAATCCAAAACCCATACTCCGTCCCAGCATCCCTTTACTTCAATCCAAAACCCATACTCCGTCCCAGCATCCCTTTACTTCAATCCAAAACCCATACTCCGTCCCAGCATCCCTTTACTTCAATCCAAAACCCATACTCCGTCCCAGCATCCCTTTACTTCAATCCAAAACCCATACTCCGTCCCAGCATCCCTTTACTTCAATCCAAAACCCATACTCCGTCCCAGCATCCCTTTACTTCAATCCAAAACCCATACTCCGTCCCAGCATCCCTTTACTTCAATCCAAAACCCATACTCCGTCCCAGCATCCCTTTACTTCAATCCAAAACCCATACTCCGTCCCAGCATCCCTTTACTTCAATCCAAAACCCATACTCCGTCCCAGCATCCCTTTACTTCAATCCAAAACCCATACTCCGTCCCAGCATCCCTTTACTTCAATCCAAAACCCATACTCCGTCCCAGCATCCCTTTACTTCAATCCAAAACCCATACTCCGTCCCAGCATCCCTTTACTTCAATCCAAAACCCATACTCCGTCCCAGCATCCCTTTACTTCAATCCAAAACCCATACTCCGTCCCAGCATCCCTTTACTTCAATCCAAAACCCATACTCCGTCCCAGCATCCCTTTACTTCAATCCAAAACCCATACTCCGTCCCAGCATCCCTTTACTTCAATCCAAAACCCATACTCCGTCCCAGCATCCCTTTACTTCAATCCAAAACCCATACTCCGTCCCAGCATCCCTTTACTTCAATCCAAAACCCATACTCCGTCCCAGCATCCCTTTACTTCAATCCAAAACCCATACTCCGTCCCAGCATCCCTTTACTTCAATCCAAAACCCATACTCCGTCCCAGCATCCCTTTACTTCAATCCAAAACCCATACTCCGTCCCAGCATCCCTTTACTTCAATCCAAAACCCATACTCCGTCCCAGCATCCCTTTACTTCAATCCAAAACCCATACTCCGTCCCAGCATCCCTTTACTTCAATCCAAAACCCATACTCCGTCCCAGCATCCCTTTACTTCAATCCAAAACCCATACTCCGTCCCAGCATCCCTTTACTTCAATCCAAAACCCATACTCCGTCCCAGCATCCCTTTACTTCAATCCAAAACCCATACTCCGTCCCAGCATCCCTTTACTTCAATCCAAAACCCATACTCCGTCCCAGCATCCCTTTACTTCAATCCAAAACCCATACTCCGTCCCAGCATCCCTTTACTTCAATCCAAAACCCATACTCCGTCCCAGCATCCCTTTACTTCAATCCAAAACCCATACTCCGTCCCAGCATCCCTTTACTTCAATCCAAAACCCATACTCCGTCCCAGCATCCCTTTACTTCAATCCAAAACCCATACTCCGTCCCAGCATCCCTTTACTTCGTTCCATCACTCATTCTCCACCCCTTTACTTCATTCTATCACTCATTCTCCACCCCTTTACTTCGTTCCATCACTCATTCTCCACCCCTTTACTTCGTTCCATCACTCATTCTCCACCCCTTTACTTCATTCCATCACTCATTCTCCACCCCTTTACTTCGTTCCATCACTCATTCTCCATCCCTTTACTTCATTCTATCACTCATTCTCCATCCCTTTACTTCGTTCCATCACTCATTCTCCATCCCTTTACTTCATTCTATCACTCATTCTCCACCCCTTTACTTCGTTCCATCACTCATTCTCCACCCCTTTACTTCGTTCCATCACTCATTCTCTGTCCCTTTACTTCATTCCATCACTCATTCTCCATCCCTTTACTTCATTCCATCACTCATTCTCTGTCCCTTTACTTCATTCCATCACTCATTCTCCATCCCTTTACTTCATTCCATCACTCATTCTCCATCCCTTTAGTTCATTCCATCACTCATTCTCTGTCCCTTTACTTCATTCTATCACTCATTCTCCATCCCTTTAGTTCATTCCATCACTCATTCTCTGTCCCTTTACTTCATTCCATCACTCATTCTCCATCCCTTTACTTCATTCCATCACTCATTCTCCATCCCTTTACTTCATTCTATCACTCATTCTCCGTCCCTTTACTTCAATCCAAAACCCATACTCTGTCCCTTTACTTCATTCCATCACTCATTCTCCATCCCTTTACTTCATTCCATCACTCATTCTCCATCCCTTTACTTCAATGCAACAATTATATTCACTTCCTTTAATTCATTCCAGTATAATACTGTATCCATTGACTCCATTCTAACAGATCATACTCCGTCCCTTTAATTGATTCCAGTATAATACTGTATCCCTTGACTCCCTTCTGACAGAATATACTCCGTCCCTTTAATCTATTCCAGTATAATACTGTATCCATTGACTCCATTCTAACAGATCATACTCCGTCCCTTTAATTAATTCCAGTATAATACTGTATCCATTGACTCCATTCTAACAGATCATACTCCGTCCCTTTAATTAATTCCAGTATAATACTGTATCCATTGACTCCATTCTAACAGATCATACTCCGTCCCTTTAATTAATTCCAGTATAATACTGTATCCATTGACTCCATTCTAACAGATCATACTCTGTCCCTTTAATCCATTATCATACCATACTCTATCCACTGACTTTATTCTGAAACACTCAAATTTTATCATTTTACACAATTAATCAACATTCCATAAAAACAATACTAACATACAATGATACATATGTTTACCTGGAGTTCAAACCACACAGATCCATAAATGTCTGTTTCACATCCTGGTCATCTAAACAACATATTGTATTTGTAGTGTTAAATTCTTTTTTAAGACAAAAAAATTATGAACAGATTTCCTAAAAATATTATCAAACAAATAAACAGATTTTTCTTTAAAGTTAAGAACAACTTCCCTATCATCTTTTTAATTATACAGGATAGGAGGCATAACATTTCATTATTTATTTCAATTTAGAAAAAATAAACAAAAACAAAAACAAAACAAAAACAGACATCTTTTAAAGACAAAAGACATGTAAGCACTGAAGTTGTTGATCAAAAAAAGGTCACAGATTACACAATTAAAATTCTTTTCAGCTTCATCCACATCTGAGAAAAAAAAAGAACATTCCATCCACATCTGAGAAAAAAAAGAACATTCCATATATGTATTTACTTTTTAAATTGATCAGCCAAATATTACCTGAGACTAACATAACATTTAGAACTTGGTACTGTGTGTTACTGACATACTGGAGTTGGTACTGTGTGTTACTGACATACTGGAGTTGTGTGTTGGTACTGTGTGTTACTGACATACTGGAGTTGTGAGTTGGTACTGTGTGTTACTGACATACTGGAGTTGGTACTGTGTGTTACTGACATACTGGAGTTGTGTGTTGGTACTGTGTGTTACTGACATACTGGAGTTGTGAGTTGGTTCTGTGTGTTACAGACATACTGGAGTTATGTGTTGGTACTGTGTGTTACTGACATACTGGAGTTGTGTGTTGGTACTGTGTGTTACTGACATACTGGAGTTGTGTGTTGGTACTGTGTGTTACTGACATACTGGAATTGTGTGTTGGTACTGTGTGTTACTGACATACTGGAGTTGTGTGTTGGTACTGTGTGTTACTGATATACTGGAGTTGTGAGTTGGTACTGTGTGTTACTGACATACTGGAGTTGTGTGTTGGTACTGTGTGTTACTGACATACTGGAGTTGTGTGTTGGTACTGTGTGTTACTGACATACTGGAATTGTGTGTTGGTACTGTGTGTTACTGACATACTGGAGTTGTGTGTTGGTACTGTGTGTTACTGACATACTGGAGTTGTGTGTTGGTACTGTGTGTTACTGACATACTGGAGTTGTGAGTTGGTACTGTGCACAGGGGCTTGGCACGATTTTCCAAATGATAGTCTATATATATATGTATATAGTATCAAGGGTAGTAACTACAAAGAGGGGGAAGACGAACGTATTTGAAAAAAAAAAAAATTGTCGTATTCTGCGGGTCAAAAATCTTAGTGACACATACATTACATTAAAGAGAAATGTTTTATCTTTCCAATGAGTGTTCGATGAACAAAATTGGCCAAGTATTATCCAAGTTATGACCTGACGAATTCGGAAATAGATGCTGAAATGGCTAGGTCGGAATCTCCCTGTCCGGTTGAATAGTCGCCTCGCCTCTAATGGGTACCTCAATAACCATTCAGAAATCGAAAAATCGACGCTTGCAGCGGTATACAGTAACCATAACTATGTCAATATAGGATGTCGGTTGGTTATGTTATCCGTCATGTGCCGTAGCCAATTCCATATTACATCACCGAGCTTACCGTCTTCAAAAAGAACAGCCATCTTTCCCTAACCTTTCGTGACTTTGTTTATGTCGTTACAGTGGTCGTACAGCCAAGAAGCGTTCCGAATGAAGGGAAATATGGCTGTTCTTTTTGAAGACGGTAAGCTCGGTGATGTAATATGGAATTGGCTACGGCACATGACGGATAACATAACCAACCGACATCCTATATTGACATAGTTATGGTTACTGTATACCGCTGCAAGCGTCGATTTTTCGATTTCTGAATGGTTATTGAGGTACCCATTAGAGGCGAGGCGACTATTCAACCGGACAGGGAGATTCCGACCTAGCCATTTCAGCATCTATTTCCGAATTCGTCAGGTCATAACTTGGATAATACTTGGCCAATTTTGTTCATCGAACACTCATTGGAAAGATAAAACATTTCTCTTTAATGTAATGTATGTGTCACTAAGATTTTTGACCCGCAGAATACGACAAATTATTTTTTTTTCAAATACGTTCGTCTTCCCCCTCTTTGTAGTTACTACCCTTGATACTATATACATATATATATAGACTATCATTTGGAAAATCGTGCCAAGCCCCTGTGGTACTGTGTATTACTATGCTAGTGGATGTGTCTGTTATTAGCAAGTTCTGTTGTGTCTAGCCTTAGCTGCAGTGTGATGAATCACAAAGATTCGGAGGCTGGAGAGAGCTTCCTCACTGTCATCAATACCTCCCTCCAACACACCCGGCATTACTAAACACCCTGAGGAAATAGATACCAGCCTCATCATCTTGGAACTTAACATGAAATATATCTTAAACCCATGTTGATTGGTATTTTTATTGATTTGGCTGAATGGCAAAGTCAAATCTTTTTTTGAAAATTTCAGGGAATTGCTAGATTCACTAAAATCAATACGTCGCAGAATTTCCAAATACTCTTCACAAAGCTGAAAAGCTCCAACAAAGAAGGCTAAAATCAATGTTTGGGGGAAGATTGATAAAAAGACAAGCATATGAATCATTCATACGATCCGTCTAGCTCGACTATTCTATCAGGGCTTCATCAGACCTGAAATATGTAGCGGAGGATTTCTGAGTGCAGAGTAATAATACTTATAAAAAGATAACCAAAACTGTATCTTATCTATAACATATTTGCATGCACAATTATTCAAGATGGCGTTTTAAAACGGTGTTTATGTGGCCCTTTCATCTGCGGATGGCTCATGTACTGTAAGTGTACTAAATTTAGCGCTTACCTTATTTCCGTGCAGAAGCATTGCGCTGTTTTATGATTGTGCTAACTAACTACGTTTTGTATTTCCTATTTCTATAGCAATTAATCATATTGTTCCTATTTGCACTAAAACAAATGCAGTATCAAGGTTTAAGGTCTTAATTGTTACCTCTATGTAGAAACTATCATATTAAAGTGTAGATACAACTAAAACCCATTATATATACTAATATTACATTTTAAGTGCCTTAACTAATTACAGATATCTATAATTAACGAGCATTAAGGGAATTGCTTAACCAATGCATGTTCCCTACCGACCTTGGCTAAAAATAGTAACAGTGACCTTGATCGTGAACCAAAACCCTGAAAATCAAACTTGTCCCCAAAAACCCTGAAAATCAAACTTGTCCCCAAAAACACTGAAAATCAAACTTGTCCCCAAAAACACTGAAAATCAAACTTGTCCAAGATAATATGGTTCTTTATCATTTTATAAAGTTTGACATAAATCTTTCAAGAAATGAAGCCGCTACAGAGCTAAAAATAAAATTGGCGTTACATACATATGTACAAGATGGACAGAGGGAAAATCGTTAGTTCCCCTTTCATTCGTAGGGGGCTGGACTAACAAAAAAATGTTTCTTACATTTACATCTTTGCAATAGACCTGGAGGTCATTATTTGCAGAAATATCATTTACAAAGACTTTCAAACTAACCTGAATCTGCGAAGGTAAACAAAGTAACAAAAAGTCTTTATGATTAATTAACATGACAGACCTTTAAAAACTGCACAAACTTGTTTGTTTACATTTTATTTTTTTCCCTAATACAGAATGTAAAAGCCAAGCATTGTAAGAGTAACATTATAATGTGGCTTTAAATAACAAATTGATAGACCTAGTAAAAAATATGCATTGCATTCTACACAAACTTGTTTGTTTTCAAATTTTATTACATACCAGTAATTATGTATGAAAACAACTACTTTTAAAGCCACATAATTATAAACAGAACCTGTTTCAGTGAAAAAAGACATAAGATTTTATTAAAATCTGCAAGGTGTCACCAAATTATTACACAGGTACATATATGTGTGTCTGGGTCCACAATGCACAGATACATACAGGTGTGACTGGCTAGGTGTCCCCAATACACAGATACATACAGGTGTGACTGGCTAGGTGTCTCCAATACACAGATACATATAGGTGTGACTGGCTAGGTGTCCCCAATACAGATATATACAGGTGTGACTGGCTAGGTGTCCCCAATACACAGATACATATAGGTGTGACTGGCTAGGTGTCCCCAATACTGATATATATAGGTGTGACTGGCTGGGTGTCCCCAATACAGATATATACAGGTGTGACTGGCTAGGAGTCCCCAATACAGATATATACAGGTGTGACTGGTTAGGTGTCCCCAATACAGATATATACAGGTGTGACTGGCTAGGTGTCCCCAATACAGATACATATAGGTGTGACTGGCTTGGTGTCCCCAATACTGATATATACAGGTGTGACTGGCTAGGTGTCCCCAATACAGATATATACAAGTGTGACTGGTTAGGTGTCCCAAATACACACATACATATAGGTGTGACTGGCTTGGTGTCCCCAATACAGATACATACAGGTGTGGCTGGCTAGGTGTCCCCAATACAGATACATACAGGTGTGACTGGCTAGGTGTCCCCAATACACAGATACATACAGGTGTGACTGGCTAGGTGTCCCCAATACAGATACATATAGGTGTGACTGGCTAGGTGTCCCCAATACAGATATATACAGGTGTGACTGGCTAGGTGTCCCCAATACAGATATATACAGGTGTGACTGGCTAGGTGTCCCCAATACACAGATACATATAGGTGTGACTGGCTAGGTGTCCCCAATACAGATATATACAGGTGTGACTGGCTAGGTGTCCCCAATACACAGATACATATTGGTGTGACTGGCTAGGTGTCCCCAATACACAGATACATATTGGTGTGACTGGCTAGGTGTCCCCAATACACAGATACATATTGGTGTGACTGGCTAGGTGTCCCCAATAGTGTCCCCAATACAGCTAGGTGTGACTGGCTAGGTGTCCCCAATACACAGATACATACAGGTGTGACTGGCTAGGTGTCCCCAATACAAATATATACAGGTGTGACTGGCCAGTTGTCAATCACTAGGTACTATTTTATTTACCATTTACATCAATGTCTGTCAATAACTTTGATGAATCATTGTTGACACACAGATATGAGACATTGCCTTTACAAACACAAAGGTGCCTCTGTCTCCCACCATTATACAATACCTGAGTAACATAAGGCTATCATAATGGCTAATGAGTATATCCTAAATTACCTATATACCTACAGTTGTGTACGACATACCTATAATATTACATGTGTAATATAACTCTCCCATCTATACACCCATACACAGAAGGTGACAAGTCAAAAGTTCAGGCATGGCACTGCCACATCATCAAATATCTCAAATTACCAGCTGAGCTAGCATTACCCTACAGTGAGGACCAAATAATACTGCCAGTCTGTACCAGACAATCATAGATGTTATAATGACGTTTATAGATGAAGTATAAATCTCAAATAACCTAATTTCTCTTTTGGCTTAAGGCTGTATGCTGCTAACAATTTATACCAGTGATTTTTATAAGAGCTATCATCCTTTAAGAAATGTTAGTAAGTATTATCCAATCATTCAGATTAGCCAAGGTTCATCAATGCATATTCACAAAACTTTCATTCAAAACCTAATGTTTATTCATAAATGAACTTTTTAAAACATAGCATTAACGTATTAATTAAGAAAATTAAATCATTTTATTATAGATTTGTGTTTTATTTTCACAATTTCCACAAGAAATCAATATTGAACAGTTCCACAATATGTTATTTTGATAAGTTCACACCCACTCCCAAACCTCCATCCCCTCCCTTTCCCAATCCCATTCACCCCCACCCCCTTCCCCTCTCTCTTCCCTTTGTTAGATGAAATGTTGCAAATGCTAAAAATTTGGAGATAATCCCAGAGGATTGGAAATTCCACTGGAGCCATCAGTGACAATTCATTTACTAATGACACATAAGAACAAAGACAAAAACCAATTTAGCGAATAACACCACAAATCATCCGAATAAAATATGACAGGCTTCTGTTCAAAAGGACAATGACTGATCATTGTGTCGTATCAGATACAACACAATGTAATATAAACATCTTGTGGTTTTTGATGCTAGGTTTCCACATCCCAGACAAATAAGAGGCTCAAAATCAATATCGGAGCCCGACTCGTTCTCCTTATATAGATATATAAATATAGAAAATACAATTCACTGTAGCCATCTTGTCTACCGGTGGTCAAAACATACAACCTTTGAACTCAAAATATTGCTAAAGGAAACTTCTCATTAATATTCATCAAAAGTATTTCCCTTAAGGGGAGTCAGCTGAACTGATTTAATCTTGTTGCCATAAAGCCAGCTACCAGAATGGCATAGTCATAAATAGTATTGGGTCAGCCCGATACCCATACCAGGCAGATAAATAGTAGATATTGCCATGGAAAATTTTCATACAATAGTCAATACCCAAATAGGCAGAATGTTACCATGGAAACAACAAATAAACAATCTATTCAAATTCATATGATGAATGAAACTACATTGAAATGAGACATTGGTTTATAGTTAACAAATAGATTTCTTGTTTTAATCAATGACTAACCAATACAATGCACAATACAATTGTTTTACTGCCCTGAAATCCCCAACCTTCATCTTCGAGATTATAGCTGTTCTCCTAGAACAATAGGTCTCACAGGGGCATGTATCGATGTTTCTGGGAAGTCTTGATCTAGTATAGTAATTACAGAATAATAAACTCCCCAGGAAACATCTTACATGCCCCTGTGGGTTCGCCCTACAAGCTAATGGAGACCAAAATTTATACAACTGCTGGTCAACTTGACATGTGCATAAAATCACAGCCTTGCAGAGCCGATTTCATGGCCTGTTGCAGACGATTTCATGGCCTGTTGCCTACTCACATCGATGGTTTACACAAGTACACTCAAACTATTCCCAACAATATTGATACAGATTAAAACCAGCTAACAATGAACATTTGTAGGTGTGGCAAACATATTTTTCACAATGAAAGTCTGTTTTCCGTTTTAAATTATATAGTTTTAAAGTAAATACAGTAGATTAATTCACATTTGGACAAAATCTACCTTCAAATACAAGCATTGCATTGAGCAGGAAAGGAGTAAAAATTGCATTTTACTAGTTTAGGGGGTGGTGATGGGGTAGTCAAAATTAGCTGGACTCAATTGTATTTTTGCTTTAATGTGAGAATGTATTATAAAATGTGATATATTAACAAGTGTTTGGTCATACAGACTGTTCCACAGTTTACAACATACTGTTATGTGATAATTCACATGACTTCAACTTTAATCTATTATGATTAATACATTCAAAAGTTTGAACTCTGACCTCTCATTCTGACCTTGACCTTGAGGTTGGATTTATATGGTGAGTTGTGTGCCAATTTTAAGTTATTATCATTAGTTAATTCAAAAGTTGTAATTTCAACTCTGACCTTTCATTGTGACCTTGACCTTGAGGTTGGATTGATATGGTGAGTTGTGTGCCAATTTTAAGTTATTATCATTAGTTAATTCAAAAGTTGTAATTTGAACTCTGACCTCTCATTGTGACCTTGACCTTGAGGTTAGATTTATATGTGATGTGTCAGTCATAATTTCACACAGGATGCAAACACATGAGCAACTGAAAAACATGAATATAAACATGTAATGTGTGTCAATCACAAGATGGTACAAGATACTATCAGACAAAAGAGTAAATTGAAATAGTATAAATACATCTGTTAAATAGCCAATCTTTATTTATATCCATGCCTTAGAAAATACAAAGTCGTGTTGTATAAAGCTACTGATAGTAAATGGATCATCCTATGGATGTATACACCTGATATCTTTATTGTGGGTTTATGACTTTTCCAGACAGATGTGATCAGCAGAAATGTCTTTCCTGGTATAGGAACTGTAGATTATAGTCAAACAGTCTGCTGATTGAGTCACCAAGAATGTCTCCCATTACTGATCTATTTTGGTTAAGCAATATATCTTTCATCATCAAATCAATTATTTCTGTTGTCAAGGTTTACTACTGACAATTTTGACTTGTCAGGTGAAAAATAATTTGAAGGCGGCTCATAATTAGACTGATGAAATTGATTCTCTTTCTTCCATTATTATAGGTAGTTTCAATTGATGTAGTAGCACCATGCTGACACTATCTACACAGAAGCTTAGCTGCTGAGGTAACAGATGGGTAATGGTAATAGGTGTAACACATTGAGCCTCCTCCCATCGTAAACACAGGTGTTCTTCTTCCAGACTCCAGTATACACCCTAATTACAGGTGTTACATATACTCCTCCACTGACAGAAGTGCCCCCCCCCCCCCCCCCCCCCACATACAGAGGTGTTCCCCTTCACAGACACAGGTGTTCCCCTCCATAGACACAGGTGTTCCCCTACACAGACAAAGGTGTTCCCCTCCGCAGACAGAGGTGTTCCCCTCCACAGACAGAGGTGTTCCCCTCCACAGACACAGGTGTTCCCCTCAACAGACAAAGGTGTTCCCATCCACAGACAGAGGTGTTCCCCTCCACAGACACAGGTGTTCCCCTCCACAGACACAGGTGTTCCCCTCCACAGACAAAGGTGTTTCCCTCCACAGACAAAGGTGTTCTCCTCCATAGACACAGGTGTTTCCCTCCACAGACACAGGTGTTCCCCTCCACAGACAAAGGTGTTCTCCTCCGCAGACAGCAGACATGGGTGTTCTTCTCCACAGACAGAGGTGTTCCCCTCTGCAGACAAAGATGTTCCCCTCCACAGACAGGTGTTCCCCTCCACAGACAAAGGTGTCCCCATCAACAGACACAGGTTTTCCTCTCCGCAGACAGAGGTGTTCCCCTCCACAGACAGGTGTTCACATCCACAGACAAAGGTGTTCCCTTCTGCAGACGGAGGTGTTCCCCTCCACAGACAGAGGTGCTCCCCTACACAGACACAGGTGTTTTCATCCACAGGCACAGGTGCTCTCCCTCCTCAAACAAAAGTTTCCCCCTTACAAGTGTTTCCCCTCTAAATTCCCTGCTGTTCCCCTCCACAGACCCTTCACCCCCTCCTCAGATACAGGTGTTCCCAATCTAGACCGAAGTATCCCCCTTAACAGACATAGCTGTCCCCCTCCACAAACAGAGGTGTTTTCCCCCATCACAGGTATATACAGGTGCTCCCCCTCCTAAGACAGAAGTTTCCCCATCACAAGTGTACATGTTTCCCCTCTATATATTCCCTGGTGTTCCCCTCCAACAAACACCATTCCCCCCTCCACCCCCCTCCCCCACCCCCCTTCCACAAACACAGGTGTTTCCCCTTCACAGACACAGGTGTTGCCACCTCCCCTCCTCAAGCTGTTTCCAGTGCCTGATTTTATTGGGATCAACATGAGGTGTTAGTCTGCTCTATCCTTTCATCACTCTCCCCTAACTACAGTCTGATGGCCTGTCGTCCCCCTCCTTATAGGCGTGATGATTCAACACCTGGGTGTCTGGGGGGATCATATCAGTCTGATCCTGTGACTGACAGCTGTACCTATACCACTGACTCCAGGATGGGTAGGCCACCAACTACACTGATAAAACCTGACTCACATCACTAATAATTATTAGGCTATGCTGTATAACTGTCACATAGGCTGGATGAAAAAGACATTGTTTGCAAAATGACATCACAATGCTTTGTAACATCATATATGCTTCATTAAATAAGTTATCTTAGTATTCAATTGTCCATGAAATATGCTAGAACAGACACTGGAAAAACCTGTAATATTGGTAAAGATTTTTTTTTTTTTAATTTAAGCTATAAAATTATAAACATTGAAAAACATAGATTGTACTGTATAAATTTCATGACATATTACTTCTCATAAATCATGATGTGCCAATCACCTTTACTTTCTATATTCACGAGATGACCTCTGGTTGCACACTTTAATTTGCTTGAGTGAATGAAGAAACTTCACAACTTTTTCAATCCAAATGGCAATGCACACAAGCTATTTAGAGTGTCATACATGTAGTTTTCTATATAATATTACACAGAAGTTATTTCCTTATTTTTTCTTCAGTAGAATAACTTGAGAGCATTGTACCCAGATTTGTGGACTGCACAGTGTGCTACGCATTAAAACCACGTTATTGAATTAATATAAATGTACTACTGTTCAACGAAGCTACCGAGTACAAAATAGCTAGATCGCTTTAACTTTCATTTGTTTGCTTGCTAAAACAGTATTGACAGAGATGACACAGATTCTGTTCATTAAAGGCTTAGGATCTAGTATATCTCCTCACAAAAACATTGTTTTAATTAATATAACTATATAACACAAAATGAAACTAGAAAATATCTGTAAGACATAAATACCCCCACTGCCACTTGGCACCCCGAAAGCACAGTTTGGTGAGGATCACATCAGCAGTTCCTGAGATTAGCTAGTTACATTGTACCAGGAGGCGAAGCGACGCGACGCAATGCGACACGACGGGACAGGACAGACATGGGTAACAATTATATGCCATCCATTTCATGGTGGGGCATTATAATGTATTAAAGAATCTCTTACCTTGAATATTGCACGAGAAATACGTAATTTTTCTATGATGAAAATCAGAAGATACTTATTATCGGTATGATAATAATGAATTGGCAGAAAACAACCATCAATATCTCCTTAATTACGATTATGACAGTGAAAACAGACAAAAGGAAATGTGCTTTTAAAATTCATTTATATCTAACTCGAGAGTCATTCCCCAGAAAACTGGACATTCATTTTTTCTCATGAATATCACAAATTCTATGACTTAAATAGAATTCTATCACCATTGATAAATTTAACACTAACTAACAACAGTTACTGCTTTAAGCTCTTGAACACTGGCACACTATTTCAGATCTACACAGCTGGCAAAACTATCCAATTATCACTTAGCATTCCCGAAACCATTAAGCCAACAGAATTATGAACAGCTCCGACCACTTTAGTTCCACTGGTGACAAAATTTGACATAAGGTGTGATTTCTCTTGTAAATCCGAAAAAAATTATAATTTCTGATTCTTTTTGATACATGATGGTCTTTTTAGTCGGATATCCAGATTATAACAAATCGACAGACTGTGTTAATTAGGGGATTGGAATTAATTAGAATTATGTCATTTTACGGTTCTTAGAGTTACATGATGGAAATTTTATATCATATGAGTCATGAGAGGAGGGTATAATGTGTGTGTGTATAGTTACAGTGCTATAGTGGGAGGGGGATGTTCGGTGGACCGACAGTGGTGACAAAGGAGAAAAGTTATGGTTGGTTGACCATGGTTTGTCAATTTCCCCATATGTCACACATAAGCTGCTTTGGAAATAGAATATCCACACTGCCATAATATTTGATAATTATCAACTGGACTGTGACCAAACCATACGGCCATTTATAAGTCTGATTGTTTAACTCAACCAATTCTGTAGTTTCACAAAAAAAAAAAAAATTAAATTAAAAAAAAAAAAAAAAAACAGAATCATAAATCTTCACCTCAGACTTTACCTGGAAAACAAACTTCCTGTTTCATGTAAGATCGGATATAGATTATGTTATATAATGATCACGAACTTCTGGCTACGGTTATAGTATTTATGACAAACAGCATGTGAATTGTGGGTACATTGTACGGAGCTCTGTGCGGACTACTAATTCTACAGCTATTAATGTCTATATTTATTTACGCAGTCTGACATTTCACAGTCACGTTCCCCTTCCTGGTTGATGTTGATGTCATCAGTGAAAGTGTCACCAATCTGGCAGTGGTTACCTGCCTGACTACACCGAATATACCATACTATCATAGATAATCACCGCCAATAACTTCCTTACTACCTGGATCGTGCCCTATACATCAAATGGGTATCAAAGGAAAATTGTTATCTCTACATAATCGAGGATGCAGGTTAGAAAAGATGAAGTTTTGATTGACAGTTCAGGATTCTGCATGGATCTGTAGTGATGGGTTCTCTTCTCAGTACGAGATTCTGCTTTATTTTTAAAGGACTGTGGTTGACTTCACATTTACATATTTAAATATACTGCAGAATTTCTGTATCTGATACTCCGTAACTGATCATTGACGCCTTTGTCAACAACAAACCTAAAAAAAGAGCTTCTTTTAATTTCACGCCACAAACATTTAAAAATTAAAAGGTTTTTAGTATTCTCAACACTTTAAACAAGTTTTAGTTGAAAAGCTTGTCTATCAGTAAAATCTACGGAAATCATCAACATATACATTTAACATGTTTACATGGCTAGTTCTGTTGTCAGTGAATAGTATAAATGAAGAGCTGTATGTATCATGTTGCCCAAGTGTCTGCAAAAATTGACTTGTACCCATGCAGTGTCTGATAAAACAGTTTGTCTCCTAAAGCATTTGATACACAGATGTTTTGGTTTATTTTGTTAACGTCCTATTAACAGCTAGGGTCATTTAAGGACATGCCAGGTTTTAGAGTTGGAGGAAAGCCGAAGCACTTGAAAAAAAACGGGCCTACGGTCAGTACCTAACAACTGCCCCAGTTGGGTTTCGAACTGGCAACCCAGAGCTGGAGGGCTAGTGATAAAGTGTCTGGACACCTTAACCACTCGGCCACCGCGGCCCCTCGATGTTACACAGAACTTTGGTTTGTTTTTGTTTAACGTCTTATTAACAGCCAGAACAACAGATCACCGGGATGTAGCTCTTTCTACATCCCATCGCTTCCTTACATACTCCTATAGACAAAGTACTGCGGCTATTGCTGTTGTGGTATTGGCAGCCCTGCAGCATTGATCCAGACATAGCTCTACTGGTCAGGGTAGTATTTCTTCATCTTGTGATCACTTGTCAGGTTACAAATCAAACCCTTGTTCTCTCTAATCTTGTTACTAGTGACTACAAACCAACAACTTTTCTAATCGATGGTCAAGTTACAAATCAATGTCACATTTATCTAATCCTGTCACTACTCAGGTTACAAATCAGACTTGAATCGCCCTAATCCTGTCACTGGTCAAGTTACAAATCAAGCTCCTATTCCCCTAATTCTGTCACTGGTCAAGTTACAAATCAAGCTCCTATTCCCCTAATCCTGTCACTGGTCAAGTTACAAATCAATCTCCTATTCCCCTAATTCTGTCACTGGTCAAGTTACAAATCAAGCTCCTATTCCTCAATCCTGTCACTGGTCAAGCTGTAAATAAAGCTCCTATTCCCCCAATCCTGTCACTGGTCAAGCCATAAATAAAGCTCCTATTCCCCCAATCCTGTCACTGGTCAAGCCGTAAATAAAGCTCCTATTCTCCCAATCCTGTCACTGGTCAAGCTATAAATCAAGCTCCTATTCCCCTAATTCTGTCACTGGTCAAGCTACAAATGAAGCTCTTCCTAATCCTGTCACTGGTCATGCTACAAATGAAGCTCCTATTCCCCTAATCCAGCTACTGGTCAAGCTATAAATCAAGCTCCTATTCTCCTAATCCTGTCACTGGTCACGCAACAAATCAAGCTCCTATTCCCCTAATCCTGTCACTGGTCAAGCTACAAATCAAGCTCCTATTCCCCCCTACTCCTGTCACTGGTCACGCAACAAATCAAGCTCCTATTCCCCCCTAATCCTGTCACTGGTCATGCAACAAATCAAGCTCCTATTCTCCCTAATCCTGTCACTGGTCAAGCTACAAATCAAGCTCCTATTCCCCCCTGATCCTGTCACTGGTCAAGCTACAAATCAAGCTCCTATTCTCCCTAATCCTGTCACTGGTCAACTTTCTACAAATCAAGCTCCTATTCCCATAATTCTGTCACTAGTCAAGCTACAAATTACCTATTCCCTAAATCCAGTCACTGGTCAAACTACAAATCCTGCTCCTGTTCGATAATTCCCTCTAATCCTGTCACTGGTCAAGCTACAAATCAGGCTCCTACTTCCCTAATCCTGTCACTGGTCAAACTACAAATCAAACTCCTATTCCCCTTGATCCTGTCACTGGTCAAGCTACAAATCAAGCTCCTATTCTCCTAATTCTGTCACTGGTCAAGCTACAAATCTAACTCCTATTGTCCATTTTCTGCTCACTATCAGACATTGACATGCTGCAGTAGATATTGTATACAACAAAGGACCTTTATATACACTATATCTGTTAATATTACTGATACCATACCGGTCATCAATTGATGTTTACTCTGTACTGATGTGTAACATGTGTGTGACTAATGAGTAAACACAGAGGTTTTAAAGGTAAACATTTACACATCATCTGTATCACGAAGATCTTAAAAGTGACACATTCATCAATAACAATGTGTATCATTTATCCACTAGCAATTAGGTCTGGATAATTGACCAGAGCCAATCGGAACAAATTATAGCAGAGTCTAAACAAAAAGGTTCAGTAGTTTACCTAACGAGTCTGAGTTAATTAAAACTACCTGCTATCTAAACAAAACACCTTTCCTCAGTCCTAACATGTTTATTACTGATGATTGGATCAACATTAGATATCTGATTAACAGTTAAATCCTACAGTGTTCAGGTAAATCAAGACTTGAAACACTGCGGAGAAAATAAAAGAAGCACATGTACTGGTAATGTAATTCTTTATGAAAGGCCTACACTTTTTTCCGTTTTTTTTTTTTTTTTATTTATGACTACCAGTATTTTCTTGGTCTGAAGGACGCCATCAATGAACCCTAGTTCCACATCATTGAAACTGATATTCTATTCTAACTAAAATGAGGAATTGATTTTTATTCGTAACCCTGCGGTAGCTACCTGGTCATACGTCCCCCTGAGAGACCGACAGCAAAGTACAATGTCATACTGGGTATCCCGAAGCTTTTCTAAATGTCCTATAATTTATTGAGTCAATATAAAAACTACCCACGCTATTAAACCCGAGTGAGTCACAGGGTACTCAAGTACAAATGGATGCTGACAAAGAGATGCAAATCAGATTTCATTAAATTTTAAATTCCTTTGTCACAAGTAAAAGTCTGCTCAAGGCTATAGTTAAGTCACTATGTTGTGTCTGGGGAACTAATTTGTGAAAGGGATACCATTTTTTTTTTTTTTTTTTTTAATCCTTTGTTATATACATCAGACATTTTCACAGAACACAATACTGAGTAGCCATTTTAGCCAGCTTTCAACATGCCAAGTAAATCAAATCATAAAATAACTTATCAATTATTAGTTAACCATACCCTGTAAATGTGAGTCATTTCAACATTCGATCATTAAAAAAATAAATAAATAAAAAGAACATATAACATGGAAATCATATATTGGTGCATACATTAACCAATTAACTTAATCTTGATGTTGAAATGAGAATACAGTAAAAATATTGCTGCCATCATCTACTTGTCAACAGAATGCTGATTCTATAAATATCTCCTCTGTTTGATTTAATTTCTCTGAGAGGATATTCAGCTTACAAATCGGTACAATATATTTAACCTATGGTAGCAGGAGGCTACACACCATTGTCAGCCTCCGCAGTTTCCCTTTGTTCTCTTTAATTACTCCAGTATTTGGTTTCAAACTGGGTCAGTGAAGGGTCACCTGTGTTAATTGGAACTGGGAGATGTACTCCTTTGAAATTCAGCTACAACACAACACACTACAACTGGGTAGGAAGGTGCAACCTCAGATATCTCATAACTACAGCAGGACTAGGTCCTAAGGGGAATCACCTCACAACATTAGGACCAGGCAAGGAATCTCAGATATCCTCTAACTTCAGTAGGACTAGACGGGGAACCTGGCCTTAGATATCCTCTAACTTCAGTAGGACTAGACGAGGAACCATCTCAGATATCCCCTAACTTCAGTAGGACTAGACGAGGAACCATCTCATATATCCTCTAACTTCAGTAGGACTAGGTGAGGAACCATCTCAGATATCCCCTAACTTCAGTAGGACTAGAAGAGGAACCATCTCAGATATCCCCTAACTTCAGTAGGACTAGGCGAGGAACCCTCTCAGATATCCTCTAACTTCAGTAGGACTAGGTGAGGAACCATCTCAGATATCCCCTAACTTCAGTAGGACTAGACGAGGAACCATCTCAGATATCCCCTAACTTCAGTAGGACTAGGCGGGGAACCATCTCAGATATCCCCTTACTTCAGTAGGACTAGGTGAGGAACCATCTAAGATATCCCCTAACTTCAGTAGGACTAGGTGAGGAACCATCTCAGATATCCCCTTACTTCAGTAGGACTAGGTGAGGAACCATCTCAGATATCCTCTAACTTCAGTAGGACTAGACGAGGAACCTGGCCTTAGATATCATCTAACTTCAGTAGGACTAGGCGAGGAACCATCTCAGATATCCTCTAACTTCAGTAGGACTAGACGAGGAACCATCTCAGATATCCCCTTACTTCAGTAGGACTAGACGAGGAACCTGGCCTTAGATATCCCCTAACTTAAGCAGAACCAGAAGAACAAAGGCAAAGGGTCACATCAGATACCTTTAGATTTGGGAAAGGGGGGGGGGGGGGGGGACGTCTGATATTCTTTGAGTATGGAGAGATACAAAAATACATACATTTGTTTTTTCAGGTTGATTGTGTCAAGCACTTGTTTTTAACACTGGCTTTTGATATATGGTCAGGACAATTAACACAGCATTGAGAGAAATATCAACATTATCAGTTTATCTAAAAGTCTTTTACAGCCTGGGGAAAGGAATTTCTGAAGTTACCTCCACACTGCATAGATAGCAAAAACAAACCTGCAGTTCGGTATAATGAGGGTGTGATAATGACTTCAGAGGCTGCTAAGTGAATTTCTAATGCTAATTTCATTATCCTTAAAGACACGTTCTACAGATACAGAAATGCCACAGCTAATTCTGTACCGGTGAATCAGCATCCTTAGATTGCTCCGTAGCACACCTGGCACACACTGCACCACTCCATGTAGGAGAGGGGGGAGGGGCGTGAAACTCTTCACAAAGCACTTCATGTCTTCTCTGATCTTTACAAAATACACACATTTATCTGTTCACTGGCTGCACATGCACTGAAGGTCGGACAAAAACATGGTATTGCACTGAGTGTCTTTGTAGCTTAGTAGGATCTGCAATACTACCAGCTGTGAAACAAACCAGCTGAGTGTTGCTTCAGAGACACAGGAATATGTGAGGGATCTGTAAGATTTTATAATGCCTACTTCAATAATACTGGAATATAAAATGTCCCATCTTAAGACAAAATTGTATCAGCAACTCTTTTTGAAATACGAATATGTACTTCTTTAATTTAGGTTAATAACTGAATCTTTCGTTATTTTTATAATTTATGTCCATACTTTTAATTTTGGTGCGAATCAGCATATCAGGACTGACAGATCGCTATATTACCATATTCATCCCAAATAAGCCCCTTCATCCCCTAGGGTAGAGCTTATCTGCCTTTTATCTTGGCAGCCGGGTTCTGATTCCACAATTGGATGTGAAAAGGTATGAGGTCACCTCCCAGACCACACCCTTTTGTGCTTCCGTGAGGGCCAACAAGTGTGATTAATAAAAAAAATTTTTCGTGATTGTTGTAAAATAAGTTAACATTTTACTATCTTGAAACTGATGATTCAGCAAAAATGAAGGGGGGGTGGGGGGGAAGGGGGGGGGGGGGGGTGATATGCTTATTTATAACAAGAGATCCCAGAGGGATCTTGGCGCCCACCATTGAATGTTCTTTATAGGTTCCATGTCAGATTGATCTTTTCTCTACTTTTCTCTTCTTCTAAGTCTTACTAATCTGTGTAAACTCAGAAGAAACCTCTAGTACTTTTCAAACAAGGGAAACCTATATATAAAATTTAAGATTTAGGCACCAAGGGGAACCTATATATATGGAATTTGAGAAAGATTCCTTCAGTGCTTTCTGAGAAATAGTGATAACAAACTTCAATTGTCAAAATCCAAGATGGCTGCTTGTCGGCCATGTTGTTTTCCGATTGGTCTCAAAATGCAATATGCATAACTAGGCACCTGGGGGAACCTACATATGAAATTGCAGGAAGATCCCTTCATTAGTTTCTTAGTAATAGTGATAACCAGTTTCAATTTTCGAAATCCAAGATGGCTGCCTGTCGGCCATGTTGTTTTCTGATTGGTCTCAAAATGCAATATGCATAACTAGGCACCAAGGGGAACCTACATATAAAATTGGAGAAAGATCCAATCAGTACTTTCTCAGAAATAGCGATAACAAACTTCTATGGTCAAAATCCAAGATGGCTGCCTGTCGGCCATGTTGTTTTCCGATCAGTCCCAAAATGCGATATGCATTACTAGGCACCAAGGGGAACCTACATATGAAATTTGAGAAAGATCCCTTCAGTACTTTCTCAGAAATGGCAATAACAAACTTTAACGGTGTAAATCCAAGATGGCTGCCTGTCGGCCATGTTGTTTTCTGATCGGTCCCAAAATGCAATATGCATAACTAGGCACCAAGGGAAACCTACATAAGAAATTTGAGAAAGATCCCTTCAGTACTTTCTCAGAAATAGCGATAACAAACTTCAATGGTCAAAATCCAAGATGGCTGCCCGTCGGCCATGTTGTTTTCCAATCGGTCCCAAAATGCAATATGCATAACTAGGCACCAAGGGAAACCTACATATGAAATTTGAGAAAGATCCCTTCAGTACTTTCTCAGAAATAGCAATAACAAACTTCAATGGTCAAAATCCAAGATGGCTGCCCGTCCTCCATGTTGTTTTCCGATCGGTCCCAAAATGCAATATGCATAACTAGGCACCAAGGGAAACCTACATATAAAATTTGAGAAAGATCCCTTCAGTACTTTCTCAGAAATAGCGATAACAAACTTCAATGGTCAAAATCCAAGATGGCTGCCTGTCGGCCATGTTGTTTTCCGATCGGTCCCAAAATGCAATATGCATAACTAGGCACCAAGGGAAACCCACATATGAAATTTGAGAAAGATCCCTTCAGTACTTTCTTAGAAATAGCGATAACAAACTTCAATTGTCAAAATCCAAGATGGCTGCCTGTCGGCCATGTTGTTTTCCGATCGGTCCCAAAATGCAATATGCATAACTCGGCACCAAGGGAAACCTACATATGAAATTTGAGAAAGATCCCTTCAGCTCTTTCTCAGAAATAGCGATAACAAACTTCAATGGTCAAAATCCAAGATGGCTGCCTGTCGGCCATGTTGTTTTCCGATCACTCCCAAAATGCAATATGCATAACTAGGCACCAAGGGGAACCTACATATGAAATTTGAGAAAGATCCCTTCAGTACTTTCTGAGGATTAGCGATAACAAGAATTGTTTACGGACGGACGGACGGACGGACGGACGGACGGACGGACGGACGGAGGGAGGGAGGGAGGGACGGACGGACGGACGACGGACCACGGACGCAGGGCGATTTGAATAGCCCACCATCTGATGATGGTGGGCTAAAAATGGGCTTATTTGTAGCCAAGGACTTACTTATAGATGTGGGCTTATTTGTAGACATGGATTTATTTGTAGACATGGGCTTATTTGTAGATGTGGGCTTATTTGAAGACGTGGGCGTATTTGAAGATATGGGCTTATTTGTATACATGGGCTTATTTAAAGACATGGACTTAATTGTAGAAATCATACATCACTAAATACAGTAACCCTGAAATCATTTCCTGTAATATTGAGAATAAAATGTCTGCATTAAGCATTATTAAAAACATTGTACACAATAAACATTTTTTTATAGAGAATCAATCAAAACAACAGATAATGTCGTGACCATGCATGGTACGACTACGGTAATAAGTACACACGGAATAGTCCCTGATCCATCATCCCGCCCCATACAATATAATCCTTCCCTATACAAACATAAAATACGGACTATAGGAAAATTTACACATAGTACTATACATAATGTATAGCAATGACCAAGGGGGTACACTTTATACTCTGTAGTACAGTATTTACCCACACCTCATGTATTATGTATTTCAGCTGCCGACCAATTTTCTCTCATCAGAAGGTCAGTTCCCTGTTTCAAACTAGCTACATGTCATAAAGTACTCATATTTAGTTGGATGCCCAATACAACAGTCAATACAAATTTATTAGGTTTACAAGCATCTGAAAGCTATTTTTCACCTTTTTTGCAATTTCTTTTATAGTTTCATCTATGGCTCTAAGAAACAATTGTAATTAATCTGTGTAGGTATGTTTTTAAATTTTATTTTCAGAAAATAAAATGGGGAAATTTTTTTGACCTTTTTTTCAACTGCATGGTATAGCTGAATGCTCCAGAATAAGAGAAATAGAGAAATATTGAACAGCATTGTATCTGAATTCTTTGCAGCATAAAGCAATAAAAATCGATCATTTATCAAAGCTAACTACAACCTGTAATCGAAATGTCAGACAATTCTATAAGTTATCTTTTGCTACTTACTACCATTTTTTTTTTTACATAACCTTAATATTAGTGTGCAAACATACAAAATATCTACGGTTTATTTAAGGTCATTAAACATATTGGTAATCACAAACTTAAATATTCTTGGAACGAATTCAATTGTCTATCGAGAAATCAAAAACAATAGATTCTGATTTCCATTTCAACAATGATATATATATTCTGCAGAGTTGTATATCTACAATGAATGGTATCGCTGAAATGCCGCAGTAAGACCTCTATCCATCAATAATTCAAGCTCACAGGAGGTAGATGTACAAGGTGTATATACCTACTCCAGAAGTATGGGATAACGGTTAAATATCTGGTAATAATTTACTTGCCGTAAGACATAAAATGGAATGGAATTTTTAACATTAAAACATTAAACCAATCCTGTGGATGATATAATATGAAGGCAGAGCTTATATTCCACATGTGGCATGGTCTCAAGTATGGATTTCCATCTTAGAAACATTCTATCAAATCTGATATTATCTGCCTGTGTATTTGTAAAAATATCAACACTCCTATACACTTGGTTAAAGGCTAAAAGGATTCTACACATACATTTATCTTGAAATATTTAATTTTTCAGATAGGAATATTGATTTTTTGTTTGCTGGAAGCGTGGTCTCTTTGTAGTAGTTGGTGGCTACCTCACTGAACAACATATGGAAGGCTCATCACATGCCATCCAGAGCAATTAGGGCAAAGTGTCTTTCCCAAGAACACAACCAAAACAGCATAGACCGGCCTGTTTCTCAGTTTCCCAGGAAACAAAACCAGCTCGTTTTTCATTTTCCTGAGAAACATAAACCAACACATGTAAGGACCTTACAATATATATCGAGAAATAAGTTCATGCCTGGTAATAAGCTCACCCATACCTTGTAACAAATATTTCATTGTCCAGGAATAAGCCCACCCCTAAATTTGTAATTTTTCACGTGCTGACACACTGGGCTTATTTTTTATAGGTAGATTAATGACTATGGATGTACTTCATCAGATCTATGGCCGACTTAGGTATGGTTGTCACTCTTTTGAGAGTATCAATCATTTAATCATCGTTCAATAGAGAGGCCAAGTAGGAGGTCCCTTACTGGAGTAGCCAACATAGATATCTTGTATAAGATCTATCTACAGACCGTAATGAATGTTCGTCATAGAGTGACCATTATCGACATTACATCTATCCTCAGACATAATGAATGTTCTGTCATAGAGTGACCAACATAGATATCACACATTACATCTATCCAAATATCATACTGGATGTCCTTTCATAGAATGACTAAGAGGAACAGTAACCATCCAAATCATCTCTAAAAGTGTCATGAAACATTTTAGATTTCGTTCCTGCATCAAATAGTTACAGATATTTTGAGGCAAAGTTTAATTTAAAGAACCTGGTATACTTCTAACATATTAAATGCTGGTAGTCATGAGGTGATCATGACCTTCTGGAAAATAGATGCCTCATGATCAGTACCATCTCCCTGTATCATCAATACTCCATAACTTTACAGAATTTGAGATAAGTTTGTTAATTTTTTTCTCTCTTAAAACCCTATAACACTTTCATATTGAAATTTTTCCAATAAGCTAATTATAAAGAATCTTCTAAAGTTCAAGAATATTGATTAAACCGGGGCCAGAATGTCTATATATGCTTATAATTACATTATTTTTCTTAACGAGTCATACCATACCAGGCTCACAAGAATGAAATATTTCACATTTCCCAGCATGCCGCTGTCTAGCCTGTCAGGAAATCTGTGAAATATTTGGCCCTTTTAGTTACTCAAAGAAGACTGCTCTGGTAATGGTTTGAAAACTTGGCAGCAGCAACGAAATTTTTATCTCTTGTAAGATGATATCTTAAAAGAAGTAAAGCATGAGGTTTGAGCCCCGTGCTGATTTTAAAGATTTGATATACAGCACTTCAGTCCTCAATGGCAGTTGATGATGAAGCCTGTTAACTATAAGTATACTGTTGTTGGCCTGTCCTCAGTATGATGATAACATCGCAACAAGTTTTCCTACCGACTCAGACTTCCAGACAGCTGAGGTGAGGACAGGAGTTTCTCAAACCATCAGTCTCACTTTCACAAAAGATACAATTTTTATTTCAATTGCAGCTGTATTTTTTAAATACAAGGGTCACTGTGGGAGAAGAAGGGTTCTGAGTTAGAAAAAAAAAAAAAATAGATTAAACTGCAACAATTGCAAAATAATGAATTAAGAACTTTCTTCCACAGAAATTCGGTTGATTTCACAACTGTTTACGTTTCTGGTACATGTAGCATCTTTCTAATGTTTTGCTCAAATAAACTTTCATACCTTCCTCAATAAGGCAAAAAAGGAATGTGTATTCAGTTGTACATGTATAGGTATCTGATATACTCTATGTATACATGAAAAAATCTTAAATACATGAGAAAAACAATGTTGAGTTCAAAATCCATCCTACATAATGTGTTAGTCTACAGTGAATCAATAACCAGTCTTTGAGATATTGGGTAGCATCTTTTATAGGATAGGGCCGAACTTTATAGGGGAGGTTGCTGACTTCCAACCCATCACCAACATGTACTGAAGATCAAGCACCTGTTGACAGAGGGATGAGATAACCAGTATCTCTTGGGCAGTAGACCCCCATTGTTTCAGACAATAGATACCTCTCATTCACTAGGTATACAGGCCCTTAACCCTAAAATCTTATCTCAGAGTTATGTTAAAACACTTCAGACCAGATTTCAATCAAATTCCACGAAAATGAGAATCGATCCTAACCCAGTTCAAATGACTTACACTATAAAAAGAAAGGTGGTTGGACATAATGATTTTATGAAGGACTTGGCACAATGCCACTCAGTTTATAAACAAATGACCATCAACTGTTTATCTCATTGTGAAATATACATGTAATTTTTGTTTTCAAATAATTTTGAGTTATATGAATTTTGAGAGTTTATGAGAAAATGTACATTTGCTATATGTTTTGCAGCCCGTATAAAAGGTGTTTTGCTCGTAAAAAGTGTTCTTTCTCCAAAACTAAGAAAACATTAGCAGTGTTCCAACTGTTGATAAAGCTGTACTTCTACAATGTTTGTGTATATTTGTATATTTTGCCCAATTCATACAGACACAGACTGTAAGAAAACAATGAAGGACTAAGATGTGCACAGGTAATCTTATATATCACAGAGCTTTTTATAGGGAAACTTTCCAATTAATTTTCCTATATTAGGAAATAAGGGAAACTCTAGATAAGGAAATTTGGGGAAACTTTCCCATTAAAATTCCTTTATTAGAAATTAAGGCTCATCTCTCTAATTAAGTTCTGTATGTAGAAGTCAGACAAATTTTGACCAGGACAATACATCTTTCAGTCTTGACAATCATGTGACATCATTTTTTAATGATGTCAAAATAATGTTGTTACACAAATGTAATATAATGGCATGATCATACACATTACATGACAGTGGTGGCTAGTTATGTGAAAAGGAGGCCATAAAAAGAATTAAAACTTTTTAAAGGTATTCCTTTGAATATTTTTTAAAATCTTTTGCATTAACAAACACCAGACTTTTTTTTTTAAATATATTTATGACAATTTTTTTAATCTATTACATTTTGAAAGACATATCAGTAGAAACTGAGAGAGACATTTTGCATAAAATGCAGCTCAATCATAAATATCAAGTTTCTTTTCAAACTGGAGCATTTTTAAGACAGTCCTAAAATTTCAAACACAGTCAAGGGGAGATAATTCACACAAAAACTTCACATCTTGAGATGAGGAATCACAGCTAATTTCTGTCTTGAAGTATTCAAACATGAAACTGAATGGATATCACATTATTTTACAAACCCATTTTTGACTAACCTTTACCTACATACACCTATGTTCTTACGTATATAACCTGGCGTTTTTTATTTGTCTTACAAAAAAAAAAAAAAAGAATCTTATGCCCCATCTCGGGCCCAGACAACAATGTTCTGTCTTATTATTTTAAAACAGTTCGCTTATGTTTGCCAATTTGTCTTTTAGAGACAAATAACATTCATCAGTGATTGATAAGCCATTTAAATATTTCATGCAAAATATTTTAAACCACCTTTTTATAACATGTAATCTTTTAACATCAAATAGGAATTAAGTATACATGTATTAAAAACTTACTTTTTCATGAGGTTTCAGCAGCTGTTCTTCAAAACAAAAACACTGAAAACAAGAACAAATAAACAATAAGCATGTTTCAATAGACAAATCAGACAGAATATTGTACTTGATAAATCTAATGAACTAACCAATTTTTAATTTCCAAAGTTACCAAAATTCTCAGAAATTCTCGGGATTTTCAAAACATTTTTAACTTTAACATATATTTACAGGAACATAGCTTCATATTTAAAGTAGGATTATTAAGGATTCATCTAAGTCTAGACTGGCCTCCAGACCATAAGTTTAAGAATTGCCAAGCTAAATTATAATACTAGATTATCTCCACCTAGTTTGAAACTCTAGAATCAGACATATCCTAGGGACCAAAATCATAAAGCTCAATTTTATTTACAATTTTGATATTTTATAGACAGGGGGCCAGTCAAGGAGACCCATTCCCAATGAAAATTGGCACTGACATTACCCCAACCAGCTATTGTTTTATTGCTTGTAATGTGTGTAAAGTGTAAAAGACAAATTTTAACATTAAAAAAAAAAAACAAAAAAAAAAACTTAATAATCAAAATTAAGTCAAATGATTCATGTGCTCTTTGGGAATGTGTCACTTTATGAATACAATATTAAAAACATCTAGTATAACAGGTAGTTGGATCTTAAATAAATTTTCTTACAATAATGTATTTCTCAATTTATTTTCAACTGTCAAAATACAAAGATTTTATTTTCCTAAATTTCAAAGATTTTATTTTCCTAAATTTCAGTAAAATGTCAACAAATTTCCTATTTCAGGACGGTCTCATTACCAAAATATCTGGTAATATCCCTGATCCTGTGACAGTAACTAGGGGAGATAACTCTGTACCTGAATTTTGTTGAAATAGAGTCCAGCTTCTATGGGGTTAACAGTGTATGTCGACACACCAACAATGGGTTGGTCTGTGGGGTTCTCAGCTGTGTAAAAAGCCAGGGCAGTCTCTCCTAAAGCAACCTGGCGAAAAAAGAACATGTCATCAATACTATAGATACAATTTAAAGAAAATAAACAATATGCAATTTTACTATTTCCTTTAAAACTATTTGACCACAAACACTACATGATAAAATCATTTTAATCATCAAGTACTTAGTAGAACAATTTTAAGCAAAGTTCTGTGAACGTGTTTTAGTTTCATTTTAATACATTAATTTTGGGACCTCCTTGACTTCATTTTTTTGGTCAAATTTTTTCATATGCAAAATATATGGATAGGTTTTTACCATCGTTTTCAGCACCGAAAAGTACCTGCCCAAATTACAGTCTTTAAATAACAAAATTTCAATCTGTAACAAATCTAATGATATATAGTTACTTAATTCCATCTGTTTGCTTACTCATGTACTTGGTAATTGGTAACATGATAACATAATATGTCCCGTCTTTCGTCGGGCGTATAAAAACAGGATACAGATACCTGATAGATATATTATATTTCCAATAGGAGATTTGTTGTTTTTACCAGTATAAGTGTTTTACCAGTTTAAGTGTTTGTAGAGATATACCTTCACATGTGACTGTTGAGGTGTAAACTTCCATCTCAGAGATGCGGTTTTGTCTGCTGTAAACACAACTTTGATGATTCGATCTTCCACCTTTTGCATGTGTTCTATCTTGTCTACATCATGCCCTCTCGTGGCTTTGCCTCCCTGTCCAGTTGCCTACACAGAGATAAAAATAATGTACTGACTTACAATTCTTATCCCTGTCTTTCTCCTGTCCAGTTAACGGACATTAATGATTACACCTGCCTCAAACACACTCAATAGTCTCCTTTCTTCCTGTCTTTCAACATGATTTACCACATTATCCAACAAAAATGTGCAGACAACACATCCGTATCTTCTTAAAATCGGATTTTAATCGGAGCACAATTTTTTGGATACCTTTTACTGCATATGTGTGTATACCATTAGTATCCATGTCATTGTCTGCTGAAATTAACCCATTACCAACGTCATCCAGGAATGTTGTGCCTCAAACCCTTCTTAGTGATTATCTATCTCAGTATATATATATATGACTGTTTTCATATCAAACCCCAGATAGGGAAAGCTTTCCTCTGGCCGCCTGTTGGTTGAAGACCACATGCCTGATGAATTTTCAGAGCCAATGTGTAGTCTAACAGGAAAAGTGATATAACATTTTTATTATAATGAAATGATGCTTTATTTAATTATGGTGCCTCATATTTGAATGGCTTCACATTTTTTTTTCTTCATGTCAAGTTCAATCATATTTTTGAAGAAAACTCCTGTGTTGTCACTTTCTTTCCTAATCTCGAGTAAATATGTTAATGAGTGGTGATTTCAGACTGCACTTTCCTGTCCTTTCTATGGCCACAGACAGCCAAAATAAAATCAAATTTGGAAGAAGACGGGAACAGAACATTTGGTTTCTTTACGTAAGCATTACCTAGCTAGTATAATTTATGTAATATCAAGTCCATAACTGAACTTGACTTCAAAATTTTAACCAAATTATACAACTACACCTACAAAATATTAATATTCTATAAGGCCAACAGTATTTTTTAACTTCCATGAACACATAAATCTAACTATGTTATGGTGATACACTGTATTTCCTAAGATTTTTATTGGTTGGTATAGGTAGCAGTTCTAATATATTTTATTGGTTGGGAGGCACAGTGGTAACACACTTGCCTTTCACCTAGGCGATCGGGGTTGGATTCCCCGATTGGATGTGAAAAGGTATGGGGTCACCTGCCCAACCATGTGGGTTTTCCCTGGGTACTCCGGTTTCCTCCCATACCAAGACCTCCCATGTGCTTCCATCCGGGCCAACAAACGTGATTAATATAAGTTGATATCACTTGTTATGCAGTTGTTTTAAAATAAATAATGTTTACATAATTAATTAATTTATAACTCACCTGACAAAAGATCCGATACAACGGCACAGAAGCAAACCCCATCCCCAACATGAAAAGGGCTATTGACAACATGTAAAGTGTGAGTGATTTCTTCTCTTCTTCCTGTTGAGACCTTCCTCTGGAGCTGCTGGAAACACACCTAGTTACGACATATGGGGACGGAGATAGACATTGTTGATTAACTATCGGCTGTAATAATCTATATGCACCAAAATTTGTGTTTGATTTAGGAATGTAATACACAGATCTTGATTGAGAGATCGTTCTAAAAGGATAACTTTTTGTCCTTGTCTGTTGAAGAATACTGGCTATGATACATGGTTGATGATATGTGTCCAGACATCTGAATTTACTTGCCAGGCGGGCAACTAGTGACATGGTTGCTGCTTTTTGAAACTTTACTTCAAGAAAAATCTGAAAATAAAACAAACCAAATATAGCAAAACAGTTGAAACTGATATCAGTTTTAAGATATATCGTCAAAAATAAAGATGTGCAGATATCTAAATATATTGGATGATATATTACAGAATCTATTGGTTTATTATACTTACAATACACATGGGTATGGTAATAAGAAAAAAGCTGGAGTACTTAAATAAATTCTTCAATTAACCACAGACTAATTATATCTTGAATGAAATTATTTTGTGACACAGATAGTCACAACATGTACCAGGTAGTACTGTTTGATGAGACTATTTTTGTTGAGGAAAACTTAATTTCAGTGACATTTCTAAGCTCATGAAAGATATACTATTGATCATAAATCAAGCAGGAGAAATGTGGCCGACTGAACAGGATTTTATATATTAAAAACACATTTTTATGAAAAAATGTATGTTATATAATTATTGTATTCAAGATATATTCTCAGTTGAGATCAACATTTTTTTGCTGAAGTGGAACGCCAAAGTATCGTCTCAAAATCTGACACCTGACTGGAAGACGTCATTACACATACAGTACACGTATACGTACAGAAATTCATAAAATTCTTCATAAGACATAACACAGAAAATAGCATTTTCACATTCTTTGATTATTGCTGAGATATTAATGGATTGTACAGACAAATAAAATACGTCCTCTCTCTATACATATAAATTCAATTTTAAACCAGCTGGCCATACCGACACTTGTATTATTTTTTTTTTAAGTTTTGTAATACTTATCAGAGAACCCAGACCAATGCAATGCCATAACATGTACATGTTAACATCTGTATGGGTATTTAAGTGTCGGTGACAAGTTAAAACACTTTACACTGTCAACTTACGTAACGCCGATTTAGTAAATTCCCGATTATATGTTATTGAAGCTATGGTACTATCATGAAATATGACAAAATACTTTAAGATCATAGAAACTTAAATCTGTGATTTGTGTTTCTTAATCAAAATGCTTACTTATTCAAATTTGTTTGAAACTTTTCATCACATTCGTCCTACACATTCGTTTCATAAGGGCGCAGCCATTTTTAATTTGACCGGAAGTTAAACAATAAATATAATAATATAGACAGACCGACGTAAAATATATCCCGAAAAATAAATTTAAAAAAAACAATAAACTGTAGGCATAAACTATAGTTTTATCAAACTAAAGTTTTAATCTCCAGACATGAAATATTTAGAATCAATTGTAAACCAATTAAAACCCTTGTTCGAATAGTGTATAACAGCATTGACAAAATTAACCGAGTAAGCTTATATTCAGTACTTACAAAGAAGTCGAATTTGAATTAAGAAAGAATTTAAAACCATGCATATTCTATCGCTGAATAAACAAAAATCATTTAAAGGTTGTGACATTATTTCTTTTTCTCACAAAACCGAAAGCAACATCATAATGTGCGAGTTGCTTCCCCTCTGCCGAAACGCTTCGCAGATATCTAACAATCAGCGAGTATAAAAGTCCTAAGCTCAGGGACATGGCGCGACTTCCCAACTCACGGTACATATATTGATTATAGTATCTACATGCACAATACTTATCCTATATAAACCCTGGGTCGGGAATTCGCACCAAGTCCCTGTGGTCCTAAAAGCTGAGGTTAACATTCACAATGTTCACACTTTCTCCAGTGAAGAAACCTTAGCAGGTTGTCATTGCTCCTGTTTGGGCTTCCTCAATTTCTATGGTTAATCTATCACGGAACAATTATTTTATTAAACCTCTTTATTTCATAGACACCTAACCATTGGAGAATATCTTGGCGATGTTATTTAACAGGACGTGTGGCAAGCGAAGTTGTTATTTCATTATGGAGTGATGCTGATCCAGTATTGAACCAAATTATACATTTTTGCATTAGATATCTTATACAATTAAACTGATTGCTCGATCAAGATTGCCCCATAAATAAATGATAACTTGGCTTGCCATGAGGACGTCTAATTACGGGGCTAGCTAACTGTGTTATCACGATATTGCAGTCCCGATGTTGGCAATGTGTTCTGTAGTAATTTCAAATCTGTCTAAAAGGTTTCCTTGTTTGTCACTGTCTCGGAATACAGTAGGAAAATCACGTTTAACAAGAAGCTAACCCTTGAGTGTGAAAAATTTCCACAGGCGTGAGTGGATGTATAAAAGTATATGTACTTTATGTGTGCATAATAAAAAGAAAAATATCTTTTTTCAACTTGTCTGTAATGATAACCCAGGAGTGCATTAGACACAACGGCAAATAAGTATGATCGAACTCTTCAATGCTAAGCATATTATTTAAGCTGAACAAAATTAATGTTAACTTGGAGTATCTGATTATTCTTTATAATAGTGTCGTAATTTCATGGATATCTGTTTTGTCTTTATCCTTATATCATGTAAAAAGAACAATACATTTTTTTTTTAAATTGTCAAACTTTTAAGTTTAAAAAAAAAAGAAACCTCTTCGGTGTGTGCTATTCACTTTAAGAGTTTGTCTCCTTGTACAATAGTAGGTGATGTGACTATCCTGTCCTATAGTGGAGATGGCGGTCTATAGTGTATCTATTGGGCGACCATGCGACAACGCGACAATGCGATGATTTAGGCGCCAATAAGACAAACTACGCCACAGTATGCCTGCCGCCTGTCGAATTTTCTTGGAAGTTTTGTAGCGCTTCGCATTGCCTATTGTCAGCACTCGCAAGGCGCATTGTCAATTTTCGCATGGCGCATTGTCAGTATTGGCATGGTGCATTGTCATTTTTTTGCGTGGCGCAATCAGTACTAGCACGGCGCATGGTGTTTTTCGCATGGCTCATTGCCCTTCGTTTCGGTTATGCATTTCTTTATCTCGTTTATAGTCCTTATAATTGATAAGGATTTATCATTGCAGCACCAGAACTTTGTTCGTGTTGTAGATCGCGGTATTGGAGCACTTCATGTAGTTTGACGTCGGCATTTCTTATAGATAAAAAATAGAAAGAAACAGAGCTATTCTTGGCAGTATGATATGCATCAGTTGCTTAGACCGCCGTTGATGTACTAAACTAAACATCCTAACTTCGCCCATTTTCTAGTTCATATGGCCGTTTTAAAAAATTAAAAATGAACACATATCCATTTAATTCATGATAAAACCTAAGACGTATTTCGGTGCAAGTAAATACTATCGTTTGCCTCCTCACAAATCAACAGAAGGTGCCTCCGTGTAATTTTATACAGAAGTATCATCTAACACGAACACTTTAACATATGTCTGAGCTTATAAATAAGGAATGTTGTCACTGATGTTAAGTCCCCTGTCAGAACTGATATGAAGAAGTGACATGCATGCATGAACTATCTATGATTGCAATAAGCATCTGACATCATCATTGCTTTTGATAAAAAAAGTTCCCGTCAAAACTTACCGACATTACTCCGTTGATATACCTTTCAGCTTGGAATGAGGAATTGAATATGATTTAGTATGCGAGAAATTAGATGCATATGTATCTATAGAGATTTGATGATCGTGTTCTGTAAGCCGACATATTAGATTCTGACGTACCAGGCAATGTATCTTAAGTTTTACTTGTTTATTGCTAAGACATACATAGGTGATATAATTAAAGTGGTTTAGGTAATAAAATAGTTGCCAGGTACTGACCATAGGCCGGTGGTTTTTCTCCGGGTACTCCGGCTTTCCTTCACCTCTAAAACCAGGCACGTCCTTAAATGACCCTGACTGTTAATAGGACGATAAACAAAAACAAACAAGCAAACAAGTAATAAAATAAATCAAAAATCAAGGTTTCAACATTAATTCCGTCTAAATCAGGCATCATCCGTCACAAGGAGTTTTCAAACAGAGCCTATCTTTTATCGCCCCGTCTTAGTGAACTGTCAGGGTAGTTTTGAGACGGCTCTCCTTGTTGTAGCTGGTGGCTATTTCACTCAACAACATACGGGAGGCTATTCGCATACCATACAGAGCGGGATAAAGTGTCTTGCCCTCGGCAGCACAGATCGGTCCGCCGTTTCTCAGCTTCCCGAGAAAGATAAACTTTTTTGAAGACACGCAGGGAAATTGTTGACAATCATGCAATCAACGGTCTTTTTATCATTAATGTAATTTAGCTATCAGAATTAATTCATTGACAAACATCAGGAGCTGTAATGTTAAACATGATTTCTTTTTTTTTAAGTCATGTAAAAGTGTCATTATATTTCAATGGAAGCCTTCTAAATATTTTTTTATTTTGAATTTTGATTTTTTTTTTAAAGTGTGGAATGTACGATATCGTATTTTCTAAAATGGCACCAGAGAGAAAAGGCGTCGTACATACAAGCTCGAGCAATTACATATAGGCCTATATAAAAGCAGACTGCTGTTTAATGGATGACGTCACAATGCAAGAACTGTTGTTTATTATGACGCCGAGATCAATTAATATACCTCGACTTAGAGACCTATTTTATCGTATAATGCATAACTTATATTAAGACCATTCCGGCAACACCCATTATATACTTACTATATATACACTTGTATGGATTTATTTTAGCTACGCGTAAGATGACCTACATTTTTTTAACACGCAAGAACTCTAAATCTATAACTTTCTATTATCAGAGACATATATAGTATAGATGTCTCTGTTATTATAGATCTCTGGTTGAATATTTTCGGTTTAAAATGTCAGCGGTAGATAATCTTACAGCAAGCCATACAACGAATCAATAATCATATGGTGTACATAATATACCGATCAGTTATTCCATCAAAGCTACCATACACTTTTATTTATATCTTTAATTTTCTTTTATGTAGGCCTTAGCGATATATACAAGTCCGCGATATTACATGTTGTGTGTGTACCTCTCTACTCTGATCAGAGACCTATATACTAGTATATAGGTCTCTGCTCTGATGAGATATTTTATATTAACCATTTCATTACTTTAATAAAATATCAAGTCTCTGTTATTGTTATTTCTTATTAAAGTAAACCATCTTAGTAAAATATTACCTAATTCTGAGTCGGGGACCTTTATACACTGTATATATAATGTAGGCCTAGTGAGTCTATCCATAGTTATTTACGTCCCTGTTCTAGTAGAGTAACTTTATCGAAATGGCAACAAGGAATATTGGCTCGCCATAGAGTGGTTTCGACAACGTTAATCATATTCAATAGAATAAAACCCGCGGTTTCCTGTATTGCTCATGATTTCCGTTGTTATTATATCGCTAAGTAAAGCCCAATATTCTGTTTCAAATCACTGCCTGTAAACTTTACTATGTCTCCGCCTACGTACAGTACAAATGAAGTTCGCTAGTTTGTACCCTCCCTTATTAATCGACCAATCAAATCACTCTACTTCATTCAGCGCTTAAAAAAACATGGGATCAAAATGGCTGACGTGAACTCTGTTGTGGAGGAAAAAGTGAAGTTTAGAGATGGGAAAAAGGTAATCATGCAGTGTTATTTGTATACAGTGGTCTATTATTGGTTGTTTATTGTTGCATTATTTTATTATTTCCGTTCTGTCTGTTATATTACAGTGGAAGGCCCGATGGTGTGTACTGAAGAAACCCTCTCCCGTGGCTGGTAAGTAGGATTTGTTTACAATTTGGACGTCCTGTTATAAATGAAGTTTCATGGAACCATATTTACTTCTTAGTTATACTCTTGTTCGAATTTAGACTGAAATCAAATAATTAACATGGGATCATAATTATGAATGTTATTGAAATTCAATCTGTTCTTATGAAGTTATGAACTAGTTGACACAGTTGACAACTGTCAGACTAGTACTCCTAACAGCTGTAAGCAAGTCTAGGTAGCCTCAACTTATAAATCTTTATTATTATTACAAACGGATGCTGTAAATTAAGTGGTTGACTGACAATATATAAATATGCTAATATATATGATTTGTATTGAACTGTCCTAAGTAATATTTTAATATTTCACAAACTAGTGATATAAACCTTATGCAACTAGTGATTATTCTGACCTACAAGTCTGGAGGACTTTTAATGTAATGTCTGATCCGGATCCATATATCATGTGATTTGGAATTGAATGGTTCAGCATTTGCTATAAAATATAATAGATGTAATAAATATATTTTATATTGCCTATTGTTAAAATGAAGAAATGCTATATATATATAGCTAGCTATAGATATATAATAATAACTGTATATATCTATACCCCTCAGTAATTTCCACCCAGTCCATGCTTAAATGTAGGTCTACAGAAGTACTATAATTAATCGTAGAAGATGAAAATCTTAATTTATTTTTTTCAAGTCACCTAGTAAATATAACCACTAGCCATGCCACTTGCTGCTGACTTGTCCAACAAATTTGACTATTTAATATATAAAACTTACTGCATCAAAACAAATCCTTAGTTTTCAACTCATTTTTGAACAATCATAAGTAAATACATGTATAACTGTTTTCTTGTTAAAATTCCCAAGATTTAACTATTGATATCTGGAAAACAAAAAACAATGCCGTGGTGTGTTCAATCTAGAGTGTTGTGAAATTCATCAGATGTAATATAATATAAAAACTTCAAATTGGTGTGATCTCCATCTCAAAATGAATCAAAAACACTACAACAGAATACCTATTATATATATATTGCATCAGTGCCTGGTTGTCCATGGTAGTAGGCTGGTATAAAGAAATACATGAATACAGAATAAAAGTTGACAAGTTTGAAATTATGTATTTTAGTTACGAATATATTCCCGGTAACAATATTAATGGAGCCTGGTGCAGATAGATAATGAGAAACAGAACAATATCTTAATTTAAAACATTTATTTTGTCCTCCAACAACATTGGTTGGTATTTTGATAGATCTGATGTCATGATGGTGATCACATTTATTACTCTAATTAAAAGTTGAATTCCTAAATAAATTGGAAGTGATCATATTTTATAATGAATTAAGTATACATTAATGACAAGTACAGTCAGTGTAAAGATCAGCTGTCAAATTCCATGACAATGTACAACAGTGATTGCTCAATTTCATTTTGGTGGTAAATTTAAAAGGGAGCTTTGATTAAAAAAACAGGGGGGGGGGGGGGGGGTTGCCTTGGTAAAGATCAAACAAACTCTAGATATATATAGCTCTACAATTGTCTCCCTCTATTGTTCATTTTATTAAAATAATCACTCCAAATTAAATCAGTAGACAGCCAAAATATAATTACATACCTATGAATTTGTAGCTGAAGCAATTATAAACATATACTGCTGTTCAAATTTTAGAATATGCATGCGCATTACTTACCATGCATCATTACTTAGATCCTACAATGGTCTTTTGAGAAGTCTCTTTGAATGATTATGTTTCACTTTTAATTAATCATAGTGGTACTGTCTAATGAGCTAATTACAAGTAATTATCATATCCTCCATCATCCATTGCCAGCTGGTGTTTGAAGATAATTTTGTACTTCAAAACATTAATTGTTCTATCAGATATGTATATAACTGTCCCAGCTGGGTTTTAGGTCCACTATCTAATGTTTACACGTCTGCATCCTTTACATTAATTGGGGCCATGGTTTCTGTCATATATTAAATCTGCTTGTTTATTCCAAGTGTTGCCAGGATATTCCTGTTTCTGAGAGTGATAGTAGAGAGATTTCCATGAGCAGAGACATATTATTTAGGGAGTAATTAATATTATTATGTTAATGCCATTTGACAAATGGGGGATTTTCTGGATGTGCAAAAATAGAGCGAAAAATTATCTCAATTTCTTTGTTATTTAATGTAACCCAGGATTTTCAGTTTGTTTATCTATATAAATAGAATGTTCTGAAAGTGTATAGCATATAAATATATAGTTTAGATTCGCTGGATTTTTAAACAGAAAATACACAGGGTGAGATTTTTCCTGAGTTTCAAACAAAGATTAACTGAGTGTGTGTACATATATAAGGTACAGAATAGTTGGGTGTGTAAACACATGTACAGAGCTTCACATGTGTGAAAAACTGAAAACAGATTTCCTGGGAGTGAAAGAGATCTTCACATGGTGTGAAAAACTGAAAACAGATTTCCTGGGTGTGAAAGAGATCTTCACAGGGTGTGAAAAACTGAAAACAGATTTCCTGGGTGTGAAAAAGATCTTCACAGGGTGTGAAAAACTGAAAACAGATTTCCTGGGTGTGAAAGAGATTTTCACAGGGTTTGAAAAAACTGAAAAGAGATTTTCACAGGGTGTGAAAAAACTGAAAACAGATTTCCTGGGTGTGAAAGAGATCTTCACAGGGTGTGAAAAAACTGAAAGCAGATTTCCTGGGTGTAAAAGAGATATTTACAGGGTGTGAAAAACTAATCAGAGATTTAATTTCTTGGGTGTGAAACAGAGATTATCTTATAGTGCATATATAAAGGGAATCACAGGGTGTGTAAATAGAGATATGCTTAAATAAAAAAGGTTCTGAATTAGATATATGTAAATTTAGAGATTATATCATCACATTTGTACTGTTAATGGAGTAATTACATTGGACACAATCAAGTTAAGCTGCATTGTGTGAATGCAGGATTCTAAGATGACACACTAACACATTATTCCAACCAGTATTGAATGAGTATAACTACATTTCTTCTGGTCGACCAGTAGGTGTTCCGTTGATTACCCTCATCATTGGCGATTGATGTGACAGACCGCTGTTTTGTTAACATATTTAAATGTCTTCAGCTCATTAATCTGAAGTGAATCACTGGATGAATGGCCCTTAGTCTTAATGTTTGCTGCATATAATTATATATAAATCACTAATGGAGGTTCCATGTCTTGTGTTTTTGCATTTCTAATTAGAGAATTCCACACATATGAACAGGGCTTCAAAGGGAAAATTGACAGAATAGCTGTATATTGATGTTATCATGATAATGTTAGCGAATGCCAGTATTGAACATTTAATTTTGTCTTTTTTTTACAGATTACATGCATATGTATATATATAAATGATTATCAAATTGTTCATTTATGTTCTAAAACGTTTGCAAGCAAATGGTTTTAGTTTGTTTTAAGATATATATTAAACATTCATATTCATAGCAAAGTTTGCATATATATATATATATATATAATACACAGGATCATCAGGTCTGAACAATTCACTGATGGAATGAATTTGGCTTCTACTATGGTACGATGATAGATATGTACTCATAGATATTCATAGATTACACAACCAATTCCATTGTAATGATCGTGGAATTTTACAATAGAATGATAACATTGGTGGAAATGTTTGTTTGTTTGCTGGGTTTGTCGCCCTGTAAATGACCATTTTGAAGCATGGTCTCCTTGTAGTAGTTGGTGACTACTTCACTGTACAGTATTTATGAGGCCCATCGTCTGCATTCATATGTATGCCATCCAGAGCAATTAGGGTAAAGTGTCCTTCCTTAGGACACAACCATGACAGCACATGCATATACCAGCATGATTCTCAGCTTCCCAAGAAACACAGGTTGAAGTGATATATTGTAGGTAAAATATATAGTTCTTTCAAGAGAGTTTGTTGTCATCAGTGAAAGTATTAATATTTACAAATATTACAGGCAGTTCTACAAAGGTACTTGTGATACTTCTCACAATAGCACCTTGTCTTCCATTCTATCACTTTCATCTAACATCTAATTAATTTCTTCCATTCTTTAATTTTTACTTCTGATGATATATATATATACCGAACATGCTGCCCTCACATGTACACTTTAATAGTTTCAAACTGTCATATTTACCTTTCACAAAAAATTATAAGGCGCCATTTACTATTATTATCAGTTTTCAGAGCTTCCAATGCTTTTTATCATAAATTCCTAATTAAATGATAATAATAAGTATACATAATAAAGGAAACTGCAATAATTAACTTATATGGAATAATTCATAAGTAACATGGAATAATACATCTATTTGTGTGTTAATTATATAAAGAAATGCTGAAATTAAAAGCCCCCATCCCCTATATATACTGTATATGGTTCCATTGGTCATTGACTTTCTCCGTCACTCAGCAGCTGTAACATAAAATCAGAGATATAGAGCTTTAGAGACAACATTCTCTCAGTTCTGACAACTTGTACTGTTGTCTAGTGGTAAGGTTTATCTTGTGTGACCATCTGTAACTTAATACTGTACTGTAGACATATAGCCCTGGTCTCCAGAGACACAGTGATATATATCACTATATCAGCAGTCATGGGAAATGAGAATTATGCATTTTATAATTAAGGACTGTAATTTATCTTTTTAGCATTTATGATGGTATGCAATGCAACACAGTCATAATTTTATACCAAGAGGTACAATTATTGACATTTAAAACAAGAAAGGAAAAATTATTTCAGCTCTCTCTTATATGAGTGTGTGTATCATTTTGCAGCAACTTATGTTTTTGTCTTGCTGTGACTATAAGTGGAAGCAAACCTAATATTTCACTTTCCCTTTTGTGTTGGTGTCTATGCATGTCCCCATTCTAGGTAAAGGAGTTTATTTATTGTTCTCAGAAAGTATAAGTTCAACCTGTACTAGATATATTGTTATGCCAACCAAATTTGGTCCGTTGGTGGATCGGCAATTGTATATTGTTATGCCAACCAAATTTGGTCCGTTGGTGGATCGGCAATTGTATATTGACTATATATATAGCTCTACATGCAATATGATTATAGATACATATTTGGATCCAATTTTTGGATGAAAACCATGAGAGTTCTATCAATGGATTTTGGTCATGGAATTTGGCAAGAACTCTTAAATAATTCAAATAAATTTGAATTTTTTTACATGTATATAATAGAAGTTATATCTTCCAATAAATTTCCAGTGAATTTACTTTAACATTTGGGGATCCCGTCGGGTTTGGCACATCATACATTTTCTGGAGTTTTTAGAAGGTCTTAGTACTAGTGATGAAAGCAAGCTACATGTACATATATCTATACAAGATATTGATGTACATTTAGTTAAGATGTCTTCATGTTCTGCAGGGATCATTTCGGAGGGGGCCATGGGGTGCATTGGCAAGTTTCCTGAATGACCCACATGATTCTGAAAAATCCTTCAAATTTCTATAAATGGCCCATAAATTATATTACAGATAGTTCTTTTTCTTGAAAATGACCCATCCATTTGGTAGCCCAAAATAATCTCTGTTCCGTATAATCTTCAGCAGAATTTTTGTCTGTCGTTCTAGATCCTGAACTATATATGTGTATATGATATGTAGTATATATACAGACACTGTTGAAAAGTCCAAAGTTTCTGTCACAATTTTACTTTAATCTCACCTTTTCATGATTTCTGTAAAAAAAAAAAAGACATGATGAGATTCTGTTTGACAAAATAGGTCGTGGATGTGAGAATATTATAAATTGTCCAAATTAAACATTCAAGTTGAACCAAATATAAATCTTTTGCCAATATCAGTGATTGTTTAATTACCCTTTCTTAAAAATAATAACAATAACTGGTCATTTTAAACATTTTTGTATACATTTTAAAATATGTTAACAGTATCAAAGTGGTGTTTTTTTATGATCCGAGTGATCCGAGTCTGTTTTTGTGGTTATACATTACACACAACCATCATCTTAAGTGGATTTTTCCTCACTTGGTGTGCAGCTGTACAGCAGTGGAGATCTGCACATTAGTTACCCTGGCCATTACTACTTGTGAATGGTTTTGTGATATACTGATCACTACATCAGCCACCCCCTGGCCACAATCTGTAACACTGTATCACTTTATTGAAAAAGGTTAACAGTAGTTTTTTGGGCGTGTTGATTTAGATAAACACATTGAGCTCCTAGTTGTGATGTCTGGTATATAGAGTTGGAATGGAACTCGACACCTAGAATCTGACTTTCCTGTGTATCATGGAGATTTCATCTGTCAGCCATGATGGCATGAAAAAAAATTCTTATCTAGAAACTAATCTGTGTAAAGATTATGTCGGGGCCAAATCAAGAAGGGAAATGAGTAAAAACACATGCACATTTTTAGGTAGCGCTTTAATCTTCTTTTTTTCTCTGGGTCAAAATTTATGATACCTCAAATTAAATGTTTCCAACATTTGATAGAAAGATGCATGCAAGTACATGAATATCCATGAATGAATTATTGAATTATTCTGCATTTTGTTAGACACAGTAAATTGAAGAAATGGTATAAAAGAAATGCCATTTTACAAATATCTTATTCTTGACTCAGCATTAGTCAAAATGAAGATGTCTTTGATCTAAGCGCATGGTAACAAATTTATGTCAGATGTATAGATTAATTAAAAGGATGATTCATGTATTTCTGTGTCACATTGACCATGATGACATTAACTTCAGCTAATACAAAGTATGCAACACTTGCTATATCCATTGATATTCAAAATTAAGTTATGATATACATTCTAGAGTATAAGAATAAGTTGCCATTAAACAAAGGGCAAAAACTCTATACCCAGTGTGCACGTGGTACACACCCATTTTACTACATTTCAATTCCATCAGTTTGTTTGCAAACAACCTTGTGTGCAGGGCCATTTTAAGGTTGGGTCTCCATGTAGTAGTTGGTTGCTACCTCACTGAACATCATATGGAAGGCCAGTTGCATGCCATCCAGAGAAATTAAACCTTGATCATGACAGCACTTGTCTGTTTCTATATCGGCTATCCAAAAAACACATGTCGTACTCCCCTCGTGCAGGCCGGACCGTCAAACCACACACCATTGATTTGCACTTGATGTTACATAGGCTAACACCCTAATCGACTGAGCTATCATGATCAGCTCAACAATCCAAGTGACAAAGGTGTATGACCTATCAATGATATCGTACTGCATAGTCGGTATATAGTTGTAGTTCAATACCTTCAGTCTCAAAGAGGTATATATATATACTGTCATGCGAAATTTCAAATTGGTCTGTGGTCTTGAGTACTTATTCTGTAAAAGTACTTATTTTAGTACTGTTATATATAGTTTAATGTATTAATCTACAAAATTGTAACAGATTAGGGAATTGGTGGGCCCACATTATATTGTATAGAAAAAATACAGATTTATAACCATAATTCAGCATAACGCTTTCAACGTGAATTTTTAACTGCAAAAATAAGATTTCCATTAAGATATGATACTTTACATTATGACATAAAATCTAGATTTCGTAGAACTGATTCACTAATTGACAGAGTTCAAATCTTAGGTGCGTAGTTTGACGCTCCCTATGTATACCTGTATGTGCTGGTTTGTGTTTCTTGGGAAGCTTAGAAACGGACCGGTCTGTGCTGTTGTGGTTGTGTCCTTGGGCAAGACACTTTACCCTAATTGCTCTTGATGGTATGTGACGGGCCTCCCATATGTTGTTCAGTGATCATGAGGTAGTCACCTACTACTACAAGGAGACCCTGCCTCAAAACGACCTTAGCTGTTTACAGGGGGATAACACAATAAGCAAATCTAACAAATAGAATTGAAATCTTATTTACCACCAGCAGTATAGGTATGGGACTAATTATGGACATAATTTGACCCACACATGGTTATGGTGTAAGTAGAGTCATCGCCTGATCATTGAATTTTCATGATCAGTAACGTAAAAGAAACAGCTGCCGGTAAGACTCTGTATGCATGCATGTATACATGTAGTTAATAACAAATACATGTATCGGCATACATGAATACACAATACATTGGTGTAAACAAATTCAAGCTGTATTTAATTTGTCAAGTCTGAAAAACATTTCAGTAAGTATATATATGGCAAAGTTGTGCATGAATATTCAGTTAATTCATGTAAATTAAATGATGGAATTTCTTATTCGACAAAGTGACAAAGCAAATCAGATTTAGGAAATAAGAGCAGCTTGGCTAATAGAATTTGTATTTTCCTTTGATGTCAGGGTGAGAATTACACAAAAATGTCTTTGATGTTCAGATACTATCATACATCAGCCATGCAAGATAGGCAATGTAAATTATGTACACTGGTGGTAAGGAATGAAACTAAATTCACAGAATATATTTCGATATTGCTAAAAACATAAATTAAAGAAGCATATATATACAATATAAAGTAGATAATGATGTTTTATGTACAGTCATGATACTTGCTCAGTATGTTTTAAGGGCAGTTATGTGATCATATATGATTATGCATGTAATTTATGTACATTTGTAGGATGGTTTTTTTTCTCAATCTGGGTCATACTTTCCTATGTCATGTTGGCCTGTTTTGGAAGTATGGCGATATTTTCTGGGTCATTGTGTCATGTATGCTTTTATGTATATGATCTCGCACCTATTTCTTGATCCTATACATATATACTTAGCAGGTATCGGCTTATTAGATTGAAGATTCAATGTTATGTGTATATATATATATACTATACGGTAAAACTGACAATATTTCTGCTGTTGAAATTTTTCATTGATTTTATGCTGGGATAAATCAGCGTGAACATATATACATTGTATAGAGAGTTATTTATAATACACTTATACGTATATATACAGTGCTCTTGTAGCATATCATTGATCAGTACATATATAGCTGTATATATATTTGATACTTTCCTAATCAATACTATACAGATCCAAGATGTTTGGCTTTCAAATTTATTCTTCATGATCAGTCTCAGAAAAATATTACACTATTGTCTTTAATAACTAAATATCTGGTATATATATATAGAATACAAAAAAAATAAAAAATCATACCTGGCATAAACATGTAGAATACTATTTTGGTGGATTTCAAGAAATATTTCTAATTTTATATTTTAATTTGCTTATTATATCACAGTTTCATTGTTCGTTTGGTTTGTGTTTTTAACTTCTGCATAAAGAATTTTTCCTTTACCTCACTAGTTGTGAGCGTTTGTTACAGAGGCTGTACAGACAGCCAGGATCAGTATTTCACTAGATTAGAAGAAAAGCACTGACTAACTGAGCTAATAAGAAACATATGATTCATACCAGACTCCCACCCTCCCTGAACTGAAAGATGTTTTAATGATGTTCAAAAATTTGAGTAGTCTGCTGTAGATTTGGCGGTGAATATGTTTCCATTTATTTCTCTCGAATCTGTCAAGAACCATATGGCTCCACCAGTGCCTGGGTTGTTGTTTGATGTAGAAATCTATCAGCTTGCTACAACAGCCTGGTAGACTCCCATATACCGGTAGTGATCACCAATTTTGAATTACCAGTAATATTTATTTAATCTTTTTACAAAATCAAACACTTTCTGATAATATTTGCAGTTTTATTTTTTAACAAGAATAGATAGCACAAAATGTGATAAAGGTATATGTTTTGAAATGTTCGGTAACTGAATCTTAAAAAAAAAAAAAACAGCCATGCAGACGCTTGCAGGATTGAGTCGAATACAATGAAGTATGTATATTTGGATAAAGAGATATCACAGAGTACCATTGTCTCTCGCTATTTGCTACAAACATTTTTATGTTTCTCCCGGAGCCCAATATAGAATACGGAAGGGAGAGACCTAGGTCAGTATGGTACAGCACACAACACTACTTGTGATTATTTCTGATAAAGGTACATTATAAGCCAAGTGGAGAATTAAATGCACCTAAGTATGATGGATGTTATATAGGTCAAACAGATGCAGGACTCCCAGATCCTAGTTCAACAAATCTCCCTCTACAAGCAGACCTTTCTAAATCTGGTATTCAAAAGGCTTTGCCTTGATGTTTCAGGTATATTTGCTGTCAAAAAAAATAGTTTGAGACAGGAAATGGAAACTTACATGTACCACAAGAATGTGGCCCTGAGGCATTTACACAATGTTCATTCTGAAAAATACACATTCCATATTGTAGAAAACATTTTGTGGTCTCTTAATGATTGATATTTTTTATGCAAATATGCTACACTACAAAGAGCGTAAATGTATATTTATATGCCTCATCATACAATACAATATGGTGTAGACTGTCGTTCTAATGCTTTAACAAGTTGACAGTTATAAAGTTGCAGGCTTTAGTGATTTATATATATATGTTACTGTGTAGATATATGGACATATTTTAAGACGGTGAATTTAATTTACAAATATTTAGAATATTTTCTCACTAATTCAGCTATCAAAGTATGCAATTAGAATTTAATTGGATATTTAAATTCCTGTACATGTAGTAATGCACTTAAAATCTTTTTGTATATCAGATTCTGTAGTAAGTTTGTTTGATCTTGCAATGATTAATTATGATTTTAAGAATAAACAAAAAAAGCATACTGGATAATGTTTCCTTTAACTAATTAATTTCTCAGTTTTAACTAACTAGACTTGAGTTTATTAAGATTTAAAAAAGCAGCCATAATTTGACTATTATAAATTCTGATGTTTGTAGTTAATAAAGGACAGACCTTCATCGTCTGATACCCAACTTGTGATAGGGGAAAAATAGCAAAATTTACTGCTTAATATATATATATATGTGATTGATCACTAATACATACATGCATGTTTGAAAAAACATTTTGAATGTACTTTAGTATATACAGTAGCTATATAGACCCATTAAACCCAGTTACATGGAACAGTGAACTATAAAAATGGGGGAAAATGGCCATACAATGTTAGTTACACTGTACAACAATTTCATGTTCTTCTGGCCATGGATTTTATGTCAGAGGAGATGATATAGTGTATGTAAGTGTAGGTGATGCCCTGGAATATATTCTGCTATTTAGTGATGCCTTGCCTTACCCTTACATACCCATGATGCCCCTTGGTACTCCTAGATGATGTCCTGTAATTTTCTGCTATTAAGTACTAGTGATGCCTTCTAGTATCCCTAGCTGATGCCCCTTCATACTTCTAGATGATGCCCTGTAATATATTCTGCTATAAGTGATGTCCCTTGATACCTCTAGATGTTGTCCTCCTGTAATATATTCTGCTATAAGGGATGCCCCTCAGTTCTTCTAGGTGATGTCCAATGGTACCTCTATGATGTCCTGTAATTTATTCTGCTATAAGTGATGCCCGATGGTACCCCTTGGTGATATCATGTAACATTTTCTGCTATTAGTCCTGCAAAACCCAAGGTTATGTCCGTATTCTGCTTTTAAATGATATTGAGCTAGAGCTATATATATATGTTTTACCTGGTATAATATAAATAATTCATATGACACTTAAGACGTCTCTTTCATGTTAAGTTGAATTTATTACATGTATTGTATTTTTCTTATGAAATCAAAGAAAGACTGCAATACTGCAGCAATCTGATTAAAATGCAAAAATATAAAATTTGCCAGAAAATGTTGTTGATGATGTAGCCATGATGAGATGCAGATAGGAAAAAAACCTACCACATTTTAAGATAAGGAAGTCTTCCTGTTATATCAGTGTAAAACTCATTTGATGTTTGTTTTAGTGGAAAGAGTCCTTCAGTCCTGCTGTGAAAATTGTTAAAAATTGGTTAGCTATACTTGGTTGTCAGACTAGGGAATTATGTTATAGGAGATGAGGATGCTGGTACATCTGTACCAGGGATTTAGAGATTAGTGGGCGGGATTACTTTACACGATCTTCATCAGCTGTCAGCTCATCACTTACATTAACAGGCAGCTAAATCGGAAGATGTTTGGTCTAGGACACGTACATCAGATAGTTTTCTTCTGATCTCGAAATGTTAAACAAACAGTGCAGTTCTAATATAGATAACATTTATTCAACATTGTCTGTGTTGCTGACAATAATAAACGTTGTACGTTTGTCAACATTGCGGTTTGGGGAGTAGGGTCTTGTTGCACTCTACTAAATGTGAGGCCAGCTGCGGTTTGCTGTATTTACATAATGTACATGTTTTGCAAGGGGAAAAAAACCCAGAAAAATCTGAAGGCTTCATCATGATCGACTAGGGTTATTTATAGCACATGTACAGCATTGTACTATTCCAGACAGGAACCTCATGTTTCTTTGTTATCTTTTGTTTTTTGATGTATAATAGATCATACCTATGTTAAGTACTGTTAGCTATAGGTAGTGAGTGTTAGTGTTAGTTCGATTTCCCATGAACCTATACATGTAGCTAGGTACGTAGATATACCTGCAGTACATCATTAAATACAGGCTATGTATGTAAATTTACATGTACATGTACATATATACATTGTATATATGCCTTCTGTATATTGTAAGTGATACGTTTTTTGTTCTTTAAACCATTTAGCTTTTTAGGTACTGAACAGATCTCATTATACAAACGTATACATTATTATATAAGAATAATGTGTTTAATCTCAGTTTTGCAATTTTAAATTTTTAGGTTGTTTCCGTCTGAATTTTAATTGAAATTGTAACAAATTTGAGGTTTTTCTTGTAAAACCAATTTTCATGATGTATTACTTACCATAACTTTATTGTACGATATGTATACCAGTACCCAATATATTTGTATAAGAAAATACAAGGTAGAAATTAAATCACACACACACATCCCCTATAGGGAGGCCCCACTAAACCTAGGATGTGCACACATACCCAGGGTACTTCCTCTTCATTATCCCAACAAGGAACTGATGAAGCACAGGATAAAGTGAGTCAAGGGGAGGAATGAAAAAGGGTGGGACTCACTAAAGTTATGGTAATGTATATTACTGAAATGAAAATTTCACACATAATGTAATATGTTGTTAAGCTAGGTAATATTTGATTATGCAAGGAAATTCTATAAGCCTAATACATGTGGTAATAATTGAGTAAGACAGTTCTCATTTTTTACGATATACAATATATCACATACTAGCTATCACATACTAGTGAAGACAATATTCGACATGTACATCATTTGGTGGAAAAGTGCTGATGAAGCTGCACAGCTCTTTCCTCACCGTCATCAATTACTCCTAACAATTTTTTGTTGATTATCACATTAAAACTAATCATCTTCCCCTGGGTATAAACGCCCACTCTCTCCTTTTCATTTTTCTCTCAGCATGTTGTCTTACATAAAAACTACTGATCTAATCACTTGGTAATACATTCCCCTGTCCACCTAATAGCTTGTCATACAGACTATTATCGTTTCATATGCCACCCAAAGGGATGCTTCGTGTATATAATTGGAGCTATGAGGAGGAGTCGTGTCTTTAATATAGTAATTGCCGAACCAAAAATAATTATTTCCAAACTGCTAGTCAGGGTATTTATGTCCTGTTTTATTTTAGGCCTACCTCATGATCATCAATAAATGTTTCCCTTTTCGATGTTGAATTATCCTCCACTGAAGTTCACTAAAAAACCTCAGTAGTAGTACATTGTTTACTGTACAGTGTATATAACATAAGTAAAGTATATATCGATCATGATTTATTGACTCAATACTCGTAAGTTGAGATAATATTGAACAGGTTGGTTGAACTCCTGTGGAAAGACGGACAGTCTCAATTTTGCAAGACAATGATTGAGTGTGCCCTATCATGATCAATAAAACATTAAAAAAAAATTGGATTTTGGTTGACAACCGCACCTTTTGATCATTATAACAAACTTTTGTTAGAATAGTTACAAGGTTTTCAGTGACTTTATCGCATCTGAAAAAAGGTTAATTTTCAGAAGGTGTAGAAACCAAGGAATTTATCAAAAAATTATAACTATTTCTGGGGAAGTTCTCATAGAGTAAATTCTATTTTCCAATAGAACTCTAGATGATTGATATTGAATTAAATAAGAAATGTGTTCTGCTATTTTCAGATCGTATGCAGGTGCTGTTATACAAATGTGTAAAGGACGCCATTAAGGGAGAGGGTGCCAAACATGACTTCTACCTGGAGGACTTCTACGGCCTGGAGACTGGCTTCAGCCAAGACAAGGAGAACAATGTCCTCGCCATCGTCTGTCAGAAACAAATCACAACCTTCGCTTTTGAGAGCAGAGAGACACTCATCAAATTTGAAGTCAAAATTAGGACAGCTATCGGGGAAGGTAAGTTAGATTTAACAGAGAGGACTAGAGTAGAAATTTCTGGTTTCTGCAAATTATTTTTGAAAAAAAAAATATAATTGATGTTCATACAGCTGAATTTTTTATTGATGGGTGGTTTCCACAAGCTAGCTGAAAACATATTCATGGACTTTTTGTGGATCAAATCTATGCATATATGTCATGAAGTTTGTTTGGGAGTCCTACTAGTTTTATGCAATATCATGAATCTGTTCTGTATGTTTTAACGTTTTTCTACCCCTGTAAAAAGCTGTAGTTATTGTACAGTACATATTACACATTATTCCCTCATCTTGCCTCTCCAAAATATAATTTACCTTGTAAATACTGTAAATGTATCCACTTTTGGGCACTCATATTTAAGCGCACTGATTTAAGCAAATAAGGCAATGGCGAATTGGCACACCCACATTTCTTGCTGTAGAAATGTATATCCAATAATTGCAAGTATCAAAATCGAAATTTACTAGAATCCTGTCAAAATGCAAAAACTGCAAAAATAAGATAACCACAAAAATATGTCTGTTTGCGGTAACTATTTACCAGGGTATGTTAAGTATTTATTATCAGAGTCTGTGTATTTTGTATTTCAGAGAACCAGTTCCCGTTACATGTATACCTCAAGAGAGTGCCTCCACAAAGCAAGCTGCCGTTGGAGAAGATGCGGATGCACATCCATGGACCAAAGTTCTGCCTCACTCAGCATAGCCCTCCAAAAATGGTTGCCTCCTGGGTCATATCAGATCTTCGCAAGTTCGGGAAACTTGAGGGAAAGTTTGTGTTTGAGGGTGGATCTAGATGTGGGAAAGGTTTGTTGTTGTTTGTGTGTTTAACTAGTGATGTTCTAATGTAGCTATCGTATATTTACAATGTACAGAATAAGGATTAGACAAGTTATAAGACTACACATGAAAAGGCAAAATTAAAGTGGATTGTTCTTATTTCCTGTTATTGATGAAGGGAAGGTTAGACTATAAAAGAGAGAAAAGGGACTCTGTTCCTTCTGACTACAATATCTAATTATAAATCTGACCTAATGTTTAATATTGCTGTTTGACCCCACATTTAAAGTTAATACCAGTTTGTTGTTCCTGTTGATTGACCCCACGTTTAAAGTTCATACCTGTTGTTTGTTGTTCCTGCTGTTTTACCCCATGTTCAAAGTTCATACCTGTTGTTTGTTGTTCCTGCTGTTTTACCCCATGTTCAAAGTTCATACCTGTTGTTTGTTGATGACAGGAGCAGGAGTACATGTGCTACAAAGTGACCAGGTAGATGATTTAGAGGAGATTTTCCAGCTTGCGAGTCAAGGCAAGACGGTCAACTGTCGGAAATCAAACAAACGAAGTAAGTTAGTCAACAATGATAATGGTGGAATGGTGTCAGATGAAAAGTACAAAATACTTGGTTTATTTATCAGGATTAATATGTACCATATAAAAGCACATATGTATTTATTCACTGTGATTGCAATGATTAAGGACAGGCACTTTCTCATGATGTTGAGTCTCAGACACAAAACAAATTGTATTACATTAAACTCATTATTACATGGATTGATTTTATTAAGACAGATGTCTTAAATAAACAAAGGTCATAATTAAACCAATCCATATAATAATGAGACAGTTTTATGTGACACCATTTCTTTTGTGTCTGAGACTCAACATCATGAGAAAGTTCTTGTCAATAATCATTGCAGCCTCTATGATTAAATACATATAAATATATGTTGTGTTGTAGGCAAGGTGGATAATTAAGTAAAATGACCTACATTACAAGGGGGACGTCTCGGGCTCTGATTGGTAATCGTTATTTATATATCAAGGAGGGGGCAGGGAGGCTCTTAAGGGGGTAGGGTTGTAAAATCTAAATAAGTGTTCCACTTTCTCAATACATTGCTAGGCTTATTGTGTTACCATTATAACAGGTGGCCATTATAAGTTTATTTTGGTGTATCTTTATGATGGATGTCTCTACCACTGTTTTAATCAGGTATGATTAGGTCTGTGTTGTGTTAGCCTAGTTCCTCTACAACCTATTATACCCTACAGGGTCCCAGAACTGTGACTACCTGGACCCCGTGACTAAGTCTATTAGTGGAAACCTGTACAAGAACACCGTGCCCTCCTCTCCAAGCTCTTACGACAGCCGAGGCTGGCGACACTCCTTCAGCACATCCAATTCTGGCTGGACCACAAACTCCAACTTTGGCTACGCTGCCAACTACAACTATAACAGCCAGCTTCGGAGTATAGAGAATCTAGAACGGGAGAAACTAATGGCCCTGTATGATGTGCCACCCAAGCATATACGTAAGGTGGAGAACCCCAAATCACCCAAACATGAGCATAAGGACTCGTTACAGCAATCTCCTCGTATGTGTGATGATAGATACAATCTGGATCACTCGTCTTCGAGTCTAAGTCTGGCCAGCTGTGAGTCGTCCCCAACTTACCTGGGCTGTAGGGCCAGTGTGTCTGCCAGTGCTCCGGCTCTGTGTGGCTATGGAGCCTACTCCCCATTCAATGACAAGTACAGAAATATCAGCTGTTCAGTTCCGGACCACATCGACGAGTTAGAGGAGCTGGAACGCGAGGAAGCTCTAGAGTGCCTCCAGAGGGAAGAGAGGGGTCTTCAACAGGAAATCTCGTTACTCGACGAAATGCTACAGGTAACTGAATTAGGTTTCATACCTGGGCTCAAGACAGTATTGAAAGTATTACAGTGGTTTAAAGTACATGTAACAGAAAAGTCATATTATCATCTGTTTGACAGTTTCTTCATTCAAGCTGATATCTTTGATCATTGGAGCATGGGTTTCATACCCTGTTCTTAAGACCATTAAAGATATCTCAAACCATTCAGAAAAACCATGGGAGATTTTGTTTGACAATATCTTTACTAAATTGATTACTTTTATAATTAGAGAATGCGTCTTTACCAAATTGAGTTATTTTATATTAGGTGTTGAGAAATAGAATACCACATGTTCATGTACTCTTGTGCTATTTGATGCACCAGCACATGTGTAAAACTACCTCCTATGTCTATACATGCCAGGTGTGGTATGTACATAATATATTGTCAGCCCATGCCAGGTGGCCTTATGACATTAAACCACAATTATAATCCTCTACGGAAGCTGGTGAACATGCTGCTGGTCGTATGTAATTCGATACACATTATTAAATCAAAACTGCCTTCACAATTTTATCCAGATCTTGGTTAGTGTATCTATTTATAGGGAACCTCCCTCATGAGACAGTACATTTTGGTGTCTCAAAACTTGAAAATATATCCGAGTTTTATGTAATAAAGGTGATTCCAATTGATATTTGGCGATACCTTGGAGAGTTATCTATATATAGCTATAGACTTACCAAAATGAGATTCCATGGTTCTACACCTGCAGGATATAAATTATGATCTATAATGGTTTTCTTGTTGAATAATTAGTCTTTTATACCCTTTATCTATAAATGTTATCTGTGAACATAACTCTTAATGCTTTGGTGAATGTTTTACAAGATTTAAGTTAAATTTACAAGTTTCAATATGCCTTGTATTATAATTGATCGGTGTTTTATTTGTTGAAGGTAGCTAGGGATCTCGGTGATATTGGTGGTAGATTTACCAATATTGCAGTCAATCTGATATTTCTCTTATTACTTTAACATAAACATTATTTTCCCTTTATAGATACAAGAGAAACAAAGAATTGGCTTGATAATACTCTGGTTGTACATCTAACAATGCAGATATATATACATTTGTACCATCTATTATAATATTTTCATGGTGGTCATGATTGATTCATGACTGTCCTTAAGGAATACATGTAAAAATATTATATTTGGTGCTATATGGATGTATACTCTTTTATCTCATAAACAGAAACCCCGTTCTGGTATGGTAAGCTCAAAACAAGAGTTCATTGGATGCATATGTTAAGGCTCGCAAAAATCAAAAATTTGAATTTCAGTAAATCTCATATGAAATTAAGATGAATTCAAGAAATACATTTTATCACATATTTCAAAAAATGTTTTAAGCTTTTAAAGTCAAAATGCAGCAAACGATCTTATATTAATTGTAACCACCATTTTGTTGTCCATAGCTTTTGAAGTCAAAATGTGGAGAAAATTTTTACTGTATATCAGATGGAGACACTCATTTTGTTATGCCATTTAATTGTCAATTCATGACATCACGTTATTGTCCTGATTATGACATCACAATGGATATCTGGCTGGAGCAGCCATTACAATGTGCTCCAGGTACGGTATATTTCACTAGTGATGTAAAATTACATGGGTGAATTCACGTGATAACAGGCCAATTATATGTGGAGTTAATGAGAAATACTGTGTATGTATACGTACGTGTGTAAAATTTTTGTTTTATCTCCTCAGGGTTGTAAACACGATGATCCCAGAAGAGGAAGGAGCAAGAGGGACAGAAATAAACCTCCACCTATTCCTGGAAAAGTCTACAAGTCTTCGCGACGTCCAGATAATATACATCCTGCATTTAATAATGGTTCTATTTATCAGGATAACACATTACTTAGTCCAAACCTTGTGTCAAAACTAAAAAGGATACCGTCGAATTCGAAAATGTCTGCCCCACTACCGTATGTGAACTTGGAGAAATATGATATTGGTGATGTTGATAATAGTCATGTACACGTGTCCTCGTCCTGTGCGGACAGTGGAACTTGGAGTGCTCCGTGTGTTCCATCTGGTAAAAAACATGGCACAAGACGGTCAGGTTCGAATAAGGAAAACTTCAAGAATTCTCCAAGGCAACTTCGAAATAATATTCACTACAGAGGTAAAAGCTCTTCAGAATCTGAACTTTCGTGTAGATCTGTCTCAAGCGGAACCAAGGAGGAAAATATCTATGCAAATGACTTCCCAAGAAGGGAGCAATCCCCCACCCCACCTGCACTGCCACCAAAAGGACCAGCACTTCTCAGAAAAAGTCAAAGTCGGACTGAAAATGACCAGCCCCCACCTGTGCCCCCACACCGATCTCGTAAACCGCCTCAAGGCGTGGTGGACCCGGCATCCCTGTACCAGTACCCTAAGAGGGATGGACGACAGAGCAAACGGGAAGTATGTACTGAACCTTCAGACTCGTATCTTTTGATGGGTGGATTTGAAAAACAACAAGACCTTGAACTTGATTGTAGTCGGGAAGTTGTTCAGCTTCCAACAAGGAAGGCTATCAACAAGTCTGAAAGACAACAACAGAACGCTGTCTCACCGCAAGGAGCATATATGGAAATGGGAAATCTGTTTGAAAATGAAAATGATTTCAAGGCCAGCCAAAGTGGTACTGTGCGTGCTGACACGAGACCACAGTATGGCCGGTCATATAGTGCTTCAGATGTACTGGACGATGACCAGCCAAAGTCCACCAATTTAAATCAACCTTTCAATGTATCCTCCAACACTTCCCTCATTAGGGAGGAAAATTATCTCTTGATGACTAACTTCCAAAGTGAAAAGAAAAATGATTCTCTGGAATTTAAACAAAGACGGCATCACCAGTCTATTGACTTAACAGCTGATGGAAGTACGCTAAATTTAACGAAGAATATCGCTGATACATCTTTCAGCAGTGACACCTCTGATATTGACAATACAGCAATACCTTTCCCTAATCTGATGAACTTTCAACAACATGCAGTCACAACGACCAGTTCCAAGCCCTCTAGAAACTCCACTTGTGGGCCTCCCAGCAATACAACTAGTAGTGTTCAGACAGACAAAGTCAGCGAAGGGTCAGGCAGGAACCCGGGTTTTCTCACGCGTCTCATCAGGAGAAACTCCGGCAATAGGAAAAGTATGTCTCAGAGTCAGGAAAATCTCCTGGCCTCCAGTTCTAGTGAAAGCTGTCTGGAGCGCAGTGTGTACCAGTCATCCAAAGAGCCAGTACAGTTACGACGGGTTCTGTCACAATCCAGTGACTCTTCGTCTTCGTCCTGTGGCCACCACCACAGTCCCACCCTCCCACTCAGCGACCATCGAAGGTCCTCAAGCTTTCCTAATCGTGCAAGTTTCTTTGATCAAAAGCATTCTACAAACGACAAAGTGCGAGGACTTCATCAGGGAAATGAAGGCAATTATTTCTCAGCTTTATCGCTTGATGATGAAATGCAACTTCTTGAGCGTGACAGCGAGTTTACTGGATCTGACTCAAGTTCGCTAAATGACATAAGTAAAGGTGGCAGGTCTCAATCAGGTTATAGGGGTCCGTGTGGAAGTACGGGGAGTGAAAACGGAGATGACGACTGTGAACATTTATCGGATAAACAGGCCCAGAAGCTTTTACTCTGTTCTAAATATAAAAAATATAAGACACCAGATTCCATGGTGTTTACAGCACTACAATCAGATCCTCAGAAATTATTCGAGACAACCGGATCAGAGAGTAGTAGCAGCAGTAAAACTGATGACGAAAAACTAATAGAACTTTTTAAACATGGATCAAAATCATCTTCATTTGACGATCAGCATTTGTTCAAGGTGAAAACTCGGTGTACAAGTGAGTACAAGAAGCGGCGAAGTTTACCGACTGATGGCAGCAAAGCTCTGTCCCCCAAGGAAGAAGCTTTAGCCATTGTGAAACATGTGTCGTCCCTGCCACCCTTTGTCCCTCCAAAGTTAAAACATTACCCCTGTCCGCTATCTCCTGTGCCAGAAAGTGTTCCCTTGGTATGTAATAGTGAGGAACATCTTCCCAGTCACAAACTCTCCTGTGGACCCGACACCCCAAAACGAGGCAGTGTGGACCCTGTGTTCCAAAAGGAGTTAGCCAGGGCCACACTTAGGATACAGCCCCCACCTCCTCTCATCGAAGAGGAGGAAAATGTATGGGTCCCAAGGGACTCAACAAACTCACAAGAAGGTAAGAATACCTGGTACTGTATAGTAGGCTGACACTTGAACACATTGATTAATTTTATATTCCACTCAGAAAGCTACATTTATATACTGAACCCTTTCATCCGAAAATTAGGTTATCTTTACAACCTTTATCTTTAAATATTGAAAGATAGATACAGAAAGTTTTACACGTTGCATCTTTTCCAATAAGAAAATATATCCACATAATTACTATTTTTGAAGACAAAATATTTTGGGGGAGAGCATATACCATCATATGTAATATGATAACAATTCAGAACCGATATTTTGATAAATTTGTGGCCTTAAGTATAAGTTCATAAAAAATATGTGTGATCTTGTCTTTGATACTGTCTTTCAATATTTCTTTTCTGTATATCCATATACACTTGACAAGAATTCTGTATCTGAAGTAATACAAATCCAGTTACTTTATGTATCACAATTCTGTATTATTATGTAAAATACAGTCAGCCACAGGTAAGAGTGCTTAGGCTAGGGTAAAATGATAAAAGACTATCAATAAGGTGATTAATAGTTAAAGATATAGAGAATTAATGTTGATGATACATTAACTATTAAAAATCATTATCTTTTATATATTTGAAATTACTGTATATATATATATATACCTATACCCTACGTTGTTACAGTGAAGTCTGAACCAGCTGTCGTAGAGGACCAATTCCAGGCACTGGTTGTTGAGGTGGAGGAAGACTGTGACCAAGACGACACAATATCAATGTCCTCACTCGACAGCAGCCTGCCAAGCTGTGATGAAGGTGGCATCCGTACAAGTCCAGCCTCGACACTGCTTCGACCCCGGTCAGGGAAGGAGTATAAAATGGTTGAGCGTCGTCGTCCACATAATGACAGCCTTAGTTCGAGTCCTGCCCAGACCCCTCAGTCTCCGTCTGGGGACACTGTGTTTACATTTGAGTCATGTTCACCATCTCAGACTAGTGTTTATAGTCGGGAACGAGAGTCCCCGAACGTGCCAAAATTTTCCCGCACGGATAGTTCAGTGTCATCGCGTATCCACGAGAGGTTCAGCCCACCCAGAACTTACATGAACATTGACATGACCCCTCCCTCTTCACCACTTTATTCTATGTCACTACCCCCGGAACTCATCGAACCTCAACTCAATTACGCTGAAATTGACCTCTCTCATTCATCTAATACCAGGGCTTCTAAAAAATCTCGTAAAGCTTCTCAGAAATCTTTGAAATCAAACACTATCGAATATGCCATGATTGACATGGAAGCTACTGTAGCTATACAGCGGGCAGGCCGTGAACATGTGCAATCTCGTGAGGACAGTCTCCGTAGAGCTGATAAAAAGTTGTCACTGAGTAACAGGGATCAGAAACTATCTCTCGGTGAGTCCGGACCTTCAGAGTTTGGTTCTATAGAACACAAAGACAATATGGACAGGAGCCAAAAGGATTCCTCGGACCGGAGTGCTAGGGAGTCGCCCGAGAGGAGTGTAAGCTTAAGGGAGTCGCCAGAGAGGAGGGACACTCTCTCTTCCCCGGAGGGCCCTCCATGTAGGTCGTCTCCACTCCCTGAGGACACTCCCCTTCCTGAACGGAGATCAAGCTACACATCCTCCTCTTCATCTGAAGAGGAAGAGGAAGAAGTCTAAGTGATATTTTTTGTGGTTTTTTTTAATAGAGGAAAATGAATGATTTACTGAACTACACTGCAACTACACCTGGAAGTGTTTGGTGCCAAATCAGTTTTGATCCGGTTATACTTTGTATAGTTTTTGTAACTAGAAGCCTCACAGAAGGAAGGCATATGTTTGGATTTCATTTTCATCATTTAGTGTATATGTAAGCATATTAGATATTTTATGAATGTACATGAACATTGTATTTATTCAAATGCTGAGTGCTTTTATGAATACAATTCTAAACATATTATATAGATTGTAATATATATATACACAAAAATCAAACTCAAAACAATTTTATCTTATAATGACGAAGATACAGATGTTTAAAGGAAATCGTTTAAAATTGCAGGGTCACAAATCTTGTTCTGTCTCTTCAGTAGTATAGTTTCCTGTGCCAAGATCTATCCTTAGTCTGTATATCCTACTTGTAATTATTCCACACCAAAAATATCTTATCAGATGACATGTTTGATCAGAAGATTTGACTCTCGTTAATCATCTTCGTAGAAATTAGGAATTAAAACAATGGAGATTATCTTGTCAATCCAGCCACCTCAGGCATTAAATGACCATGATAGAAAACAAAAATGGAGCAATTAACTTCTTCATTTTGGTAGGGAAAAGAAAATCTGTCCCTGCAACATTGCCCAAGACTGAGGAAACCAGATTAATTTTGGCTGGATTCATGACACTTGAATTAAGCCATAGTTTATTTTTTAATTTGATACAATTTTTAGGAATTATTTAGAAATTTTTGGAAATAAACGTATTTATGTAGAAAATTTTTTGAAATACACATATTTATGCAAGAAAGCTTAAGATTCAGATTCAAGTTCAATACTTATATGTCTGTCTCCTGGAAAGTAGAACATGAATTGAATAAGAGAGTTACATGTAGGATTACCATACTAATGTATTGTAGTGCTTGGATGTTATTTAGAGTTGTGTCCATCATGTTGTGATGTTTGTTTATACACATGTGTTGTCTATCATTTATATCTGTCTTCCATCTTATACATTCATTTGAACTGGAAGTAAGTCTCAAAATGTTGAATTGTTGATGTCAAAATTAGTGTTAATCAGGATGTCAAACACAGGTGCTCACATATATATATGAAATAATTTTTGTGGGGTTCATGCTATTGTCACATTATGAACATGAAACTGTCAGAAATCTGTGGTACAATATACTGGTAATGTGTATTGTATACGGGATAGGGCTAATTTTGATCTCTCAACTTCAAAAAGTACATTTGTACTGAAAACTTAACAACTGCATAAAATATCATACTTATATGATTACTCCGGGGGATCCCACCTTGGCAAATATATGAAGTTCTCTGGTTGTGGGGTTCGATGAATGTTTCATGTATACATTCTTGACATAGGGCAAACAGCTGGTTGTTTTTATAAAATGTTATAATGTACATGTAGGTCCAAACAGGGTAATCACAAATCATGTACGATAATCTACGTCCAGATCAAAGCCAGTAAATATTTTATCAACATCCTGTCACCAAATGTTATCATATTTGTGTAACATGTAATTTGTAGTGGTAATATGTTAACGTATTATAACATCATGTTAGGGATTATTATCTGTCCTTTAAAATACTCTTTCCGCACCTTTAAAAAATAATTTTAAGCTTGATAACGAGATCACGAAGAAAAGAAAAGAAAAAAAAACTAAAATATTTTTGGTTTTCTTAACGCATCCTAATTAAGAAGCAGCGTAGACTACTATATATGAACAATTAACATAAAATGTATTTTGTGAATATAATTCCGGACTGAATTCTGTTTGAAAAAATATTCTTGGATATTTTTACCTTGTTTAAGTCAATGCTAAGTATTTTTTTTAATAACTAATATAATACCCTTATGAGAAAGTGCCCCAGTTACCCGATTGGTAGCAGACCTATTAAAACATATATATACTAGAGTAATACACCTGGAATTTCATTTCATTTTCAAACCTGAGGAAGTTAAAGCCATTTATTGTGATGTAAGGATAGTCAGGATTAACAATATCCAGATATCTGTTGCATAAATTAAATTCATAAGAACAAATATAAATAGCTAAATTTTCCTTGAAATCTCTTACAGATTGATCTGATCTAAACAAATGTGTGAAAGTGATTGTTTTTTTTTTTTTATAAAAATTGAAGCAAGATATTTCATAGTCATGAGCATTCATATAAAAGAACTTTATCAGCTCCAAATACCAAATCCTGATTGAATTCAATGACTTTGTTGAAATGCATATACTACCTGTTGTTTTCAAGGTTCCAAAAATCAAAACAATTGAAATTTATTGACAGATGAGGTACAAGTATGTGTAGTATATTTTACAGTACCGTATCAAAGTTATGTAGATGAAAGCATTTTCTCTTTCCATTGATTATGGTTGACAACATTTGGGTATGATAATTATTTGTCTTTTTCATTACCATATAAATCCTGAATAAACCCCAGCCTACACATAAGCCCCCTTCAGTCAATCTTATAATAGTAAGCCTAGTGGTTCACAAATGAACCTTCCTCCAACTTTAATACAAATGTAGTAAAATTTTACGCTATTGGAGGGGCTTATTTGAAAAGAAATATGGTAAGTATGAAGTTAAGATCATAAGAAGTCACAAAACGTAACTACTTGACAGGAACCAGTACATTGTCTTCCTTTCATTGTATTGACAATGAAAAAGTTGCAATATTTTTCTTCCTCCCAAAATGACCAAACTTGAAATATATGGTATACAGTGTGATATGAAAAAAAATGACCAAAAATTGTATGATTGATTTTTTTTTTTTAATGATTTTACATAAATTTTTACAAAGTTTCTTACTTTTTATATTTTATCAATTTACCTGTAGTTTGTCGTATTTACATTTGAGGGTGTGTCTTCTATTTATGTAACTGTGTATGCTATAACTGTTATTGGCTCAAGGCATTCTAGATATTAGCAGCAAAAATGTCCAAAACCAGTTGTAGTCTTTAACCTAATACGTTTTGCAGTTTTATAGAAGTATCAAAACTTAGAAATCTGTGTGTGCATTTAAAACATTATAAAAGCTGTACAAGGCACAATGAAGTAGTCTTATGTCCGGATGTTGCACGAGTGAAAGGAACTTCAAGAATTCAATCCTGGCATATCAAATTGGACCAAAACTTACATTACCAGACTTTATTGATACAGAATGTGCCAAGAATGAGGATTTATTTTCATATTGTGTACAATAAAAGGTATACTGTAGATGATGTGGCTGCCTTGCCACATATTTTCCCAGGACCCTGACAACAGACACGCGTCAGCATCCATCAAGTCTTGGCCTACATCATCTGTGGTTGTCAATATGTTGTCATGATCATCTTGTGTGAAAAAACCGGTGTCCATTTTGAAAAGGCATTCACATCATTGGCAGATTTCCCAGCAGACTACCGGATTTTGTGCCAGTCTATCTACTTGTATATACCACATCGCTATGGTGTACGTGTGTGCTTGTGCTGACAATGCATGTGCTTCATAATATACAGGTGCTTTGTATGTCCATCATAGATCATTGTGGTTTCATACAGCATGCTATGTCTCTTTGTTTTCCACTGTAAAATGCATTTTAAACAATGCTGTTATTTATATTGAAAAAGTTTGCACAGGTATGTCGAAATATTTTCCTGAGCGAAGGTATCGTATACTACACAGGGATTTGGCACAAATTTACAATCCATTATCCATATATGTATTATATGAAAAGTGTTGAAAATTTCTGCCAAGTCCCTGTGATATCAGAGGTTAGATAATGGTATGGATACCTCATTCTTATTAAAGTGAGGAGAGTATCATTTACTACACAGGGATTTGGCACAAATGTCCAGTCAATATTACATGGACTGAGGGTTGAAAGTGAGTGCCAAGTCCCTCTGGTATACTACATAAATTTATTGGAGATAAACATAACGCCATATTTTTACATAAATAAAATCAAAAATTATCAAGCTAAGAAGACGTCAGTGAAAGGATTTCAGCAGCAAAGACAGAAATAATTATTACAAAAACAGTTGCTGAATTCTATAATATTACAAAGCCCTGAAACCAAATTTGCATACATGTGCGATGTATTCATCTATTCAACATTATACACACACTGCCAATCCACAGCATACACCTTCTCATCAGTAATGAAAAAATACCCTGCCCATGCTTGGGTTCAAGCTAGCAACCTCTCGTTCACAAAGCATACCACAAAGTTAAAGGGAATTCCCACCAGCCTAAGCTGGTAAAGGGAGTTACTCTACAGTTTTAAGATAAGCAGGTAATGAAGTTGCGTCAAACAAGAATATAGCAATAATAGGCCAAGATATATGGTGAACAGATTACGATTTCTCAGGACAGCATTCTTTTCTGTTAAGTTCTAAGCCAAAATTCAAGTGAATAACCTTATTGTTTACGAGAAGAATTAATCATAACAAGAGTCGACAATAGTTGGAGATAGAGATACATCTCGTGTATAAGGGTGAAAAAGATTTACATATGCCACTTAACAAGAATTTGAAATTGATAATTTTAATTTCTTGTTAAGGTATGAGGAGGACATAGTTATATCATGTTTTAATCACTTGAGCACAGATTGTGACGATTTGTCAAAATGTCTGTCTCGGTTATTTTCGGTAAAGGAAGATTGACTAATGTATGGGAATAGAACAGTGCAATCATTATAAATTTAAATAAACCACAAATTCGTGAGGAAAGTTTGATTCAATGAACATTTAATGTATCTCAGTTTTTGTTTTTTTATTTTATTTGTTTTACTTTTCATACATAATTATCAACAGTAAAGAAAAAAAAATTTCAACATGAAATTCAAAGGCAATCACTGGCTTATTTTGTAAACAGGTAATCCCTAAAAATTTAAGCTGATGAGCTTGTGAACAAAGGCCTCTAGGCTAAGATACAGGTGTCAGTAGTATACGTAATGGCTATATTAAATATGATATTAAGAAAACCGAGTATCCTGGTCTTTTGGTCTGTCATTGTATCATTATAGAAAACTCCTATGCCGGTCACAGGGCCTGGGATGGATTTAAATTATTGGTCCAGAGTCAGGTCTTAGGAGTAACAATAATTGGGCAATGTTCTTCATAATACTTTGTGCTGAGATTAACATACATTCCCATTTGTCAATCTTCTTTTCATTTCGTGGTGATTACCAAGGTTTAACTTTGTCTGTCCTCAGCATACACTGTCTTGTCGTTTTATTTAAACACTCTTGTATCATATAGGCCAAACAAATCCATTTCATAGTTTTTTTTCTGGATTTGATCAGATTTGTAGCAGGTTTATAGTGATTGTCTTGAAATACAAGACATACCAACCCATTTATGAATTTGTTTGATATGTATAAATAAATGGTGCTTTTTAAAATTTATTAAAATCTTTTTATCTTCAGTGGATAGATTCTGCTTGCTCTTTTTCGCTGCCAAAATTCTTTTGTAGAATTAACATATATATTATGTAGTGTTTTCATTGCAATTTCATCTCTGGTCTTAATGTAATATGAATTAAACTTATTTTAAAACAATAATTTGTCTCTGTTGTCTATATTTTTGTCTTATGATCAGGTAATGAATGACTGAAAATATATCACATTCTACCATTTTGTGGTTGTCAATGTGTTTTATATGAAAATACACCCGATGTCTCGGCTCCATTTTGTCTAGCTGTTCAAACGTTAGAACCTGATTCCATATAATTACAACCAGTACCACTGAAATATTACTGAAGATATAGCTGTTGTAACGTTTTGAACCAGATTCCATATAATTACCACTGAAATATTACTGAAGATATAGCTGTTGTAACAGAACCATATATTCCATATCATTACCACCACTCCAGTACCACTGAAATATTACTGAAGATACTGCTGTTCTATGTTAGAACGACACATTCCATATAATTACCATCGATATCAGTACCACTGGAATATTACTGAAGATACAGCTGTTCTGACTTTAGACCACAGATTCGATATAATTACCACCAGTACCACTGAAATATTACTGAAGATACAGCAGTTGTAACATTTGAACCACAGATTCCATGTCAGTACCACCAATAATTACTAAGATGAAACAGATACAAAGTGCATCTACCAAGGGTAAAATACACCCCTAGTTCCTGTTCTTTTACAAATGCAACTTAGGCGTCATCATGTAGCCATCATGGAAGCATATGTTTTGTGAAAGGGTATTAAATGATTTAAGAGCTTGAAGATTGTCACCTAGAGAAGTTTTCTAGATCTTATTCTATAAAGCCATAGTGTACATGATAAAATAGTCAACGGGTAAAAAATATGAATGTAGCGATTATATAATTATCTCCCCTGCTATTAAAGGCCAACCAATAGATGGTCAGGCAAGTGAAATTATGTACACCACAATTTCGAGATTGCCTGGCAGATTGAAGGTCAAAGGTCAAATTCACTTTATGAATTTTAAAATTTATAATTAGAAAATTCGCTTCTGGTTAAGCTCAAAATTCTATTGAGCTTTCACAGAAATCATTTATCTTGGTGACTTAGTAGGAGTAGGGGACTAATATATTTTTCTATAAATACTAACCAGAAGCAGGTACCTGTGATAAAACAGATAAATGACAAATCTCCACACACCAATAACATGTAACTTTTATTTTGATAAAATGTTTTCTGGTATTCATGCAAACACAAGTCTCTGGTAAAGCATGGAAAACTTGTTGCGTGAATCAATATTTAAAACAGACTGCATATAACAGTATACACATAATCCTTACTGATCTGCTGCTTGTAACATTAACAGATGTTTTACACTCAAGCTAAAAAAAATCTATGTACATAATTATGTAAAAAAATATTTTGGGGCAATTAGCACATAGTCTGTTTTCCACAAATTTCCCAGTGAATAATTGTGCAAAGAATGTCTGTTTTAAGATTTATTGCTAAACTCAATCCAGCTTTTCATTGAATCAGTCAGTTTAATTACATTATCTTCTGTAAAATATCAGCTGTGACTTAAAACAAATTTTAACAATCATGTGGCTCTCAAGCACACAACTCTACCAATGTCATCCAATACCAGACTCTCTATCACTTTCAAGCTTATCATTAACATTGTCATTTATTATTAGATTCAAGCTTATCATTGACATTGTCATTCATTATCAGATTCAAACTTATTATTGACCATGATTGGTATCATACACTGTATCTCACTGGGATGACACATTTAATAGAAATAATCAATTTCAACATCATCATGATTAGCGTTTTGCTTTTTATCACAATCAAAGCTCGTCAGTACCACCCAGGTCGACTGTTAATACTTCCTTTAGAGGTCCAAGACATCCTTAACTACGGAGATCATACTGGAGTGATTCAGGTCTCCTGTAATGGAATAGCTGCCGTGAGTGTCCTACAACAGAGAAGCTGTTGAGGGTGTCCTGTGGCTATCGAGAATCTCCGTGTGGCACTGAAGGCTTCCTGTAGAAAGGTACTCAAGGCAGATCATTTGCCTTTATTAGACATTCCTGTGTACTCTGCAGACCTCATCCATATCTTTCCTTGTCTTGGGCGATCTCGGCCTGTCTCCTCAAAATTTCGGCATTTTTCTTCTTAATCAGCAGTATTCTTGCGTCCAGATCGCTCAGGTGGCCAGGCGGTTCTAGTAATAGATAATTATACGAATGTTTTCAATTTTAAATTATTGACTAATTCAATAAATCTGTTCTCACTTAATAATTGATGTATACAATGATTATCAGGGCATCATCAGTACAATGCTGCCTAATATTGTATATCACTATACCTCACTAGAATTAGGCAGTTGACTTCACCAAATATAATGCAATACATGAAAAGTGATATTTTAACAAAAAAAAATATTGCAATATTTGAAGGTAAAAGGGACAAAGTTTAAATTAGTTTTTTAATTGTAAAAAGCCTTGAAATTATCATTATTATGAAACATATTTCACTCTGGGAAATAATAGTTAACCCCAACAGCAACCCTCAAACCAAATATTAGACCCCTAGTACAATTATTAAGGAGATTACTGATGTCTTTCAACACTAGCACCAGAAAATCATTAGATTTGACATAAAATGTCCAAAATGTTTAAGAGAACACTTTTTTCCCAACCCCCGAAACCAAATATCAGAACTCCAATTAAGTTATAAAGGAGTTTACTGATGCCTTTCAACACTTGCACCAAAAACTAGACATTTAGAAACCAACACCATTGCTGATGCCAACATAACAACATAAGCTCCCCTTCTCTTTGAGAAGCGAGCTAAAATTTGAAAAACCTATAAAGTCTACCTTTAGTAAGACAGACCATGTGCATCAGATTAGTGTAGAGAGAATTACTCCTCAAAACTTTTCCATTTACAGGCAGGTAGCTATAGAAGGATAAAGGACATCTTGATTCTTAAAAACTCTCTAACTTTATTGTGGAAAAAGATATATAGAAGCATATCCCTCCTATTTGTCAATATTCATAAAGCCTTAATGGTTTTACTCTTTATCATTTTACCTTTGAATACAATATACTTTATAGGGGAAATACCAGTTTCATATTTCTCTGCAATTGAACCCCCTCCTTCATTTTTGCAATAATCAATATTTAAATAAGCTAAAAGTGGTTAATAAATAAGCCTTTCCCAACCTCTGATACTAATTTTTTACACTAGAGAGTTACCTTGTAGGTTATTTAATATAAACAAGTAAAACTTAACATCCCAGAAAAGAGTTCACACTTGTTTGAACCAGAGTTGAAGGTCATGCTAAAAAAGCGGAACCGAAAACCAGCCTTAATTCATTAACAATATTAACAGTATTATCACAATACCAAATCTTACCTGTAACAGTTTGGGCTGGCTTTGGTGGCTCCTTATTAGCAACAATGGTCTTTTTCGGTAACTCGGTGTCAGTTGTTTCCACCCTTCGAGTGACAGTGAAGTCATGCTGTTGTCTGTCATCATTGTGTCGTTGCAGTTTAGCCTTCTTGTGATGAACAGGTTGCCCCAGACGGTCGTGAATGGACAATCTTTTTGGTGGTGAGGTTTCTTGTCTGGCTGCAAGACACATAACCAAAGAAACATTTAAATATTCTTCCAGATTTACAAGCATGTATATGTCCACAAATAAATCATAAAAAAACATACATGTATTAAATTTGTACAGTTGATAGAAAATATTTTCTTTGTTTCCAGAAGAAACATAAAAAAGATAAGTTAAGTTTATTTGATAATTATTTTTAATGCATCACGAAAAGTATTATAGGGATGACAGAGTTACCTCCCTTGATTCATGTTTGCTAGCCAAACCTCAAGAACAAGGTTTTTATAATAATAATGTTTAAGAAGCTTTCGTTACCTCTTGATGCTTCATCCCTCCATACAACCTTCGTGTGATGGCTGCCATCCTGGTTGGGTGACCTTGACCTGTCCTTCACCACCGACCTCTCCTTAAAACCTTTGTTATCAATAGTTACAGTAAAGTTCTTACTTTTAGCACTTGTACCCTCCTTCTCTTTTACTTTCTCCTCCTCACGCCTCTTCTTTGATTTACTCTTTCCTTCCTTCACGTGTTGTTCCTGTGAAGGTACATCCTTACTGTAGGAAGAATTTCCGTCGGAATCACTTTTTTTGGAACTTACAGAAACAAAACTTGTCAACAACTTTTTAGGAGGTATCTCCTTCTCATTATCTGCTTTTTCCTCCTCAAAATCCATGAATCTTTTCCTTCTCTGCTCTTTAACACTGGCCTGTTCAGTTACACCAACACTGTCCTTGTCTCTCCGGTCACCACCACTTTCTTTTTGAACGGCACGATTATTTTTCTCATGATCTTTCTGAACAAGTCTTTCACTATAGCTACTACCTTTGACAATGTCTTTCTGAACAGACCCACTGTCTTTATGAATGTCTTTCTGAACAGACCCACTGTCTTTATGAATGTCTTTCTGAACAGGTAAATTGCCTTTGTCACTGTCTTTCTGAGAAGGACGACTACTAGCAGCTTTGTCACTGTCTTTCTGACTAGGTTGATTTCCCTTGTCAGTATCTTTCTGAACAGGTCGACTAATAGCACTTTCATCATTGTCTTTATGTACATTTTGACTACCTTTGTCATCACTTTTGTAATGGGAACGATTTCCTTTATCATTGTCTTTTTGTCGATTACTTTTATCAGTCTCATATTTATTTGAATTATTTTTGTTTTCGTTGCCAGCCACCTCCACTGAACTTGAGAGTTTGTCACCGACACTAGGCCGTTCTCCATTCACATCCTTCAGAGATTTTTCTTTGCTGTGATTTTTTGATACAGTGTCAGAACTACTCACTTTACTCCAATTCTGATAGGTATAATGTCCTTCCTTGGAATCCTTGGAATCCTTTCTCTCTGTCTTTTTTGTCCGTATTTCTATCACGCCTTCTATCTTTTTCCGTAAAAGAATCTTTATCCCTATACCTATCTCTCCTGTCCCTCTCTCTGTCAAACCTTTCATCACTTCTGTCTCTATCTCTGCCTCTCCCATACCTTTCCTCTTGGTCATATCGACCCCTTTTATACCGATCTCCCTTAGAAGAAGCACTATTTCTACTCCTATCATTATCCTCCTTTCGGCCCGACATTCTATCCCTATTATAATCCTCCTCTCGTTTCCTAATTCTTTCCTCTGCTTCCTTTTGACGCTTAACCTTCTCCCTTTGCCTCCTCTCACGTTCGATGTCTGCCGTTTCTCGCTCTGTCTTCCTGGAGTTTTTGTTTCTCCACCCTTCTTCACTGGAATCACTATCGCTGGAGTCGTCAGAAGAACTACTGTCACTACTACTTGAGCTACTTGATTCACTTTCGGATGAGGACTCAACTGGTTTTTTACCTCTGTAAGATTTCTTGTGTTCCTGAACTTTTTCATTACTTTTCTTTTGTTTTGATTCGTTTTCTTTTCTAGTTGATCTTGTATCCAGTGACTTACTGGTCTTTTGCTGGGAAATTTCTTTTTTGTGTCCGTCTGAATTTTTATTGTCTTTTTCAATTTTTTTCTGTCTGGCCTCAAGTCTCTCACGTTCTTTCTCAAACATTTCTCTGCTTTTGACAGACTTTTTTGATTGCAATGATTTGTCATCTGAGCCCTTTTCCTTCCTATCAACTTTCTTACTGTCCTTTTTGTCTAATTTCTCTTCCATCCAATCCTTGGTGGAAACTTTCTTTTTTAATGCAGATAAATCTTGTATTGGGGATGCTCGTCTTTTATGAGGTGACCCTGACCTAGCAGAATCCCGACTTTTCACTTTCTCAAATGAAGCTGACCTTGACCTTCTGTTAGTAGGCTTTGACCTCTCAGATGATGACTTTGACCTGGAAGTAGTTTTCTTGGAGTAATCAGGAGAGCGAGTCCTTGTTGTTGCCGTCCTTGGCCTACTATTGGAATGAACAGGTGATTTATCATGACGATGAGCTGATTCCGGTGCATGATGTTGACCAGACGTTGAATGAGGCGACTTTTGTCTCTTGGAGCTCTTTTCATCTTGGTGCGTGTTAAGTTTTACTTCATTTTTATTTTCAGCTGGTTTCTCTAGTTGTGCAGCATTTGGACCAAAAATATATTCTGGTCTTAACATTGAAACCTTTCCAGAAGGCCTAGCTATTGTCTCCGACTTTTGAGAAGTTCTAGATGAAGAATATTGTTCTGGTGAAGGACTTCTTCTTGACGATTTCAACCTTGGTGATTTGGACCGGTGTGATTTTGACCGGGGAGATTTAGACTGCGGTGATTTTGACCGAGACTTGGTCCTTGATATAGTTTTTGTTTCAATAATTAGCCGACCACTGGAGGATGTAGACAACTTAGAGGAATATTTCACAGTTCTGCTTTGAGAGATACTCTCATGTGATTTGTCACTGGCTTTTGGCTGTACACTTTTCCCATCTTTTTCCGTTTTACAATGTTCGTCCTCTTTGCTAATTGTTCTTCTAACATATTTCTCTTTAGCTTCAGGCTTAGTCACTTCTGTGGAATGAACACTAGTGTTTGTATTTATAATTTTCCTACTTTCGTTTTTAGTTTGGACGGTGTCAGGAACTGGTTTTATGTCTTTTTTCATTTCACACACCACATCAGCATTTTTGCTCTTTTCTTCCGGAAGTTTCTTTGAAGTATCCTTTTCATTGCTGCCTGGATTTGAACTGCTGCTGCTGCTGTCACTAGACGAGGACACATTTTTATCGTTCTCATCAACGGAAGAAGCTGAACTAGCTGAGGACTCATCGTCTGACACTTCCTGTTTATTATCTTTTATCTCCTCCTCTTCATCACTACTCTGATTATCCTCGTCATCTTCGGAGTTCGATTCATATCTTGAAAATTTGTCTACCACTGTAAAAAAAAAAGAAAACAAAACTAAAAGCATTCACTCACGACACAAGAACACAATCTTCCAGGATATTTGGGTTACACACTTGGGAATTAAAATACATTCTGATTTGCCTCTCACAGAATGTATCATTGGAAAATAAAAGTTTTTTTTTAACTTTTAACTTGAAATTCTTTTGCCATAACTCATAACTATTTTTCTAGATCTGACCTTTCTAATACTTCATTAACAATGTTCAGACAATAAATCTATACCATTATAAAGGAGGATGGGGAGTAAGCATGGTTGTATTTTTTATTTTGTTAGTCAGATTTATGGTTTGATAACTATTAGTGTTAATAAATTGGTTCAACGTCTGTTTTGTTAGAGGTTGGAGTAGGATGTAAGTGCCAAAAAGGTTCTACCTTTTTTGTTCAAGGCTGGATTAGATTTTTTCTGCTAGGGTGATTGTATATTTTGTTTGATCAGTTTCTGTATGAGGGTGTACCTTGGTTTTTTTTTAGAGGTTGATGTAGGTTGTATTTGTTGTTTAATTAGTGTCTGTATGAGGTGCACCATTTGTTTTGTTAAAGGTTGGGGTAGATTGTATTTTTTTGTATTTTAAGTTTCTGGATGAGGGCTTTCCTTGTATTTTATCAGAAGTTGGGGTAGGTTGTATATTTTGCATTATAAGTTTCTGTATGAGAGTGTACCTTGGGTTTTGTTAGAGGTTGCTGTAGATTGTATATATTTTGCATAATAGGTTTTCTGTATGAGGATGTACCTTTTGTTTTGGTAGATGTTGGGGTAGAGGTTCCACTCTTGTCATCAGACCCCACCCACTTGTCCTGGGGACGGACCAGTTGTGTGTCTGACTTGCTTGATTGTTCTTTCTCCATTGGTAATGTGTGGATTTGGACCAGATTACTGCTCCTGTTGCTCCCTGTAGTTTGGCCTCGGTCATCCCGATGTCGAGATGAGTATGAATTGTTTGAGTAATTTCGCCTGCTGTCGCTGTAATGATGGTTGCGATCATCCCGGTAATGACGCTCATCCCTATGGTGGTAGCTAGTGTGCTTTCTGTCAGTTGCCTGTGAGAAGTAAAAGTAGAATAGAAAACACAAAATGTGAAAGAAAGTAAAGTACAAACAAAATACAGAGACAAAATTTCTTGTATTGATGCAGGTGGCCAAATAATCAGTTGAAATATTGTCAGAAGCCGGAGATTTAAAACCATATCAGCAAGTATCGATTCATATTTTCAACATCTGAAAAGCATAAAGAGTACAAAATATTTACAAGAAACCAATAAAGTTAAATATGGTAAAACTGACTGAAAAAAAACTTTGTTGATTATCTAAGTCTGTACCAACTGTGAAAACTGACACGTTCTATGACCTCAGACATCATAGGAACAAAAATCATATTTTCAAATCATCATCAAATTTACGTTATTTGTTGACAATATATAATATAAACCATTAGTGCTGGGAATCGCCATGATATTGAAGATCGATTATCGGGCTGTCAAGATCGATCGATAATGGACAATATATAATATAAACCCATTAGTGCTGGATCGCCATGATATTGTAAGACGATATGGGCTGTCAAGACGATCGAAATCGATTATCGGCTGAAATGGTTTTAAGTAGGTCAGACCACGGTTAACTAAATTCTGGAAAGTCCGGATTTCCGTCAATATTAGCAAATTAGTATAGCCTTTGATACAAAACGCTGCACGACCACGATTACGAAGGTAGCTAAAACGCTTGAATGCTGGCGTGGTTCAAGCGGAGACATAACAAAGAACAAGCGAAATGGATGTTTTATTTTGGTTTATTGAAAATAAAGCATTCATAACAACAGTACGTCTTCTGAATAACTTCAGCCATTCAAATAAGAAACATATGAAACGATCTATTCATAGCCATTTCACAATCGATCTTTTAAGTGCAAAATCGATTATCGAATCGATCTTGGGTCCAACTCGATTTAATCAATGTTTCCGGTTATCGGTACACCACTATAAACCATCACAGCAGAACATCTGTATAATGATTGGCTCACTAGTTATGAGATTATATTAAGGTTAATCCCCATTTTCCTGGCCTAGATTTTCGGCATTATTACTATTCACACAGATCTCAAGAATCTGGGATAATCCAAAGATTGGATACTCTGTATATACTTTACAATAGAGGAGTTTGGAAACACATTCATCCATATCTAAAATTACTGCTGAATAACACTCATTATTTTACACTTACCGAGGATGTACTGTCACTCCTAGATTTCTTTGAAAGTAGTGCTGCCTTTCTGAGAGCTGTTAACTCGTCATCCTCGTCCGACTGTTCACCTTCATCCTGCGATGATCGAGTCCTGTTCTGTAATCAAAAGAGCAAGCTATCTTTCTAGAGATGTTAACTGTTTCCTATGAGCTCGTATATCCTTGTTTACCGGCATGATGTACCACTTTTAATTTTGTGCTAATTTCTCTCCTATCACCCTGCATACTCTAAGGTTTCAAAGCAAAGACACTGGGATCATCCTATCTGCCAATACTCACCCAGGTGTTGGGTCTACCTTACATACTCTACTGGCAATAAACCCCAACCCTTATGGGAAATAAAGGGATTTTGATGGGAGTAAGCTTATTACCAAATGAACCAACTTACATTTTCAACACAGGGCTTTTTCTCACAGATTTGGGAAAGGGCCTTTTTGTCTCATTTTGGGAAGAAAATTGGTAAATTGGGAAAGAGATTTTCAGGAGTTAATTGAAAATTTTGGAAATTTGGCTTAAATATGAAATAATTTCAATTGGGAATGGGGCCCCATTAACAGCCCCAAAAGATCCCAGAAAAATCCCTGCAACAACTGTAAAATACATGAAATAGGAGCTCAGGAGAGCTATAGGATATTGTACGTGGAGTGTTTTGAAGTAAAGTTATCTTACATCTTTTCCTGAACTCATACAAGTGTGATCCCCATGATCATCATCCCAATAACTTTCTATTGACCACAAATTAGAATTGCGATAATGTACATGCTTACCGTCTTCATCGATGCCAAAACAGCATTCCTCAATGCTACCAAGTCCTCCTGAAAACATATATGATAGATGTATCACAGACGAGTATGCATATATTTCATGCATGTTGTTTTGATAACAATAATACTGACACTTAAGAACATGCAGAGCATCCAATGGTATCACTTTTAATACAAACAGTGTCAGATCATTAATTGTGTCCACATTTATTTTTACATTAATTTACAAGATCATTGAAAATAACACCAGCATAAATATTTCTCAGTCAAACACCACTCTGTCTAAACTCAGAAACTCTTGGTTAATGTTGAAAAAAACCTTGTGCGTGATGACTAAGCTTTCCATTTTGATCAAATGCAAAATCTTGACCATAGATATGTTTTGGCTTTGACAAATACCAAAGATCAGAATAATGGAGGGGCTAAAAAGAAATGTATACAGTAGACTTTGTGAAAATCATAAATGGGGTTATGCTATATATATATCAGTAATGTCAGATTATTCTTTAAATTTTCATACGAGTCTTGGGTGATCAATTTGCTTAAAAATATTATCTCTGATACTCACATATATATATGTAAACATAAATGACACAACAAGGCAATTCCGGTTGATTATTGATACACAATGTCATTATCAAGTTGAACTATATATATATATATGTTCATGAATTAAAAATGATGGTACAATGTAGTGTACAGGACAAGATAGTACAGCTATATACAGTATTAGTATGTGAAACTTACTAGTGATCATGAAAATTCAGTTATTTCGCTGTACTGAACAACATTGATACTACTTCTCGAAATACACTAGATGACAACCAGCTGATGACAATGTTATCTACATATAGATCCAGATGTTACAGTGGACCTCTAAGCCTAGTCTATTATATTGTCTACATTTTTATCACAGCTGTCGACACCTATACAAACACGTTCTCAAACATTATACATTGTCATATCAGTGACACGACATAGATTCTATTTAAAATTCTTTCTATGGTAGAACTTAGATTAGTTTTGAAATAGTTCATCGCGTTATTTTCTAATCCACGTTGTGCAAAGAGAAAGTACCGAGTTCAAGATAAACGTGTTTTTTTAGCTGCAAGCAGATGTTTACAGGTTGAAATACACTGTGCCATAGTCTTGATATGTACACCGCGCATTCAGTTTTATAAACAGCAAATAGTTGTTACACTACGACAAATGTGCAAGAACCCAGACAATGCATAGCGCAGTCATTTCTCTTCATATCACGGAGTAAATTTTACCTCATCTTCGGACGCCATCTTGAATGATCTGCTTTCTGTACGTAATGAATACACGTGGTTCGATTTCCCGATCGCCTGAAATGTCAGTCGTAGTCTGCCCGTACCAAAGTTTGGGTTCGACGCCCAGACGTGACAAATCTTTTTTTTTTCTCACTCTTTTTTGTTTTACTACCTCACCTCTTGTTTACAAAGTAGTTTTTCCTTTATTTATTGTAAAATATTTTCACAACCTGAAATGATATTATTAAGATATGACGTTAAATAAATTTTGGAGAGTTGATCTAAAACTGCCTTTGAGATTAATGTCATAGGATATTCGACAGGAAAAATATTTGTCTAATTTTCATGGAAAATCCTCAAGTTAAGCTAATAATTTTTTTGAAAAATGCCTAATATTGTTTCTTTTCACTGTCATAATCATAATTAGGGGATATTGACAATTGTTTTCTGCCATACCAATAATAATCAACTAATTTTCAACATACAAAAATCACATTCCCCGTGTAATATTTCAGGTAAAGAATGTTTCATCATTACACATTTTATCAATTAAAACATTTTTTTTTATGATATTTATCACAGAATCCTATGTTTAAATCAGTTGCAATCTATTTCCTGTACTTTTTGTTCTAAAATCCTCCACACTGGACTGAAATGTCAAAACTAGCAATAACTGTGATGTTACTGGTTACAGTGGTAGGTACACAGGTGCTAATGACAATTCATTTTACCTTTGGATATTGATATATAGATATGTACATGCATTTGAAATTATACTTCAGTTCCAGATTTACCCAGTTGCAAAAACATGTAGTACATTGTACAGCCCTAATGAGGAATATTTTGTATGTTGTCTAGGATGGTATTCATGCAAAGATTTAATAAATGTTTATCAAGTCTATTTTTAATCAGATGTTGTACTCAGAAAAGCTTAGAGGATACCTCTACATTCCCTTTTTATCCGATATTGACACTTATACAACTACAAGAAATTTCTTTTTCACTTTGATGACTATGAGGTCAAATGTCATTTAGGTCACGTACAGTTATCTGGTCGAGTAAGTCTGAACCTGTGCCCATGCTTGCTGATCGGGTTGAAATTCAGAATTATTTTTCAAAAGTACCTGGTAGGTCAAAGGTGACAGTAAAGGTCAGCAGGTCAGCAAATGTAGACCAAATAGAAAGGTCTTGTGACAAGGATCACAGGTCAAATATGGGAGCCCTTTTTTTTTTTTTTTTTTTAATACCAGTAGGTCAAAAGTCAAATTCAAGGTTAGAAGGTCCACAAATTTGACCCATGGAAAGGTCTTGTCACAGGGTACACACATGTGAAATAACTGTCTTACAAAAACTATCATCTAGCAGTCCGAGGACAAGGCAGACACTGACACCAGATCTGACAAGGACACCAGTGGTAAAGCAATAGCTGCCATGGACGTCATCCTGGCAAGCTTAAAAAATATTATACAGTATTAAGCTTGATCTATAACCAACATTAAGATATATTTCTACAATATTGCAACTTTTGTGCAACAGGGGAGGTACATTACAAAAACTCAGTTCAACCAGTGCCTCTCTGTATTGGCATTGAATGCGTTGGGAAAGCATTAGTAAAAGTACACAAAACTTAATTACTTCATATGAATTGCAGGTAATGTATAGAAACGTCCAGTGAAAAAACAAGACAAACTCAATGTATCTCATTTGTACTAGTATTATTTTTTATAAAAATAACAACTGTCACATTGTCTGTTAAACAGCATGAGTATGTATACGTATACAATTTCAAATCATTCTAACATGAACATAAACATTCATATGCAAGGTACATAAAACATCAAATTGATTTTGAAGACTTGAATTTAACTATTTCAATAAAATTTTATGTAAAGCAATAAATCAGTACATTTAGTCATGCACCATTGAATTCTAGATTACCTGTATAATTATTTCATTAACAATTATTTTGAAACACTATCTATACAGTAAATTTATAAAAGGAAACCGTTCTGTCACACAAAACATGCAGATCTAGAATTGATGAAGATGTAGACATAGAAAATGATGTCATCGTTCTAATCACAATTTGACTTAGTGTTAAAGATACTTTTTCTTGGTAATCACAATTGTATAAGCATGTCACTTGCCAAATGTTCCTTATTAGACAATGTAGTGAAGAAGATTTTACTTTTCCCTCATTTTTATACTGAACATGCAAAACCAGTATGTATGTACCTAGAATTCAAAAAATGAAAATCATTGCATGGTTTGATGGGTTTGTATTGTTTGTTTTGTTTGTTTTAGTTCAACGTCCTATTAACAACCAGGGTCATTTAAGGACGTGTCAGGTTTTGGAGGTGGAGGAAAGCCGGAGTACCCGGAGAAAACACACTGGTCTATGGTCAGTACCTGGCAAGAGACTTAAAAGGGTGCTATCAAAGACATTTTACTGAATTATTCCATGACATTTCAACAATTTTACCAATTTTCAAGTTTTGATGTCATCAACAATGGAGCTTACCTCAAGTTACCTGGTGATGAACAAGCATCCATTCTCTGTTTGAAAAGCAAGCTATGCTTTCAAAATATTGTGAAAAAATTCAGTTTTGTCTATGCCTAAATGGCTATTACTTGACTTTTAATGTCTAAAACATTAATTACATTTTCAAAATGTTTTCTTACCATAAGTGAAACACTTTGTTCCTCTCCACAGCACTATCACGTTTACCTTAAGTTTATAAGACAAAATATCAACAAATTATCTGCAAATAGTCCACAATTACAAAATACATAACAATCTTGCATGTAGCAATGAAATCAATTTGGATTCCCTCATTGTTGTTGTAGTCCCAGAATCCTGTGTAACGGGGACACATCACACAATCTGTTCCTGGACTGGTATCATCATACTAGTTTGTCATTTCCTCCAGTCGTATACCCATGCTAACCACAAATCACCAGAATTCCGGGAATCGGAAGACTTAGATCCTCCTGACGATCAGCATGATGAAGGGTGACTGTTTACTATTTTCTGAAATCTTAAACCTAGAGATATTGTAGATTCAGATCCGCTGTCTTTAGCCACACACTTTCTACAGTGTAAAACATGTAACCATCTGGTTTTCACATAGAACATATGCTGTAAAAGTCTTATGTCAATTGATGTATCATTGTGCATTTACACTGAGGAAAGCTAGATGACCTTTCGGACACTTGTTAGCATAATGACCTTTCTCTCCACACTGAAATGTAAAAAAAAAATGTTTGTCACTTTTTATCATAAGATCAAATCTATCGGAAACTGAATAGGTAAAGAATGAGAAACCTACCAGTATACATGTTTAATACAAACATTTCAAAATGTTAAGAAGTTTATTTGATACTTTTTTAATAAATACATTAAAAAAAAGATATTACTTTAATATATGGGATTTGCTGTTAGCAAGTCTAACAATGATGTTATATCTGAAATTCTTCCTCTTGCTAATCACAGGAAAATGAAAAAAAAAAATTATCATTTTATTTCAATTGATTTTTTAATAGGTATGCATATTCATACACCTTAATCCATTGAGAAGACAAATCTCCTCTCCCTGTCCTATTTTGAAATTACTCTTCTTTAAAAGATCCTTAACCTCCATCTTGGCTATCAAAAGTTAAAATTCGCCCAATGCAGCTTATGAAGGCAGATCATAACCAGAGGCCTGTGAAGTTATTTTAGCTCTGATAATTGTATTTGCAGTGCAATATTGTGTTTCTTAATATCTTTTTTTTTATTTCAGACCATGACATTTTAGAAAGTTTCATTGTAAGCATGCAAAAAAAACCTACCTTAAAACAGGTGACTTGATCGAGCGGTCGTCTGGGATCACTGCCATCTCCTCGATCTGTGTGACTGTGGGAGTCTGAGTGCTGTGTCTGTACATTAATGGGTCTACCAATCGGTGAAGAGTGTATTATATTTGGCTGAAAAATTGGTGTTAAAACAATATCAATCACATATGTCACTGAAAAAGTAAATGTTAACACAGTATCAGTCACATAAGTCATAAAAAAATCAGTGTTAAAATAAATCAATAAAACCCAAAAATGAATTGCCAATGAAAAATGCAGTACAGAACACCAATGCTGGCCAATGCTGGGATACAAATGTATTATGACATGACAGAAATTCTGAAAATGTCAACTGAGATTTTCAAGGAATAACAAGACTATTATTGTAAGTACCTATATAGGGGGGACTCAATCTCCGAGATAGACTCAGAATTTGTAAACCAATAAACCCCTTCAAAAACCATCATCCTGGTAACACTTGAGTATGTTGTGATTAAGCCACTCCACTTATTTAATCATATTCAAATTCCTCCCAAATCACTTACATACCTCTTGGTACTGTAAATGAAGTTATTTTCGCAGGTGGTTAATTTTGCGATTTCGATACGTAAACTATACCCGTGGGGTAATTATTGCAATCGACCCACCTTCGTTTGTAGTTCATGTTTACTCAAATTAATATCAAAATAATACACATGGGGGAATTTTTTGCGATCAAAAGGGATCCGTGTAATTAGCGTGTATTTCCCCCCGTGAAAATTTTCACATTTACAGTATCAATACTCACAGCAAAGCGTCCAACTGATCAACCTGGATACATTTACCTGACATTGGCTCTTCACCTGAGTTTAACAAAATACTGTATAGTGATTACCTACATCACACCACTTTCTGGTTTACAGTACATTCTTACCTTTCCGTCAGCATTCTTGCCCTTGGGACAGCTGATAGCCTTGTGGCCTGTCTCACCACACATGTGACAAACAATTGTAGCCTTTTTAGCTTGTGTTGTTGGATCATATGTTGGAAGGTCAAAGTTCGGACTAAAATGAAATGTAATTAAAAGTTTTAAAAGATCACTACAAGGGTAACATTTTGCTGTTTTATTATAAAGGAAAAATACATGCATGCATATATTTTCTTTTTACTGTCATAGATAACTAAATACGGTAAACCTCCGGTTAGTTTGAACAAAATTAAATAAATATTGACGAACCTGTTCGAATTATTCGAAATTATGCTTCAGAAAATATGCGTGAGTTCGAACTATTCGAGACAATATCGGCGAAAATCTCGGCAGAGTAAAATCATTAGACACAAACACATCCATCATAAATCTGATACGTAACAACGGCGGCCTGAACAATGGCACATTTATAAGTAAGTAAAATGATAGTTTTTCATTTAATTCAATATTAATTGATCGTTAAACGTTCTTCATTTCGCGATAATTATGATGGTTTTTGCGCGAAGCCGCTCGCGGATCGGCTACAGTAGGCCCCAAAACAGTACAGTACACGTTTCATTTGTGACACAAAAGTTAAACATTTGTACAGTATAATCTTTGCATGATTATATTTTTTATCTGAATGAGAAACTATCACTTTATTATTGTAATAAATGGTCTCTTAAATACATCAAAAGCAGTTTTCATAACCTGTTGTCACTGCTGTAAAAATAGGCGATATGTGCTGGTAAAATTAGGTCAGAACATCAACATGTCTGCTTTTAAATATGCCCAGTCGTATTATCTACAAAACATAGTTGATACCTGCAAAATTATCCATCACTAATTGGGACACCTGTGGATTGTTTTGACTGGATATGAATGCTCTTCACGTCACTCGGCACGATCGGGCGGCCGATCCTTTCAACTTTACCGCAAGCGACACCTCGCGTGGCCTGCTTACCTAGCGTGAGGTCGCAGGTTTTCAGGTAATACCTTGATTGACAATACTTAAGAGATTGTCCAGTCACAATTAAATAATCATAATGCTAAGCTAACACTAGTTATATGTGAAAATATACGGACGATTTCTTAGTTTGCCATACACAGCGCGAATACAAATATCGCATGTTATTTATACATTGTCGGGGCCTAAATTTTGCAATCAGCTGTCTCGTGCGTGGTGTATTTTGCAATGTAACAAAAACTGAATTAAAGCTAAAATATGTGGCATATATTAAATCACAGACGCATTCTAATGATCACGCATACAATCTTATAACCTAAACGTGCTTGTTGATCAAATTTAAATCTTGGCATTTTTTCTGGGCCGGTCATCGGGGCCGGGTCGTCGCGAGCTATTCAATGGAGTTTGCCGGAAAAAATGTTACTTTACGTTCTTCATTTGACAAGTTCGAACTATCCGAAATGGTGTCAGTTATAAACAGCCAGTGTTCGAACTATTACTAGCTAAAAAATTACTGTTTTTCTAGAAAAAAATGTGTGTTCGAACTATCCGCGTGTTCGAATTAATGGGAGGTTTACCGTAACTAGATATCTGTAAATTCAGGAAAATGAATCCTTTATATTACTAGGGTAGGACTTGTGTTTCTTTACAAATGCTCAAATTTTAAAATTTAAATAAGCCATTCATTTCAGCTTATGCTTTTGTGAAATACTTACTGCATAAATTTACACTTTGGTCCATCTAAACAGAATCCTTGTAAGTAGCACTGACATAGCACTCTGCGTACGTGTCGGTTTTTACATTTGGGACCTGCAGAACATCAATACTGGGTTAACCGACATTCATTATACGATACATCACATAATAAAAAGCTTGAATACTGCAAATTAGAGTGTCACAATGCTGGGAAATGTTTTATATCACTATAATGATGACAGAAATGTAATGTGATAATGCCGATATATATTGTGATATTTTTGATGTTCTATTTTTTCTACAGAATAAAAGCTACTGTTATGTACTATGAAAGATGACAATTTAATCAAGTAGGCTAATTACCTGGTATAGCTTCATGTATTCAAATTTTCTTTTTAGCACAGCCTGAAATCAGTGCCTCATTAACAGCATTTCTTTGCTGCTTTTTTTTTCTTAATCTTATATTTGCAGCCAAATGACATAATACACTTTTGAGAGCACTATGGTCCTATAGTTTTGTTGGCTCAAAATTACAGTGCCATCCCTGACAAAGGGTTTGGCACTATCTCATACTCATAACTAGACAAACCACAGAACTAGCAGTTTAATGGTTGATTCCAAACTCACCATGTCGACAGAAGCCTCGGTCATACCATGGACAATCTTTGATTTTAGCTGAGGGGTCTATGTGTAGAAATGGGCATTCCTTGTTGTTGCATTCACCTATAATGGAAAGAACAGATACAAAACTTCAGCGGCAGATCCACAGAAAGTATAATAACATTAGTATGTATCAGGTACCGATCGCGAGTACTGCACAATTTGCACAGGGAAATATTGAAGCTGCAAATTCTATTACCGGTAATACCTGATTTACCATTTCACCAAAAGGTTTGTTTTCTTTTTTTGCTTCATATTATCAATTAATTTTTAGTTGTACAATGCTTTAATCCTAGATATTTTGTCAATACTCACATGTCCAAACTTGTGGGGTTCAATATTATCAAACTTTTCTATGAAGCTTAAGGCTACTCAAGAGAGCAGAGAAAAACGGCATTTAGATATTGATATACATGTATAGGTTCATTTATTATCATTATAGGTGTTACATTTGGAACAAAACAGGTGGCCTTATCAAGAGGTCCTGCTATATACATATAGGTGGCTCCTTTTTATGGCAGGCTTGACTTATAACATGTACTTACCAAATTTGGAGAAAAAATAGCACTCAGGCATTTTTGATAAATCATATTCATGTAGAAACTCGCAGTCATCTCCCTTTTTACAGAGGCCTCTCAGCCAATGTTTACACACCACAGTTCTGTCCCCTTTGATGTGCCGATATGGACAGGCTGTTCCCTTGCTACAGATGTTACTCAGGTAAAATGTACAAATAGCTGCACCAGACTCTGTAGAAAAATAAGAAGTATGTCAGGTCCATAGAAATACTGAGTAGTTCATTACAAAACTTTTGTTATGATATAATGTAGTGAATCTGAGCTAGGGCTTATCACCGTCTGTTTGCTATCGCTAAATAATTTAGAACATATCCAAGCATCACAAGCTCAGGTGGACCAGACTAGGCAATATTATGAACTGCTCAAGTCAAAGCAGTTAACTTAACATTTCTTAATTTTTATTAAACATACACATTTTGAAATCAGTTTTGGAAGATAACATCATCAAAATAATGTTTAAATTAACAAAGAATATTTTATCTTAATGCAAAAAAATGTGATGAGTTATGACTACAGCAGGCCTACTGTATATACAATACATTCATTAAGCCTTTTTTCATTTGGTGACCCAGCTTCTAAGCACCCTTTCAGGTTTAATATAAGGCTTTCATTTGATGATATATTTGACCACAGCACTGCAGGCTGGCAACACCGATCATCTTAGCAGAATTTAGAAGTTCCTTATTAAAGTTCCCTCCTTTAATCTGATAATGGCTTATTTTTTCAATATTTTGACAGGTCGGGGAGAAGTCCTGATGAAATTTCAATTTTTACACAGTTATCGTAGCAACCAAGGACATGGATTATGTACCTACCGACCATAACTCTCGCTTTTGTCAGGTATGCATTTTCTGGCGGAAATGCTTCAATTTGCTACTGTTTATATAGCTATATATAGCTATTATAGTGGAATACCACTATAATAGTGAAATCAGGACTTCTCCCCGACCTGTTTGATATGTGCATGAACAACCAATACATACTATCCATCCCCGGAAACGGCAGAGGTTGTGACCCAAGTTGCTGCTCCAGTGCCATTTCAATGTCGAATCGCATGTGGGTAACTGAAGCTACGATTTCCTGCATCTTGATATTATTTTGATTCCCCACAATATTCACTTTTCTCTCGTGTATTCCTTAAGCGTCTCGATGATGCTGAACGCGATATAAATCTGGATCAGTCACACGCTTTACAGTAATGAGAGGCTTTTGAGTGCATTGTGCAGGTGCAATAAAATAAAGTTTAGTTTTTTTTACTAAATCACTCATAAAGATAAAGAGATATGTTGCGCATCTTCTATGTAAATCGCAAACGAAAAAGTGAACCATTTTTTTCTACAGGCATTAGTGATGTTTAGATATTTGTTTTCTTGAAACAATTCTTCAACCTGTAACTCAATAGGGAAAACATTATATAAACTAGACTCTAGCTATATAAGCCTATACTGGATGTTTCTTCACGGATATGAATCATTAGTTGATATTTGTATCTCTAAGTATATTATGTCGTCATAACATGGAACACTGTCTGTGTGATTTTGCTATGTTTTTTGTTTTTTTTGTAAATAACATGTTTTTGAGTTACACTTACCGACAAGAATTGTTTGCATACACATTTTCACACATCTTTAAATAAAAATCATGAAAGGCTATCATATGCATTTTAATTCATACATAACCAATGTTGCATCTATGTTGTTGCAATAATACTGGCAGCTGTCGATGTTCATTTTGCCATAGACGTGATACACACGTCTAGATCTGATTTTGCTGAGAGGCATATATACATTGTATATATGCTTCCAGGTGGGGGTGAAATATTTCATATTTCATATTTCCAGACAGAAACAGCCCTGCCATTGAATCATGCATTGATCTTCACGAACACATATTAAGGGAAACACTCTTTAAACTATACTGATGTCTCATCGCTGACATATATTATTAATCCATGGTAAATTTCGTGGTCTCGTTAAAGACATTTACAAGTTTTATAGTCTATGTATTACACGAGAAGGTGACAGAACTTGAGTACATCCGACAACAGACAACATTCTACCACGGACTTTGATATATATATAGCTTAGAAACACAAATGACGAAGGAAGACAACTTTTTGACTCGTGCCCTGACCGGGCCTCGAACTCACGATCTACGGCACCCAATCGCCTAGCCAGAAATACCCGCAGCTTGCGCCACATCGGCGTTAATATATATATATATATATAGCAATATATCCGTGGTTATACTGACTAGTTTCTAGTTTAGAGCTCACACAACTTAATCAGCCAATCAGCTGGTTTTTTAGTTTAAACATATTTTATTGTCAATTAAGTGAACAAAAGGATAAGGCACAAGTTATGTCAACTTATTGACGCCCTCTCCTAAATACAATATAATATCTATTGGCCTAGACAATATTAATGAAATATAACACATTATATACATGTATATATAATACGAATGCATATCTTAAAATCTTTTGCTGGACTTTATAAAATAATGCACATGTCTGAAAATATTTAGATTTACATTACCGGCATACAGATTGTTACCATACAATAAAGTATTCAATGTTATATTAATATTTAAGTTTCTTAAATTGTCAAATAAAATGCCTCTGCAATTTACATACTTTTCACATTCAAAGAAATAATGATAGGCACTCTCGCAACGATTTCCACAACTACAATCTGGACTATTTATGAGATTTACACGGAACAAATCATAATTCAATGCACTGCATCTATGTCGTAATTTAGTATGGATAATATTTGTCTTTCTGTCACCAAAATTATAAAATGTTGGGTATTTATCTTCATCAGACCTGGATATACTTTTTTTAAAAGTTGCCAAGGAAGGAGATGATCTAGTAGATTCATCCAGGTCATTCCACATGTGTAGAGATGAAGGTATAAAGGAGGAGGTAGTAAGGGAGAGTCTGTAGTGGGGAATTCTGTAATTATTGTTAGTTCGTAAGATGTAGTTGTTAGTATCGCCGACATTTGGAGGAAGAAGAGAATTAAGATAATGTGGAGTTAAGTTCCTATCCATTTTGTAGAATAGACTTAATTTTCTTCATTTTCGTCTCTCAGAGAGTGTCTCAAGGCTCGTTTCCGAGTATAAAGCTGAAACATTTACATATGATGGTAAACCAGTGATAATTCGTGCTACCTCACGTTGGACTAATTCTAATTTTATAGAGTCTGATATTGAACACCCGTCCCAAAGTTCACATGCGTATTCTAAAATAGGTAAAATAAAAGTTTTGTAAATTCTAAGTAGAGCATCTCGTTTTAATATGAATTTCAATTTCCTTAACATATTGATCTTTTTCATAGCGGACTTATATATAGAATAACATGATCTCCCCATTTAGCAGATGAGCTGATTAATACACCAAGATGCCGATGAGTCTCGGTAAAATTTACAAAAATTCCATCAAAAACAATATCAAGGTCTGCTTCAATTTCGTTTGAATTAGATATGAAAATCATTTCGGTTTTATTAGGGTTAAACGTAACTAACCATGTTTTAGCCCAGGTGTTCAATACTTCAAGATCTCTGTTAAGTATTTGCTCTATCTCTTGACAGGAGTGGGAGGAAACTAAAAGAGAAGTATCATCTGCAAAGAGTCTAGAAACTGATTCAACAAAATCGGCTATATCATTTATGTATATCAGAAATAGAAGAGGTCCTAGAATCGAGCCTTGAGGCACCCCTGCTTTAATCGTACTAAGAGATGAAAATGAATTGTTTATAAAGACTTTCTGCTTACGATTTGAAAGATAATTTTCAAGCCATTTTATAAGTTCACCAGTAAAACCATATGATTTTAACTTAGTAATAAGTCCCCGATGCCATACACGATCAAAAGCTTTGGAAATGTCGCAAAATATCATGCACGTGTGCTTTTTTTCTTCGAGGGCCAAACAGATTTTGTGGTATAGTTCAATTAACTGAAAAACAGTGGAATGACCTGGCATGAAACCTGACTGATACTGATAAAACAATGAATTATCTAACATAAAATTATGCATATGTTTGTACACAACTCTCTCGAACACTTTTCCTACTGTTGATAAAAGAGAAATTGGTCTATAATTAGTTACAGAATACCTATCATTTTTCTTGAATAGAGGCATAACATTTGCAGTTTTCCATGCATCTGGATAAACACATGTTGATAAGGATAAGTCAAATAACAATGTTAATGGTATACAAACAGACTCAACAGTATATTTCAACATATGATGGCTGATTCCATCATGGCCAGATGCCTTGCCGAGTTTCAGTATTTTTAAAGCATCTTTAACTTCACTTTGTGTAACTATTATATTACTTAATGTATTATTAGTTCTAGAGGGAAAAAATGGTAATACATGTTCACTGTCATCAAGACTGGTAATGCCACAAAAGTATTTATTTAATAGATTCGCTTTTTCGGAGTCTGTAGTGGCTAGAGAATTAGAATCAGTATCTATAAGAGTTGGAATCTGTTCAGTTGACATATTGGATTTCATAAGACGTTTAACAAGTCGCCAGTAAGATTTAGGATCCGAACTATAATACTCGTCAATAAGACCATGAACATTTTCATAAAAAATTAAGCGTGCATTTTTTTTCATGTTATTAACTTTATTTCTCTGGTCTTTATATTTTCTAATATCCGGATCGCGTTTTGTCGTTTTGGCCTTTTTATATAACCTATCACGGAATCTGATATTTTTCCTTATTTCCGAATTCATCCACGGCTTATCATTAGGTCTAATGGAAACTTCTTTAGAGGGGATACATTGATTAGCAAATTGTAAAAATAAATCGGTAAAACGATCACAAGCTAAATCTACAGAATCGCAATTTGAAATCATATTTTCCCAATTATACTCAGATAACAGATTATTAAAACGATAAAAGTCAGCTCTTCTATAAATCCAAACTTTACGTATATAACTCGGAGAAATAATTCCGGGTACTTTGATGCTAGTCATACAGCCATCATGGTCACTAATATTCCTATCGATAGCAACAGTTGAAGAAATAGAACTGGAAAGAGAATCAGATAAAAGTATAGGGTCAAGTAGAGTATTTCTTGTCTGCCCAAACCGTGTTGGTTCATTTATAACATTTACGAGACTGAAGGAATTAATGATGTCACAGAAAATGTGAGTGGGTTGAACAGTTAATAAGTCTACATTTAGGTCACCAGTTACAATTACGTTTGAACACAGATCAAAAGCATTACTTAAAGAAGCGCGAAGATGTTCCCAAAATATCACAGTGGAATGTTCTGGTCTGTAGGCGGTACATACAATAATTGAGTAATTTTTTAAATTAATCTGAACCCAAACTGTTTCATCCTCTGGATTTTCTAGATGATGTAACCTAGTAACATTTAATAAATTTTTAACGTACACAAGAATCCCCCCACCCGCGTAGTTTCTATCACATCTAAAAGGGGCATGAAAACCTTCGATTGTCAAATCGTCAGACGATATTCTGTCATCAAGATGAGTTTCGGTTAAACATATTACGTCATATTCACTGATTATATCTTCGACATATTCTAATTTATTTCGAACGCTTCTAATATTCAAGTGAAAAAGTGAAAGCTCGTCAAGGCTCGGACCAGGATTCGGCTTAACATCCATACATTGTAGAATCAATAATACAAGTACTAGCGAAAAATCCAAATTATGGAAACAAGAAAAAATATTGGTAACTATACAATGTAAATAGTGAATAATATAATGATTCATTTTTAAAATTTTACTGATTTTTAGAAGAAAAATAAAGTTCGACTTAATCAAACAATAACTGTAAGCCTTAGAATAGAAAACACCAATCGCCATTCTATGGCTCATATAATCGTTACCCATTATCAAAACAGAAACGCGAGTAGTTTGTTAGGCGATTGGGTTTACATTCAGACAAACTTGCAGTCCAGCAAAAGGTTAGATATATGAATTCTAAAAGTAAGGACATCTTAAGTAAGCAAAAAAGGAAGTCATAATATGTACATATAAATTTGAAAGATGACATGTATAAAAAGACCATGAGTCGTATAATCACAGTCACGTAAAGCAACATGGTTCTGTTGAGTAACAAAAAACGAGAGGAGACATTTATCAAAATAAGGACTTATTCATATATGAAGAATTTATAAACAAATGGCTGGGAAAAACACACCGTGAAACACACTATCTTACATACAACGCGTTAGTACATGCACTCAAATGTACATATGTTACATGTATACGTGTACATGTAACAGATAGACTAGTTATTAAACGGATAGATATACATAATCATGCTACAAAGTACAATACTGGCTATGGTAGTTGTGGACTCTTATAATACACTGTACTGTAGTTTTGGTGGGGTAGTGTGGGAGTTTTTTCCTCCTCCAGACGGTTAAGGATAAACTAATCACTATTCAAACCATTCAGCTAATACAAATGTCCGTCACATCCCGTGCCAAAATAAGCTTTCTCCAAGTTCATTCCATTCCTTCTGGGGTATGCAAGTCATTCCTGCCGTTTGGATAAGGAAAAAAACAAAGACACTACCAAATTAATGCGAAAGTTAAGTATAAACCTCACCCTATACTTTCAATCCAACTACCATGCCACACAAGCTGGTGTTTGAACCTGAGGAAAATGTTTCTTAGGTTTGTAGCTGTTTTTCTGAGTAAATAACATATGAAATGGGTATTTTCTATATACGAGAATAAAGAGTATGGTATTGAGGTTTGGAAAATCAAAAATATACACTCCTACTGAAAATAGAATGACGTAGGATTCGAGGTGTAAAAAGGCGGGAATTCCCCAGGTGGGGGTTCACCAGTTTACTGTAAATGTCGGGGTTACTGTCTTTCGAGCACCCGTATGTTCTTATATGTCATTAAACTTATACAATAACAACATTTATCCGATAGAAAAAACTTCAAACTTTAATTTGATGTAAATTTCACATCATTTGAACTTCAAACGAGCGAATAAAGGGATGGGGTCACTAGTAATAACGTTATATTAAATTATTTAGTTGTGTGAGTCCTTTAATGTTCCTTTTATTCAAACGTCAGTGAAATATCGGAACGGGTCGATTTATGTTTCTGATCAATAATACAAACTTAAACAATGGATTTCTATAAGTACACGTATTCTTAATATTATGATTATCTGGCATCGTTTCTGTATTTACGTGGTGACTCGGTCTCCGAAGGATACCGGGACTGCAAAGGCCTACCGAATTTGGCGGGAAAAGGTGGGAGATGGTAACACGTTTACCTCAAGTTGTATGTAATTCTTTATGCTGATGATTTATTGTTAGCAGATTCTGTCAAAGATACACAAAAACAACTTTGTGTTTATTCATTTATTTTTTATTAATGTATCAGTTTTTCTTTTTCAAAGTTCAATAGCCATAACACCTAACTGCAATGCCTATGTAATAGTTTGCGGTAAATGGACAGGTTCTCAGACAAGATACATGTATACGCTTCATATCTATAGTGATAATGATAAAGAAAATGTAAAAAGAAAGTTTCAATATTCTTGAGTTTAATTCACCCAAAATGGTTTTTATTCATTAAATATCAAATTCATGTAATCAGATGAAAAAGGTATGGTGAATAGTGATATTATAAATGTTAAAACCATAACCTTTCGATTGATTGTAAAACAATCATATCGTACCAATTATATAATACGGGTTTATATAACATCTACATATTCTTAAAGTAAAGATATCGGCACCAACTGTATAGTTCATGGAGAACCAAATTTTGACTGTCCGTTAAAGTTCGAAATATTAGATGATTTATGACGAACATGATTAAATCGACACAAAAAAAAATTGAATCTGAATAATAAACTTAATTACATATCAAAACATTATAATTATCTCTCATAGACACAATATGTGATTTGACGACCGAAACACAGGGCTCTGTAAAGATTACTAGATGTCTACTTGCATATCTTATCAAATCATTCATTTCATTGTGATATATGATTTATATATTGACTAAATTAACTTATTAGTCGAGGGAATGTGTCAAATGGAACTAAAATACAAATAATCAGTTATTTTGTGGTTTGATATTGAAAAATAGGATCAAAATAATAGCAGGGACAGTTGTACAGTTGTATACTTAGTTAGCCAAGTTACAATGTAAATGTTAAACAACGTATCAAACAACAAAATATGTAGCAGCTGAACATAGTTTGTGTACATAATTATATTTGTATTAATGAACAGAATAAATCAGATCTGTAATCAACGAAAAAAGCGTCTAAATTACGTTTTATCATCAAATTGCATGCAAAGACGTCGAGTATTTGGAATTTGTTTTTGCCGCAAAATTCCGCGCCAGCCAGTCAGATTGCAACAAATCTAACTCGAACAAACGTTTCTGTTGCACGGAGCTACAATGGTGAGCCACCGCAAGCGCTTGTCCGCGTAACCAAATCCAATATGGTAGCCTTTGGTTTTGGAGTCTTCCGAATCTAGAGCAATTTGATGATAGTTAAGGTAAGTGTTATTTTACATATTGGACAGCATTTCTTTGATGAGAAATCCATATGACAGGACAAAACAGTATGTTTGTGACCTAATGCATCATACATGGCGCTAGTTAATGTAGATACCATCGATTCTTCTGATATTTTTTGACGTTTGACACCTGTGAAAACCAAAACAAACCACTTTTCACGTGTAGTTTTGTATACAATATAGTGGTTTTGTGGATGTTTCCCTGTCTCTTACATACTAAACTGTTTTCATTGTAATATAATGATGCGTATATCACCTATTTAATTCGTCTTACAGTATGTCTTATTTTGTTTAACTGTTATAATGTCTAGACTTTATCACAGTATCACTTACTTGTATACAGCTACATTTTACACAACTTATATATATAATTAACAATAAATCTTTTTGAACATGTATGATTTTAGTAAATATAAGAATCTTTTATTGAGTTATAATAATATAGATTACATCTAGCAGTTGAACAGTTAAAGTGTATATATAGTACTTTACCTATAATATGTCAACTTTCCTTTATATTTGATATCTACTTGTTTATGCAAATGTTTATACAGTTCTTTGAAATAACACAATTTCTTCATTTTTTCAGTGTATAAGCATTCAAAGAAACAATAATTGATACAGAGAAGAACAGAATAATAGTACAACTAGCATCATGGAAGCTATATTCATCCAGATGGATAGGGTATTGCTGCATTCATTAATGGAAGCTGTTGACAATATTAATGCTGGAATAGGTAACGGAAATGTTCCATGTTCAGCGTTGGAGTTACAAAATGTAAGAATGATGGAGATTCTACAGGAATTGTGTCTGATTCAATACTTCAACAATGAAGCTATTCCTACTCCAGTATTTGACAGCGAGTTCTGGGAAACTCAGGATTTATCTTCTCTTAGTGTTATGATTGTGCCTAATGGTGTCTACATATTCAGGCGTGATGACTTTGGTTCAGTAATAGAACATCAGCAGATGATTTCTAATGCCAACCAATATGCCCGTTACATGGAGGAAATGTTTATTGCTGGAAATGTGGTCGCATTGGAAGCCTCTGATCCAGCTCAGGACTGGATCAGTCAGGAAATGATTAAACCGCATGTGATAACAATAAGGGAAATGTTAAAATTCACGGATGTTCAGATCAAAAATGGATTGGAAAATCTTCATAGAAGAGGTAAGTTTCCATTAATGTGATGCTTATGTTATATGATTGTAAATTTTAAAGGCAAATAATATATATAATTCTTTGCATGAAAAGCTTATGGTGGTACAAAGATTACTCAATTTTCATGAGAATCAGTTCATTTTTTCCTGACCATGTCGTATCCTGTCCCCTTCATGAAGACTGTAATGACTACACATATTGCCAGTATATATAATGTGACAGAGTGGAGTGTGCTGCTGGCTTTTTTATCAGTATGCTTGAGTGAGGTAGCACTATAAAGGCTGAATCGGTTCATCCCTATCACAAAGAGACAAACACACTGCAGCCCCTCCCCCAAAAACCTGCATGCACTGATCATGGTAGGCATGCATTTTTTTTCTTCAAAATCTAGTGGTACAATTAGTTAAATCAAACTCATGCAGTTGGTCAAATTAAATTTTGTCATGATATACTTAATATTTTCATATAATTAGTTCTCTGTACATGTATTTAGTACATACCAGGGATCACTTTGGGCAGAGATTTGGGGATTTTTACCCATGTTTTTCAAAAAAATCCCATTAAAAAATCAAAATTGTACCTCTTTATACAGACAAATCTCATAGGAATTTTGCTAATCTCATAAAATCTCCCATAGGTTTTAAGAGCCAGAGTTATCCCTGCATACTTCATCTTGCATGGTCAACATGCATATACACCCCATGATACTGTTAACATATAGTTTACGTATCAAAATCGTTAAATTAACCACGTTTACAGTACTCGGGACATAAAAATGGTATGAAGTAATATTTAATTAGATATTATAAACAAATTCAGGATATTGATAGACCTCAAACTTTATATATTGTACATGTAAAACTATATAAAATTATGTTTGCAATATTATTATCATGTGATCATCTATATACATGTGTATGGATTAACATTTAACCTGATCATCTGTCAATTACCATTTAATAATTAACTACCCACTCATGATCAGAGCAAGGGATCATTTCTCTTTATATAATTAGCTCACAGTGAAACGACTTCTCTTTCACAGTTAATTTAAATCACAAATGTACCATTCATTTTTATCACTCATGCGCATATCGATCAGTCTTTGATTATCGCCATTAAACATGTGTAACCATTTACTCAATCATAATCATCACCTCTTCACAATTATTTCCTTCCATCATTTACTTAATAATTATATGCTGTATATCTGAAGATCGTATACTTGTATTTCAGGTGAGGAGATCAATTTCCTGAATCTGCTGGACGCCCTGATTCTGACGGAGGATGCTGTGGTGAATGTTTATGTCGGGACAAGGAAATATGCCTTCTCTGCTGATGTCAAACTTGTCCTCCATGAATGTTTTGATAAATGTAAGTTTTCAGTACCAGATTCTGAAATTTATTTAAAGGTACATTAATATATTCAGTAATTGATTGTAGGTTTTGATTTCATAAGCTCAATATCCATTGTAGTTATTTGTCTTGGACACTGTGCATTCCTATAAAATGACCTGTGTATTCTGACATTCTGTATAGTCTGACTAATAAAGTGACAGATTAAACAGGTTACATCATATATATGCATGTTCAGTTTGGATATGATGTATTGGGATGGATATAGATTAAAGTATATACACATATATATGGTCTCACAATTGTTCAGTAAAATGTAATACAGTTTGGAATCAATATATGTGAAAACATTTGTTTCTATTCTATTCACTTGTGTCTTAAATATCTTCATGATCACTGTACTCTAGTTTTTTATGGCCATTCTGAAAAATTGTCACCTGATGGAAATTGAGAATTTTTTGTGTACCAACAATATTAACATTTGTGGGAAAGGGGAATAAGAGATAACTGGCTTTGTGAATTCACAAAAATAAAACACATATATATACTTTACATATAAACAGCATACACATGTGACAATAATTAGGAATGAGAACTGCATTTTCATGAATTAAAGATGAAAGATTACCATATACACTATATGAAGTATACAATATACATTTTGTATTTTAATTAAGACTGTATGTATATTACCAAATTCTTAATGAAGTATATAATATATATATATATATATTGTATGTACCGTAGATTTTGTATTTTAATTATGACTGTATGTACCAGGTATATTACCATATAGTATACTGTATGAAGTATATGATATATATACATTTTGTTTTTTAATTATGACTATGTAGATTACCATATACATGTACTATATATATATGAAGTATATAATATATACACATTTTGTATTTTAATTATGACTGTATGTACCAGGTATATTACCTTATAGTATACTGTATGAAGTATATAATATATACACTGTTTGTATTTTAATTATAACTGTATTTTCTTAAAATTACAGACCAGAGAGAACCAACAATGGAAGAATTTGACCAGGAATGGAATCGCATCAAAGGTACTGGCATAGGTAATACTCTGACCATTATACAATATTGGTGTAAAAAGTGTATGTCAAAATGAGTGTGTCTTATAGTACACTGTTTCAGATTTATCATCCAGTGGACTGATAGCTATAGCATGACCCATAACTCTTCAATATCAAAATTATACATAAATTGAGCTTTAAAATTTTGGTCCAAGTTTGAATCCAAGGGAAGATAAGCATTAGCCGTGCAATTCTTTACGAAATCTAAGGGGTTGGTAGCCAATCGAATATTTCTGTACAGAACTAGGAAATCTGGAGATGATTTTACCAGTGTTAAATGTGGAACTTATACTGTAGGTGAGAAATTAGTCATCATCTTCACTATACCTGTAATTAGGACATAGTGGAGTATGTTTATGTCCTGATCATGGAAGAAGCTGTAGATGTAGTGTGAAACTGGCAGATAAATGGACATACTGTATATCAAAACATAAAACCACAAGCCTATTGTTATTGATTCTCTTTGTTCATGTACTACAACTGTTACTGAAAAATTATATCTTGAGTTGTCATAACAACATTAATTTATCTTACTTTTAGGAGATATTTGTATATGTTGTTTGTTTGAATATTTCCAGAACATTTGATCAACCTTCTGGACATAGAGAGAACCAGGGCTGAACAGGCCGATACCAGGGCTGAACAGGCCGATACCAGGGCCATCAGGGCACACAGGGAGAGGATTGAGGCTATGAGGCAGATTAACACAGCCATGGAGGACAGGAATGAAGCACAGGAGATGATGAATGCTGCCATTGAGGAAATCATACAGGCCAAGGATAGGGAAGAGAGTCTAGAGGAGGAGAAGAGGAGAGCAGAGGAGGAGATTGTACAGAGGATACAAAAGGAGGCAATGTTACAGGAGGAGAAGAGGAGAGCAGAGGAGGAGATTGTACAGAGGATACAAAAGGAGGCAATGTTACAGGAGGAGAAGAGGAGAGCAGAGGAGGAGAAGAGGAGAGCAGAGGAGGAGATTGTACAGAGGATACAAAAGGAGGCAATGTTACAGGAGGAGAAGAGGAGAGCAGAGGAGGAGATTGTACAGAGGATACAAAAGGAGGCAATGTTACAGGAGGAGAAGAGGAGAGCAGAGGAGGAGAAAAGGAGAGCAGAGGAGGAGAAGAGGAGAGCAGAGGAGGAGAAGAGGAGAGCAGAGGAGGAGAAGAGGAGAGCAGAGGAGGAGAAGAGGAGAGCAGAGGAGGAGATTGTACAGAGGATACAAAAGGAGGCAATGTTAGAGGAGGAGAAGAGGAGAGTAGAAGAAATGTTATTACGTGAAAAGATGAGGGAACAAATCAGAGCAGAGATATTGGAACACGAAAAGAGGAAACTTGAAGAAGAAAAACTGTTAATGGCAGCAAAATTTGAGGAGGAGAAGAGAATTCTTTTATCACGAATACAACAAATATCAGGATGTGCACAAGCATGATTTGTGTGTTGAGTGGGTGTTGTATGTTTAGTGGTTTGAATGAGAGCTGTGTGCTGTAAGGATGTGATCAAAATCATGAATGCTAGTTTGTATAGTCTACATTTGACAGCTATTATGTAATTTAAATGTAATCTTATTAAGTCAAGGGGAAGCTACTCTGTACAGACCACAATTTATTCAACTTTTCCAGATATAAGTTGAACATTTGAATATAAATTTGGTTTGTTATCTGATTGTCATCTGCTACGTCTTTGTTAGCATTAAGATATATTGCACAGTACCAAAATCGTTATATATTTTCTAATATATCATGATCTATTTCATCATCTGAACATTATAGTGCTATTCATAGTTTGAGTGTAAATATGGTATCAATCACATTGTCATCACATTGTAAATATCTCCTCTTTAACATTATCAGTGTCAATATCTCCATCATTACATTATCAGTGTAAATATCTCCATCATTACATTATCAGTGTAAATATCTCCATTATTACATTATCAGTGTAAATATCTCCTCTACGTTATCAGTGTAAATATCTCCATCATCACATTATCGTTTAACAATTATCAGACTTAGTATCTGTGACATAACCTTTTCAGTGTTAATATCTCGTACATTACATAACATTATCAAAATGTAGATATATTATTTTGTTTTCTGACTGATATTTAAATATTTACATCCCTAGTGACCCAACCTGAGTCATCTGCTTGTAAATATTTGAATCATGTCAGTTCGATTGGGTTATAACTGTACATTAACTCTCATATCAAGGAGTATTTTGTTTTATTGTACCAGATTTCCGGTACAATCACATTCAACACAGTTTAGATGAGGGTAAATTGAACGCTTGCCCTCAAGTAATGTTTGTTGTTTCATATGAGAGCTATAGAAGTTTTTCATCAATATTTTTTTTCATTACATATGTTGTGGATACAAATTAATTTTGATAATGGTACATTAATCACTATGAAATGGAAAGATTTCATCCTCATTCTATTTTTCAACGTAAATACACTGTATAAAAATATCACAGATTGCAGCAAAAACATTTTTGTTTTTCATTGATAGTATTTTAAATGGCAGCAGAGATTATATACAAACCTGAAGTATATACAGTACTGTATACAAATGATGTCGCAATATGTTGAATTTGATTTTTTTTTCCACAAAATCTCCACTCAATTTCCTCATCAAAATTTTCTTGAAATAATTTTTGTTTTCACAAAAAGAATATGACAGATTTCTATACATGTCTATCACTTGCAGCTGAATTCTTTTGCTTTTGCCAAAAAATCATGTTAGGTAATTAAAAGAATGAAATAAAGTTAAATCTAATTGTAATATTCATTTTAATCTTAAGTTCACTTTAATCGTTTTTAATGTCCTTTATGTACCAAGGTGAATTATTACTGATCAGTTGAGCTGTATTTTATTAAAAACAATGTTTGAAAATCTCATGACGCATGGTCTATTTTAAGAATTACAACTTAAATTTTTAAATAGATTTATTTAATAAATGAATATTTAAAATATTTTTAAAAATCTCGCAACAGAATTTTTTAAATGCACATGTTTTATAAAACTTCCTTCAATATTTGTTAAAAGTATTTTTTTAACTTCTGAAGAATTTGAAAATGTCTTACAAAAGTGTATATGACAATTATTATATGCTAGAGGCAGTAATGTTCTATGAAGATTTATTGTCATCACTGAAAAATGTAAAGGGAGGTAATTTATCTTGTTGTAAATGTTTGCTTAATATAATGTTATTTTAAAGTGCTGGTCCATTTCTTGGTATGAAATAAGCTGTCTCTTTTGAATTATTCTGAAGGGATCAATATATATTTATATACTTGTGTAGATTTTAAAATTTGTTGTCTAGTTGATGTTGGAAATCATGGTCTAAGACATGTATTACCTCTAATTCCCAGGTATATCAGGAGTGAGAATTTATATTGATGTTTTTTTCTGGATTTAAATGTTTGACAGTTTAAGATACAGATTTGTAACAAAAACCAAAAGTTTCTTCCAATAGACAAAAGTGTATGTTTTAAAACCTCTGATGAGTAATTCTCAAAAAGAATTCTGTAAATTTTTCTTGTTTGGTTAGTTACAATTATTAGGAGTATGGCAAATCAAGGATGTAGAATCGGGTTACGATGTTATTAACATTCAATGATACAGAATTGTATCATCCTCAATGTTATCATTCAGATACTAACTAGCATCGGTACTGAATCACAAAATTGTAGCGGTATTATTACAGATTTAGAATTGATATATTCTAACAGCATTTTATTTAGCAACGGGATTTATTTTTCTTTCAATTTTGAAAAGGCAAGGAAAGACCTTTGTCTATAAATTTTGAATTAGTAATGGAATAATTTGACATTAAATTTCGAATTACTGAGGGAAATATTTTGTCATTAAGATTTGAAATACCAAGTGAATACATAATCAATGGAATTTTTTTTTTAATTAGCAAGTGAATTCTTGGACTTTTATAGAATTTTATGAATGATATGTACAGATGTTTCTTGTAATATTTATATACGATATTATGATGTTTTGTGGCAAGGTTACTCTTAAGTAAAATGCTGTCTATCATCAAAGAAAAGTTTTGAATTTTCAAAGGTACACTGCATTTGATATTTGATGTAATGTTGGTATTTATTTTCATAATTTGAGAAGGGGTTACTTTATGACTGAACACAAAAAGGTTGACCAAATGAAATATGTACTTGTGTACATTTGACATGTTTTACTGAATTTAAAAATCTTGTTAGATTTGAACCATTTCATTATTTTTTTTAAGATGGGAATTGTGTATGTAATCTTACAATTTAAGACTTTCCAATGTGAAATCTAATATAATAAATGTTCTATACTGTTGCTGAGAATTGACAAATGTCTATTTTCTATATATATTAAGTATACCTTATCATGACAAAAACAAATTCTACCCAGAGACATTTTAAAGTCTCCACACCATCTATATTATGATTATATTACTGTACATACATGAATGGTTGACAAGTTTTTTTTATTATACCTTATTGACAAGGTATCCTTGATACTCCAGGGGTTACGATTACATACATTCTCGTGATCATGACCCCAGGGGTGTTGAAGATGTTGACAAGGATGGCGAGTAACTAAATGTGTTGAGGTAGACGTTGGTTAGTATTGCAATATAACAAAGTTTTGTCTATTTTCTGTATTTCAAGATAGGACTGTCATTTCTTTTGTACCCATTGAAAATAATCTATGCAGCAGCTATCTAATAAAGTAAAAGAAAAACAAAATATTTCTACTTTTGTGTGTTTTATAATTATTCTAAATTTTAAATTTCATCATTTCGTCATTGAATACTTTTACAGATGCCTCTATTCTAGCAACTTATTTTTACCCCCTTGTATTGTTGTATGTGTGTTGGTGTACACGTGTATGTACGTAAGTTCCCCTTTTGTTAACTACCTGGCATGTTTTTAAACGAACATTAATGTTCGGTTATTGCAATCAAGAACTGGACTGAGAAATATGACCATATTTGGTAACCACATTCACCAATACGCCATCTACTGTCTGTTTCAATGAAATATGGCTGCCCCCATTGCCTTACGCTTCAAATAATTTACCTGCAAAAACATCTTCGTTTTATATAGTAGTTGAAAATGTTGAAATATATTCAGTAGATGTTTTCAAGATGCATACGATTTGCGAAATGCATAACACTAGCGAAATGTTAAGACTAAATGAACCTGAACTTTGCGAATAACTCCAGGTCAATTTATTTATGTAAACAACTATTGCGCAGGCGCATTCGTCTCCGGATGTTTAGAAAGTTTTGCTCGTCCGTGTTCATTCCAAAACGGCTGACATTATAATAGGTCTGCAAATATGTCCGCGATTTACTTAAATGTGTAATACTTTTTTTATTCTAGAATGTTGCATCATTATCAACTAGGTGTACATTTCTATAATTTAGAGAAAGAAATATATCAATAACGGGATACGAGACGATACATTGTATCATACTATACATGTAGGATACTGTACGTGGTGTTTGCGAGAAAGAACTGTACATATGTATAGACTTACAATTAGGTGGCATTTGTGGTCAGGGTGACTGGTCATAGCGTTAACGTTGTCATCGATTTCCATATACCAATTTCCTTTGACGAAAATGACCAATAAATCAAATGCAAATGATAATATCTTGTTATGTGCACGGGATTGCTTGTTGTAGGCGATACTTGGAACGTATTTACTGTTGTAAGGGAGGTAACTGCAAGATTACGGAAATCAAAAGTTAAACCAATTTGATTGGTCGATTCTTCCATGACTTTGGCAGGGGGTTTACAATCGAAGTAACAGATAACTACGGTAATATTCAGATGATATCAACAATAACATTTTTGGATACGTGTGGTTGGCAGTTGTCATGTTTAAAATGAACAATTATATAGCTTGTTTTTATTTCGGCAAAGACAAGAATATTTACTGAAACGGACCACAAGTGAAGCGGACTTGGAAATACCGAAACGAAGAAAAATGGGGCTTAATTATAATATAAATTGCCATTATTTTCAGAGGGTTGACCAAAATATATGTTCTTCAATGCCTAATTGTATCATATATAAAATATTAGAGGTTTATTTGACCGAATTTTAAATTAATTATTCATTTGCGAATCGCGGCCCGATTGTCGTTAGAGTTGAATTACCGAAATGGCCGATAGTGGACCCAAAATCGATATTTTTACGAGAATTTTTTTTTTCATTTACCTGGAAGTATTTTGAATTCACGACCAAATTTTCGATTGTGACGAACTACTGAGACGGTGTTAGATTCATGTTAAGTCAATCTGATTAAAATCAGCTGTTACATGGCTACGTTTACTATGCACTACGTCTACTAAGTAATTTTTTCTAAAGACGGAAATCCGGATTATCTAAAAACAATGCAAAAATACTTGTGATTCTCACTTAATTTGATATTCAGCCGTTAATTGTTATCTGTAGTTTTATAACTTCTGATATATTGTGATTGATACTCTATATAATATTGCTGTGGAACTTGTGTTATTTTTCAAACCAATTCATTTTAATAATTTGTTAATTTAGAATGTTCATCAAGTCATGATCAAGACTTGAAATTCTCACTACACCATACTTCAAACACGGAGTAATCAATGAATTGATATATTGAAAATTGAAGTCAAGCAAATGAGTTAATATTTACCTTAAATATTTGTTCAATATACAACAAATGTTCAGATGACTATTTGTGCCATGCTGTTACAAGATTTCAGTTACAATTCTAAAATTGAATTAGTATGTAAATATATGTTATCCTGTCAATATCCACAAAGCGAGTGTAGTCTACTGTACTCAAAGTCATGCCAGTAGATAGCGGTACATATACTTACTGCTTACATCTAGTGCTTACTTGTGTGAACTATAAATCAATAACAAAATGGTTCATATATTTCTATATATGACTTCACCAATTATGTGGTGTCTGAAGATCTGAATGAAGTTAATAAACGATGTATTAAATTATGTTTATGAAATATTCAAGTCACAGATCATTCTCTTTTAAAAATATTGATTTCAGGTCCATTTTGGTAATTCAACTATGACGGCAATCAGGCCTCGAATGGCGAATGATTATAAAAATTTTGAATACGTCTCGGTCAAATAAACCCCTAATATTTTACATATGATTAATTTTGACATTGGAGAACATACAATTGTGTCCATTCTCTAATATAAGCACTGGTAGAAAGTACAGAATAGAGCTTCATAAATATATTATCAAAATTACTAATTACCCCGGTAAATATAACATTTTACATAAACCCTCCCATGACTGATGGTGAACTTAAACTTGCAAATCTCCTGTGTCATTCCAATTTTGATATGTGTAAACTGTAAATATATACATGTACGTTATATATATAGATAAAGATATGGAATGATTCACAAATTTGCATACAGTTATGGAATCTTATAATACCCCGAAAAATTTTCTCTCCGCATAAAGGATGTGATTTGTGCAATCACATTGCTGAACTGTGTGGTTCACTATGATTGGATGATCAACATTGGAAAGGGACAATAAATAGGGAATGTGTCATCCCATCGAATGGACTGTAACCTTTATCAGCTTTGAAGTTGAAAATGAAGCTTGAAGTTTTCTTTTCCTGTTTGCTGAATTATTTGAAGAAGATAGTTTTTATATGGTTGTTATTCTTTTATCACATTGTGTACAATACTGTAATTATACCAGAAGTATATCTTCTTATATAAAGATTTATTAACATCAAATGATTCCTGAACAAAAGGAGTCAAGTTTTTTTGTTTTGAAGTACCATACATGCTTGAGTACAGATTCAATAGGATACATCCCTAATCCGGGCCTTGATTAGCAGCTCTGGTTTTGGTTTTCAGTAGTTCTTTATGTGTGTTTCATCATATTAAGTTGAAATATGCTAAACTAACGATGGAAATAGCCTGAATTTAGTGCATATTATAAGTTGGCATCAATAAGGTCACAGAGTCCTGGCTGTATTATAACTGATGATGCCTTCCCGAAAGAAAGAAGACATATTTTATTTTCATCCAAGATAGATCAACAAACTTCCAATTTCAATTAGGACCTTACAGAAACATACATGTGTTCAATCATATCAGAGCAGCTGCAAACATTTCAAATTATTTGCAATTAATTCCTAAACCGATATCAGTAAATTTATCAACTTTAAACTTAGAAGATTACTGATTTTGCATTAAACAATAATGTTCGTTTACAGTACTCCCAGTACTTTGATTTTTAATCAGATTTTGATCAGACTTAATATAATGGTCAAGTATGAGAATTTCAGGATGCCAAGGTCAAGGACAAGGTCAATGAGGCTAGTTATAGAATTTATTTTTTGGAGCTCTAAGAATTTCATTTTAAAACAGATTTTGATCAAACTTGAAACAATGATGAGATTAATAAAATACCTTGAACGAGTTAGTGTTTCAGGATGCCAAGATCGATTCAAAAGTCACTTGTACTACTTATTTAAAATCTTTCTCAATGCTTTAGTGACTTCATTATGAATTTTTAATTTTGATCAAACTCTGTATATTGGTCAAGTATGAGAATACCTTGTTCAGCAGGCTTTGTTTTTGTTTAACGTCATATTAACAGCCAGGGTCATTTAAGGACGTGCCAGGTTTTGGAGGTGGAGGAAAGCCGGAGTACCCGGAGAAAAACCACCGGCCTACGGTGCCTTGTTTCGGGTTTCATTTACCAAACAACAAAAATGGATTTATGTACAGAAGATATCTAATCAGTCTCCAGTATATTCTGAAAAAAATTATATACAGTGTTTATCCTCAAATACGCCCCTTCGCCTATTGTAAAAGGTTGAGGAGGGTTTATTTTTGAACCACTTTTAGCTAATTTCTTTAAAATTTATGATTCTGCAAAGAAGAAGGGTGCTTATTTGTGGGTAGGGGTAAATTTGTAGATTAATACACTATCATTAATTATACTAACAAGAGTATACTCATTATGAATTAAAAAGTGATTGGATTCATCCTGTAATAGTAAACTAATCAGTTGACCAAATCCACAATCTATATGTCATGTTCAAGGTAAAGGTCAAGGTCACTGTTACTATAAATAGGCTACATGTATTTTTCTGATCAACTTCATACATTGTTTTCACATACACACTTCTTCAAACCTTCTTGCTTGGAATGGCTTCTAAGGTATGAAGGTTCAAGGCTGACGTTGCAGTTGCTATAAACTGATAATTGATTTCTACATAGTCAATATTCTGTCAGATCAATTTCTCTTAAATCAACCATTTTTCTTCACTGAATGTGTTTAATTGGGTTTGCGTTTTTGGTCTTAAGGTTAAAGGTCAAAGGGTGCTTATTAGTTTAACTTGAAAATTGGTTGTGCCTCGTTCGAGTAAAGAATCATACCCTTTGCGCTATTTGATCACAACATTATCACTACCTTTCAACAGAAATAACATTACATTCAAAACAAATTGATGATCAACTAAATGATGTGTTGTATACACTTAACTGTCTGTAACCCCAGAGTCAAGGTCATCACCGAGAGTAAAAGGTCATGACCTTGTTTAGCCTGGTCCGGGAAGAAGTGCTTGACTCAATTTCCCCACCATGACATGATGTAATCTTTAACTCTCCGTAAGACCACGTACACAAATACTTGAACAAAGAAAAAAATAACTTAATTAACACGAACTTAAAGGATGAAACATGATTTTCAAGAAACGACACCAAGGGGAATATAGACAGTGAGGCTTTAAAACTAAGTCACATATATTTTTTAATGCGATAGTCCCATATGAACGTAAAGCTAAGAAAAATGGACGAATACTTCAATGTACGGACAGTTGTAAATAATTCAGGTGCTAAGATAAAAAGAAGTCCTTTTGTAAAGAGTTGAGATCCAATTACTTTCTCGTGATAAACAAATCGCAAACTGAAGACAATGACCATAGCGAATGGAAGAAAACAATGAAATAACAATACATGTATAAAGAAAATCTTCGTAAATTCAATGACATCCCAGATCATGGCTTTAAACAATTTGTTTTTTTCCTGAAATCCGACAATAGAATATAAACATAAAAATGAAAATACTGCTAAATGGGCAGACTTTTTTCATCATAATAGAAAATCATTATTTCAAAAGATACAGTCCTAAAATCGATGAACATATATATCTGAAACACACGACTAAGCTAGATATTCACAATGTAGCTTTCGATTTTATGAGCATAAGGAAGATTAAAATAACTACCAGAGACTTGAAAATTGTTACGGTTGTGGTCCGGACGATAAACAAAGTGTCCAAGCCATTGATTCGCAATTTTAAAACGTGGCTGCTGTACAGAAGGATGGAGAGTACGTATCATTGGTACCAATTTATAAAAATTGAGATGCATCCTCCCTACGTATATAGACGACTACCACTCGATCGCTAGTTGTACTTAGGGGGAACTAGGCGACCGGGGATCGATTCGCAAATCGGACGTGAAAGATAAGGGGTAACCTGCCCAACCACATGAGTTTTCGCCAGTTTCCACTCTCACTAGGACCCTTCGCGCGCTTCTATACAGGGCCAACAATGATGATTGATATAAGTTAATTGGATAAATATAACTTGTTTCGCAATTATTGCAAATTAGATTAAATTCACACTTAGTTGTACCAGTAAATTATTTTATTCTATTTCATTTGGTGTCAGAAAAAAATAAAGAACGTCGCATTGCCTCCTTCGATTACTAATGTAACGAAGCCAGCTTGTTATTGTTTATATGTTTTCTTATATTTATCTTCATGTCCCATGGTGATCACGTAAATAATAAGTAGATTTCAAATCATTGTATTTTATCATATTTATTATCGTTGATTGTTTGAGTCGTCGACAATGGCAGGGAAGTAGCGAGATGCGAGTGTTGTACAGTGCGATTGTTTTGTGTACTTTCACGTGTGACGATTGGTAGTGGTGTTTGTGCGAGATTTGTGTCAGTTTGGGATTGCGCTGCGCCGCTAGGATAGAATGTACAGTTGGAAGGGTTTGGTATGAATCGATATGTTTGTATGAGTTGGAACAGTTGTGTGTATTTCAGCACAGGTGCCTGACTCGTTTTTATAAAATAATAACATATAGAGTACATATAAATGAGAAAGGTTCTGAACTCCCCCAGGCTTGAAATCTGATGTATTTATTTCTAAGTACCGTAGCTTCGGTTGTATTGGGTGGATTTTTTCGAAGTAGGACTTAAATTGAAGAGAAATGGTCAATCTTTAAAATAAGCCATAACATGTTGTCGATTTCTCGATATTAGTTTACGAAATCGGGCGTGAAACTTCAAAATCCCCTCGATTTTGTTTAGTCGGACAAGTTGACGTAACGGGGTCACCACACTTTGACTCTATTGGACATAGCTTTAAATACGAAGTCCACGGGTTAATCAAGAGGTACGCTTCATCAGATCACCGAAAACAACTATTACATACACTTACTTTATGTATACGAGCACCCTATCGACGGCCCCGGGACTTTTTATGCATACTGATAGCAGATTTTCCACTTGAGTAGCCATGTTGTGTCAGCCGCGGTAAATTTGAACAAGCATTCTGACTGGTTATAGAAAATGTGTTGAACCAATCAGAATGCTTGTTCAAATTTACCGCGGCTGACACAACATGGCTACTCAAGTGGAAAATCTGCTATCAGTATGCATAAAAAGTCCCGGGGCCGTCGATAGGGTGCTCGTATACATAAAGTAAGTGTATGTAATAGTTGTATTCGGTGATCTGATGAAGCGTACCTCTTGATTAACCCGTGGACTTCGTATTTAAAGCTATGTCCAATAGAGTCAAAGTGTGGTGACCCCGTTACGTCAACTTGTCCGACTAAACAAAATCGAGGGGATTTTGAAGTTTCACGCCCGATTTCGTAAACTAATATCGAGAAATCGACAACATGTTATGGCTTATTTTAAAGATTGACCATTTCTCTTCAATTTAAGTCCTACTTTGAAAAAATCCACCCAATACAACCGAAGCTACGGTACTTAGAAATAAATACATCAGATTTCAAGCCTGGGGGAGTTCAGAACCTTTCTCATTTATATGTACTCTATATGTTATTATTTTATAAAAACGAGTCAGGCACCTGTGATTTCAGCGTTAGTTACCGAGAGTTGGTCCGGTCGTGGTGATGTTTCTGCTGTGTGATGGAAGCTGCCATTGTTGTGAGAGTACGCATGTGCGGGAGAGCGAGAGGTATTACGTATTTCTGGCGTAGGGGTTTAGCCTGACGGATAGCGGGAAATTATGAATGTCGGTGTTCGTAAAATAAACACCGATGTTTATTTTCCGCTATTCGATTGGTTTAAACTCTTGGGTCGATATACGATGTTTTTATTGGTTATTGATCACCATGGGGGTATAAAAGGATGAGCGTTTACTGTTAGATTTCAGACTTCAAGTTCATTTCAAGATTACCCTTTCGGAAAACTGGAACCAAAATTACTCTTTACGTAAGTCTCATAACTAATTACTCTTCGCTATGAAGTGTTTTACTATTATAGTTATATTTATACTGAAAAGTACATATTTATTTACTATCTAGGCTAGATTCAGCCAGTTTAGTTGTGTCTGCTCGATGTCCTCTTATACTTCTGACTAGTGATTTGATCGTTGTATGCTTGATAACCATATTGTCGTACAGTTGAATAATTTGTGTCATAAATAAACATTTAACGTGGTACACAGTTCTTGGAGTTAATCTAGATAAGTAATAGCTCAAATTTACGCTACCAAAACGATGTTTGAGTTGAGCGATACCAGCTAACTCCTGGATATAAGATAGCGATACCAGCTGACTTAATAGTTAGTCTAGCGCTACCAGCTGACTAACCGTGACCTGAGAAGAGTAGCAGGCGGCTCCGTTACATTTGGTGGCAGCGGTGGGATGAAAAAAAAAAAAACAGTGAAGAATTATTTTTGTTACTTCTGTCTCAGGATAAGATAGTGAATTGTGTACCACATTTTTTTAGATTAAAGTTGAATAAAAATTTGTTGAAAATATGCCATAGAAAGGGTGGAAGTTATAGAGGGTAAATTAGAGTCTTTAGAGAATACTGTGATCCAATCTCAGGAAACATTTGAGAAATATCAGGAAGAATTAGTGAAATATCATGAGAATTTGGAGAAATCTGTGGGGAAAACTCTATCAGAAGTGTTAGAGCGTCTTGACAAAGTAGTTGCCCAAGGTTCCAATGACCGTCCCACCCAGGACAGGACCACACAAGCAAGCAGAGCATCAATTGGACACGATACAAGTTCCAATGCACCAATCTTGGAAATAGATGAGGATGAAAGTTCTGTTATACCGTTACCAGGTAACAACACCATATCCTTGAACTTGAGGCCAGATGAGGAGAGGAAACCAAAGGTCGGATTCACGAAACCGGATACGTATGATGGGAAATCAAGCTGGACTGATTATTTAGTTCACTATGAACTGATATCGCGTTTGAACCAGTGGACCGATGAAATAAAAACTCTAAAATTGGCAGCATCCATGACAGGAACAGCAAGAGGCGTCATCTCTGATCTTAGAGCAGAGGATATGCAGTCATTTGATGGCTTAGTTAGCATTTTAACAGCTCGATTTGAACCGAAAAACAAATGTGAGATGTACAGAGCTCAAATTACCTCCAGGACAAGGAAACCAAATGAAAGTCTGACAGATTTGGCCCAGGATATTAAACGCCTTGTAAGATTGGGTTACCCTACAGCACCAGTAGAGGTCAGAGAGAGTTTAGCTTACAGATGTTTCAGGGAAGCTCTAACAGATAGAGAAATGGAGTGGTCAGTATGTCAGGGAAGTTCAGAAACTATTGATGCAGCTTTGAATGCAGCTCTGAAATATGAAGCCTTTATGGTGAGTCATCAGAGGAAGAATGGTACAGCTCGCCATAGCATTCACCAACAAAATGTTACCAATTTTGATGATTATGGAGACCCAGTAGGACAGGACTACCAGATAGCAAAGATAGAAGAGAGAAGAATGAATGTGGAGACTCGTACCTGTTTTAACTGTCATAAGACAGGCCATATAATGAGAGACTGTAAGGAACCAAAAAGGCAAAGACAACCTAGACAGGGGAGACAACCCAACACAGATATGAGGTCTGAAAACCAGAATATGGTTAATTTAAACCAGTAAGGGTTAAGACAGAGGGCCATGTGTTAACCCAAGAGCAGAGAGAAGAGAAAAGAGATGATAATATAGAGGAGCATAAGGGAGGCCCCCAATATGTTTTTGAGATAAAACATACCAATGATGATGGATTATATTTACAGATGGCTCTGTATGGTAAACAGATAGATGGTTTGATGGATACCGGAGCGACGATTTCTGTACTTAGTAGTAGAGTATATTTAGGGTTACCGGAAAACAAGCGACCAGATTTGAGTAGAAATTGTGGACAACTGAGAGTGGCCGATGGGAAGGTCATTATGCCGATGGGAATGGCAATGTTTCCACTGGAAATTTCAGGGAAACTCATGAGATGTCGCATGTTGGTAGCTGATATTGAAGTACCTGCTGTCATTGGATATGATTTTATGAAACAGAACAAATGCATTATGGATGTAGGGAGAGGAACTGTGAAGTTTAATGGTGAGACAGCTAAATGTTACCTGGAAAGCCAGAGAGCTACCTCTATCTTCAAGTTATCCCTTGCAGAGAATGTAGTGGTACCTGCTAGCAGTGAGATGATAATACCTGCTAGAATAGTAGGAGACATACCAGTAGGACACCAGGCAATAATCGACGAGGGAAGCTCGAAGTTAGCTAAAATAGGAGTTTTTGTAGGGAAAAGTATATTTGAACCGTCGTCCAAGGTCATACCGGTTCGAGTTGCCAATGTGACAAGTTTGCCCCAGACAATATATAAGAGGACAATCACAGCTGAATGTATGGTGGTCCGTTCTTGTCACCTTAAGGATTCAGAAGAACTGATCGGTCCAGACGAGGAACACCTGTGTCGAATAGAAGAGACATCAGCAGAGGACAATAACATACCAGAACATCTGGAGGTCATAGTAGAATCTAGTAAGCAGCATCTTGATGAGGAGGAGATTAAGCAGCTGAAAAGAATATTAAAGACAAATGAGAAGGTATTTGCAAAGAACAAGGATGACTTAGGGAAAACAAACTTGGTTTACCACAAGATTGACACAGGGAATGCCAGACCAGTTAAACAAGCGCCCCGGAGGTTACCTTTAGCAAAGAAGGATGTAGCTGAACAGGAGGTTAAGCGGATGCTTAAAGCCGGTGTAATTACACCTTCAATGTCCCCTTGGGCTTCACCTATAGTTTTGGTCAAGAAGGCAGATTCATCAATAAGGTTTTGTATTGATTACCGAAAGTTAAATGAATTGACCATAAAGGATTCTTACCCTTTACCACGAATCGATGATTCTCTTGATGCTCTCCGAGGATCCAAATGGTTTTCTGTGATCGACATGCAGAGTGGATATTGGCAGGTGGAAGTTGACCCAGCAGACAGGAAAAAAACAGCATTTGTCACCTCAAGTGGGCTTTTTGAATTCAAGTCCATGCCATTCGGACTCTGTAATGCCGGAGCTAGTTTTCAGCGATTACTAGAAAGCATTCTAGCACCATGCCAGTGGCGTACTTGCTTGATATATATTGATGACGTAATCATATTTTCTGAGACATTAGAAGATCATCACAGGAGACTACAGGAGATTCTTACTAAAATAGGGGAGGCAGGGCTCAAGATATCTCCAAAGAAATGTAAATTGTTTCAAAAGAAAGTCAAATTCTTAGGTCATATTGTATCAGAGGAAGGAGTATCACCAGATCCTGGAAAGATTGAAGCAGTGAAGTCATGGTCAACACCTACAACAGTTAAGGAGCTGAGAAGTTTTGTTGGGCTTGCATCCTATTACAGGAAATTCATCAAAGGATTTGCTTCCATTGCGAAACCTTTACACAAACTCACAGAGAAGGATAGTATCTTTAAATGGAGCAAAGAATGCGAGGAAGCTTTTCAGACTTTAAAAACTCGGTTAGTAACTTCTCCTATCTTAGCTTACCCAGATGCAAAGAAGACCTTCATATTAGATACAGACGCCAGTGGATTTGGGATAGGAAGTGTACTATCACAAGTTCATGATGACGGTGAACATCCTGTATGCTACTACAGCAGGAGCCTGACTAAATGTGAAAGACAGTATTGTGTTACACGCAGAGAACTGTTAGCTGTAGTGGAGTCAGTAAAGCACTTTCACCATTATCTGTATGGCACTAAAGTCCTGATCAGAACAGACCATGGTGCTCTCAACTGGCTTCGCCGTTTTAAAAACCCAGAGGGGCAGTTAGCTCGATGGATAGAGGTTCTCGACACATACGATTATACCATTCAACATCGAGCTGGAATACAACATGGAAACGCAGACGGTTTGTCGCGAAGGCCTTGTACATCCTGTAGATATTGTGACAGGAGGGAACATAATGAGGAGGAAGCAGCTGGTGAACACCTAAAGTTCGAACATTTACATCAGGTTACACACACAAAAGGAAGAGAGAAAAGAAGGAAGTCAACATCAAAGGAATCTGAACCACTGGTAGAACTAAATGAAACTTCCTCAAATTGGATGGAAGCAAAATCTGTAGTGGACATTAAGGAGGCTCAAACCAAAGACCCAACACTCAAATATATTTATATGTGGAAGAAGGATGAGATACGACCTGAATGGAAAGATATTTCGCACCTTCCTGTGGAAGTCAAAGCATACTGGTCACAGTGGGATCGTATAAGCTTGCGGGATGACATATTGTATCGTAAATGGATGGAGGAGGATACCAACAATGAAAGATGGCAGTTGATAGTACCAAAATGTTGGCAGAAAGATATATTACAGCAGTTACACAGTGAGACCATTGCAGGACACTTTGGTATAACTAGGACCATGGCTCGGATCCGGAGTAGATTTTACTGGAGTAGATACTATACTCATGCACGCAGATGGATCTTTAGATGTCCTGAGTGTCAGTCTCGGAAGAAGTGCTCCCGGTCTAATCGGGGTGAGATGAAACAATACCTGGTAGGAGCACCTATGGAAAGGATAGCACTGGATATTATTGTCAATCTCCCAGAAACAGCAAATGGAAACAAACAGAAAGATACCAATGTGAGACATGTGGGAGGAGGTTCAACAGCAGAGACAAATTTTTGAGACACAACAGAAATGTTCATGGGCCCCTTATTTATTGCGACCGACATAATTGTAGATTTTCATGTACTAAGAGCAAAGCTTATCTGATGAGAAGACACATTTATCAACATGACTTTCCAGAAGAAAACAAGAAACAACAAGGACGACCAAGACACAGCACTACAGCAACATCAACAACAACACACCAAGATCTAGTCCACACACCACTACAGAAGACAACAGATCAGACATCATCTACACTTCTGACACCCAAGCCTACAGAAGTTGAGGAACCATTAGAGATCACCACACCCACACAACTTATAGAGCCTGCACACACCTGGACAACACCTGAGGGACTGGACGTACTATTGGGGGAGGAGATCGACACGGATTTTATTTTGGATCTAGTTAGGACAGACAACACATCTACAACAACACCACAGAAAGACTCGTCATCTTCTACAGGCACCAACACAGAGACAGCTGAGCGGAAAGATTCCAGCACCAACACCGACAACAACACGCATGAACTATCCGGGGATCCGAGATACTTTTTTATTGGAGCACCATCACATTACATGGAGGGTTACACCGCACAACTACTCAGAGCCAGCAGACAAACCAACGCAGACATACGCACACACTACAAGAGGAGGTTTATTCCGTATGGGTTCCACTGCATAATGAAGAGGGAAACACTTACACTACCTAATGGGAACATTTACACTTTAGAGGATACATGGGTAAGAGATCCACACACCAGACATCAGATATCAGCAGCCACACAGACAGACAGCCAGCCCAGGACAGCAACAACACCCATGACACCACACCAGGACGCACCACTAGATTTGACGACGACAAGTAAGCTTTAAGCATTTTTGGGATATTAGTAATTTTAAATTTAGGGATATAAATAGACATTGTGTTATTAATATTAGTAATGTAAGTAGATTTAACTATATATATGTATCTTTATTTATAGTTTTCAGAATAAGTAGTTGGAAATAGTAATGCACATACAAGTATGAGAAGTATGAGAAGTATGAGAACTTGTACAGTGGTATGAGAAATTTGTGTATATTTGAAATTTGTGTATAATTGAAATATGTGATATGATAAAACAGTATATTTATGAATTTATGAGATGTATTACATGGTTTAGTTACAAATAGTGAGGTATGTATGAGATGTGAGATATACATATCCATAAGTAGTGAATATTATGTGAGAATTGACGAGTTGTAGTATGATCAATGTATTTTGTATGAATAGTCGCATTGTATGCAACATTTTTCAAATTGTTGACATGTTAAAATTATAGTTATTTTATTCACAAGTTATTGTAACATTGAATATTGGATATCTATGTGTGAAGGTGTTAAAGGAAAACAGGTGCAGTTTTTAAGAATGTTTGGTAATATTCTATTGTAACTACTATTTGTTTGTATTTTTAAGGTTTAAACGGTATGTTTCCCTGAAACAATTTTGGTATATTGTGGGAAGGTTTGATAGAGGTATGCGATACTGGTAGAGTAATGGACCAGTGAAGTATGTAATTATCCTGTACTTGCTGTTGAGCGAGCCGAGTAGCTGGATGGAAGTTGAATGAATAGTTTATCTTTCAAATATATATATATGAATTAGTTGAGGTTAAAAGTAGAATATAATTCTTATTACTGTTGTTCCTATGGATAAATTAATATAAATATAAAGTGAACGGGTAAACGGATGACATGTAATATTTACTAGTCAGCACATCTAGTGTATTCTTGTGTATCTGTGCATGCACATAAATATTTTTAGAGTACATTAATTAGTGCAATGTAATCTGTACCTGTACTTATTTATACTATATGGTTATGAATTGTTATTGTGAAAAGACTAATGTTGTTATATTGATATAGCAGAAGTTATTATATTGTTATTAATGTTATTATAATTGTTCTATTTATTGAAAGGTTTCAGTATGTGATATTTAGTTCGTTCGAGGACGAACCCTTTTATTGTACTGGGAGGGCTGTGTAACGAAGCCAGCTTGTTATTGTTTATATGTTTTCTTATATTTATCTTCATGTCCCTTGGTGATCACGTAAATAATAAGTAGATTTCAAATCATTGTATTTTATCATATTTATTATCGTTGATTGTTTGAGTCGTCGACAATGGCAGGGAAGTAGCGAGATGCGAGTGTTGTACAGTGCGATTGTTTTGTGTACTTTCACGTGTGACGATTGGTAGTGGTGTTTGTGCGAGATTTGTGTCAGTTTGGGATTGCGCTGCTAGGATAGAATGTACAGTTGGAAGGGTTTGGTATGAATCGATATGTTTGTATGAGTTGGAACAGTTGTGTGTATTTCAGCGTTAGTTACCGAGAGTTGGTCCGGTCGTGGTGATGTTTCTGCTGTGTGATGGAAGCTGCCATTGTTGTGAGAGTACGCATGTGCGGGAGAGCGAGAGGTATTACGTATTTCCGGCGTAGGGGTTTAGCCTGACGGATAGCGGGAAATTATGAATGTCGGTGTTCGTAAAATAAACACCGATGTTTATTTTCCGCTATTCGATTGGTTTAAACTCTTGGGTCGATATACGATGTTTTTATTGGTTATTGATCACCATGGGGGTATAAAAGGATGAGCGTTTACTGTTAGATTTCAGACTTCAAGTTCATTTCAAGATTACCCTTTCGGAAAACTGGAACCAAAATTACTCTTTACGTAAGTCTCATAACTAATTACTCTTCGCTATGAAGTGTTTTACTATTATAGTTATATTTATACTGAAAAGTACATATTTATTTACTATCTAGGCTAGATTCAGCCAGTTTAGTTGTGTCTGCTCGATGTCCTCTTATACTTCTGACTAGTGATTTGATCGTTGTATGCTTGATAACCATATTGTCGTACAGTTGAATAATTTGTGTCATAAATAAACATTTAACGTGGTACACAGTTCTTGGAGTTAATCTAGATAAGTAATAGCTCAAATTTACGCTACCAAAACGATGTTTGAGTTGAGCGATACCAGCTAACTCCTGGATATAAGATAGCGATACCAGCTGACTTAATAGTTAGTCTAGCGCTACCAGCTGACTAACCGTGACCTGAGAAGAGTAGCAGGCGGCTCCGTTACACTAAATATGTTTACAACGACAAAAAGAATATATCGACATGCTTTGTTAACTCTAATGTTTGTCTCTGTATGGATGACAGGTATACCATATGAAATGCCAGATATGGCATTGGCAACAAGTTCTATCAAATTCTGGAAGATACAAAAAAAATATACATCTTTCATCAAAATTAATTCGTTTTACTGCAATTCTTTCAATATTTTGAGAGGACTTAAACAGGGCGTGAGTTTGAGCCACTCCTTATTAGATTTATATTAATGACCTCCCAGATCATATCTGTAGATGACCCCTTAAAGCATGACAGCTCTGAAATATGATGTCTCATTTGTTTGCAGTTAAATTCTTGATTATCTGAAACAGTGGAGGGACTCTAGAATTCTATGTGATTTAAATGCTTACTCTGGGAAAAAAGTTACTTTCTACACACCCTAAGAAAGAAGAAGCATGAGTTTCCATGTATCGAATAGAGTAGCCACAAGATTCAACAAAGAGTATAAATATCTTGGCAATATCATTTTAATACACACTCAGAGGAACCCGGCACAATCCACGGCCATATATGCATGTATATGTATAATAGTACAGTATAATTATATGGGGTGGGAATTCGTAACAAGTCCATGTACACACAATTTTACGCGAGGAACATATCAATTAACATTATTAAGCATGACAGGATGGATAGAAATCATATGATTACATCTACAATGTTTATAATATGTTCGGTTACACCCCCCCCCCCCCCCCAAAAAAAAACAACAACAACAACAACAACAACAAACTAAACTATGATGTAGATAATAGCACCATAATAATAATATACAAATGTATATATTACACACAGGTATATACATGATTAATCAGGTACAATGACATAATACTGTATAGAATTGTATTACATACACATCATCAAAGTACATTGTAGAAGATTTTACAAGAAAAAAAATGATAACCCATTTAGAGTTTGTTGATGATATATTGACAATAGACCAGTCAGTTTAGTTTCATTTGGGTTTGAACGGTTACAATTTGAAATATACAATGCACTTTCTTCGCAAATTTTCAGCAATTGAGATATTACAGGAAAACAGATGATACTCATCTCCGACATTTTCTATTCTAAAATCATTTCACTTTTGCTTAAGGACACTATTAAGTATTGGCATATTTTCGGCTTTGCAGTCATAAACTAGAATTAAGTTGTTGGGCGCCTAAAAAAAAATTGTAAGAAATGTAGAGTAACTGTCCTCTGTATAATATCAACCTAGGGATGACTTTTTTTTTTTTTTTTTTTTAGATACCTGCCGAGTAGTCACGCAATGTCAAATCTTAACTTGTTGACGTCAATGCTGTCTTCTGATAATCTTCATTAAACATTCTCTGGTGATCGGGCTTGTGAAAGTATATATGCTATCTGGCTGAATTAATACTGTGAAATTATAGGTCAATGTTTTTTAATTGTATGTTGTATTATGTAATTTCATATCAAACTACTTTTTAGATACAAAAATGCAAATAAAGAAATTGAATTGAATATTATTGAATCAAATTGATTTGTAGCCCCCTGTCCTCGGATGACGCGCGCGAGGGTCTTACTGTGGAAGGAGTCCGTAGTTCCTGGAGAAAAGCCATGAGAATGGTCAGGTGACCACCCTTATTTTTCACACCTGATCGGGGATTCGAACCCTAGTCACTCTACTTTGCGATACGCTAAATGTCTGACCATTGTTGTAACTCAACCTAGAGCATCTTGTAAAATTTGAACGCACTTATGATGGATAATAACTTATTTTTTACCTGTTTTTCGTGTCGTTAATTTTGTGTTTGATTTTAATTGAGAGTTTTGTTTCAACGTGACCTGGAGCGACAGCTTTAAAGAAAATAAGGTTTGTGTGGTGTACAAGACAAGATAAGATAAGAAAGATAAGTTTTTTTTTTATTCAGGACTATTTAAAGTCCTCTATACCATACTCATAATAGATACACCAGATACTTTACCGGAGCCCCGTTCGATTTGCACTCTTCTGATTCTAGAAGATATCTTCCGGTCACTCGATTTGAAGCTCTTCTGCTTCTGGAAGATCTTCTACTCTTCCGTCTCAAAGCTGGAAGATTTATCTTCCAAGATGGCGGCGACCATGTTTTAAGTGTGCGAGTGATGAGTTTCACTAGAAAAGGATTTATAACACATACATGCACATGTTTGTGTCATCGTGTTTGAGAAAACTTAAAAACTTGCTTATTTTTTGTTTTATTCTCCCGGTTTACTCGATTTACATATAACGGAATACGATCTTCTTAGAAGGCTTCTCTTCTTAGAAGAGTGCAAATCGAACGGGGCTCCGGCTACATCAGTACAGTATTGATCTCGATGTTATGATTGTAGCTTTATAACTAAAAAAAGTTCTCGTTTTTTCCAGTGATTGTTCAACTTATTTCCAAAAGAATTAGTATTAAGCTGACACTACGTGTTCTGGATGTTCATTTCAAATTGTTACTGTTCTGATCATTTTTTTAGTACGAAGGTGTGTTTCCACTTTGTGTCACTGGAACTTTTTTCAAATAAAGGGAGCTAACTATTATCAAAATACACCAATTACCCCCCTTTATAGTCGGCGAGGTCATCCAAGATGGCGTCCAAGGTTGTCCAGCTAGGGACCCAACAAATAAAACCTATTCTATCTGCCAACAAGATAGAATCGCGGAGAAGAGTACTGAATCTTTACAGAGCTTGGTACAGACAGCTACCATATATAGGTACATATTACAGACAATTTCAGGAATTATTCTGGAATGATGTATCGGCGCGGGCAATGCTCACTTTGTATTGGTTAGGTTACAGCAGAATTGCTGTAATATGGGCAATGCAAATCATGTTTTCCTTTGGCTGATAACAGATGCATGTGTGTTTCAGTTGTCATTTATAACAATGGGTCATAGATTAAGTAAATAGTCAGGAATATTTATTTCGGTTTTATAGTATAGCTGCGATAATGTAAAGTTACTGTAGCTCGGTCTGTACGACGGACGGACAATTTCTGACAGATGGTCGTCGTCAGTGTAGACAGGATATTCGTTCTTCTATGTCAAACGGTGAAACTAAATATTTTAATACTGGCAACACTAATACAGCTGTAAAATACAACTGTATGCGTCATAATGATGACATGCCTTTTATTTGTTGCCAAGCTCTTTAATATTAAGCATGGGACTGGGAGCCGCTCTGAACCTAGCCCGAATTTTCCCGGCCCTGTCGCCATGTCTGGTAGGCCAGAGGAAACTCGTCGAGTCGGGCTACTCTGAACCATTTGGTTACATGATGGGGTTACTTTATATGTTAAACCTGAGGTACTTCTTGACATGATAATGATATTTTTAATCAAAACATTCAGGGATAACTCTGGCTCTTAAAACCTATGGGAGATTTTATGAGATTAGCAAAATTCTTATGAGATTTGTCTGTATAAAGAGGTACAATTTTGAATTTTTAATGAGATTTTTTTGAAAAACATGGGTAAAAATCCCCAAATCTCTGCCCAAAGTGATCCCTGAACATTATAGACGAGTAAATGATTGTATTGTCATGACATTGCATGCATATTTAAGAATATATATCATACCTTGGCCTTAATTACTAAAAGGTAAGCAAGTATAATCAATCAAAATCTAGGTTACCGCCTACAATTTAGTATAAATAAGGCCAAGGTATGATACATATTTTATAGTACATGTGGTTCAAACACTCGGACATGTGCATGTCTAGTTTCATATTATAAAAATCAACCGTATACTAGGTTTTTCAGGTGATGCATTTTACAATATGGTCTACACCTTATTGTATACGATACATACAATTATTTTTGTGACCATAACATTTGTCGATTGTCAAGATTAGTAAACTGTCATAATAGTATGATGAATTCAAAGTCATAAAATATAAAACCTGAACATGTTTATTTTGGATTTCAGTTACAAACTTCCATGTACCGCTGACAACAACACAATGCAAAAGCCGCTTGAGGAATCAATTCAGCAAAAATAAAGGACTCACGGATCTTCGTGTCATCGACATGATGGTTATCAAGGTACATTGAGAATGTTTTAATTTCCTCACTACTGAATATCAGATCCTTGATCAATTTGGTCTTTAATAGAAATAGTTACCTGCTGGTATTAACATTTAAGCCCAATTGGAAGTTCAATATATAGGTGTTATGTAACATTGTTGTGAACCCATAAATGATACTTATTATGCTTTTTGTTTGAGGGAGCTACTGTTTTAGCAGAAAACATTTGACATTTTAGTCTGCTTTTCCGCTACTGGAAAAAGAGGACAAAAGTGTCAAAATGCTTTTCTGCTACAACAGTAACTACCAGGTAGGTTTTTGGATAACCAAGATGATTTCTTGAATGGCATCACTATTAGAAAATCAGTATATCATGCCAGCTTGCAAGACCTAGGATGGATGTTCCCATGTACATGGATGTAGTATTTATCTGTATTAATGATGATCAAAACTGATGGAAATTAAAATGAAATAGGCACTGTCTAAAATGGAGTCTAAAGTTTCAATAAATGTAACTCAAAAAAGTATTTTAATTGTTTTAAATGTTTCAATAAATCAAATTAAAGAAAGTACAATGTATTTTAATTCCTCTCAAACACACAATCACTGCTTGGATTAAAGTTTATTGTTACAGGATCCTGTGATACAACTCAAATGTGTTCTTGGTTCTATTTTCACTTTAAAAAACAATGTTGCAAATTTTAATTTAACACACTTGTAGTTTAAAATGATGAGTTTGCGTATTGGAAATTTCAGTTTTAAACCTCTTCATCAAACTTTCAGTATATCATGTTTTGTTTGACAAAAGACAAGACCTAGATCACAGTCTAAGATGTCAAAACATAAACACTGCATTAAATGATTAATCACTGTTTTGAGAAAAAAAATTGGTAATCTTTATTGAAAATACTACAAAGAAATGTTATGTAGCAGAGGATTGACCTTAAGTGTACATATCATTTACAAATTTATTGATATCACTGATGTTATAATTTTAACAAACAAATTGTTGTTTTTCTCAGGGCCAGATGGACCTTATGGAGGTTGTTAACAATTGGAAGCAGAGAAATCATGTTATGCAGCTTTTTGATGACTTTTCTGAAGCTTCTAAATCGAAAGACTTTTTGGCAAAATTCTATGAAGGTCATGAACATTAACCCTTGGAGGCCAAAACTAGTATATTGTATATACCTGGTTTGCTGAGAGTAGCAAGTGTGCTTTGATCCTTGTATGAAAATGATGTGTTTTCTAGAACAACAGCGAACCTCAACACTTTCAATTTGGATCATCAAGAAATTAAAATGTGAAAATTAAAGTAGTTATGTGTAAATAAATGTTTAAGGTATTGAAGTTTTGTTCTTTTCATTCTTATTATTAGCCCACCTTTATCAACCATCGTTCATCTCGAAGAAAATTGATGCTCCGAATGTTCGTCTGTTTGTAAAGAATCCTTGCTATCACTTTTCTTCGAGACTTCCATATGCAGGTTTCTCCTTGTCTTCATTTGTACATGTTTAATTTTGAGTCTGACCAGAAAAACAAAATGGCCAACAAATGCTTGGGGGCCATCTTGACATCAGATGGTTGACTATTCAAATCTCCCTGCATCCGTGGTCTGTCTGGCCCTCTGCGAACAATTCTTGTTATTGCTATTTCTAAGAAAGTACTGTAGGTATTTTTCTTAAATTTCATATGTAGGTTCCCCTTGGTTTGTAGTTATGCATATTGCATTTTAGAACCAATTCGAAAACAACATGGCCAACAGGCAGCCTTCTTGGATTTTGACAATTGAAGTTTGTTATCGCTATTTCTCAGAGGGTACTGAAGGGATGTTTTTAAAATTTCATATATAGGTTCCCCTTGCTCCGAAGTTATGCATATTGCATTTTTGGGCCAGTTGGAAAACAACATGGCCGACAGGCAGCCATCTGGGATTTTGACAATTGGAAGATTATTTTTGTTATTTTTCAGAAAGAATTGAAAGGATCTTTCTCAAATTTCATATGTAGGCCCCCCTTGATCCCAAGTTGTGCATATTGCATTTTGGGATTGATCAACATGGCCGACAGGCAGCCATCTTGGATTTTGACAATTGAAGTTTGTTATCTCAGATCTTTAATCAAACTGTAACACTCATCAGTCCCTTCCTACCTGTTGTTTTTAAGTAGCACAGTCTTTGAAGTTTACGGAAAATCTGATCATCAAATAAGTTGGTAGAATGATATCGAAAATCTATTAATAGTAATTGTGACCCCATTTTTTACCCCCAGGGGTTGAAATGGAAACTTGAACGAGATGGTAGTTGTTAATATGCAAAATTTCAGTAAAATTGGATCAATAACGAAGTTAGTAGAGCGAGGACATTGTCCCTTTCCAACTCATCGCTAGTGGATGAAATGCTGACCAGTGACCATATTTCAATTCCTCTTTGGAGATGCCTCATATTAAATGTTTATTTAGATCCTGTTGGCCTGTAGTTGTGCATGAACATATTTAAGACTACTGGGCCATCTACAAATGACCAAACTGGACTTGTAAGCAAGGCGACCATTTTGGATTTTGGTGATTTAGTTTGTTCAAAGATTAGCTGGGGATATATACAAACAGTTATTGCTTGTTCAGTGGCCTCTTTCTAGAATTGTAAATGATTACTTCTCAAAACTTTCAAAACACTGCAAACCAGTTGTCTAGAAGTGTCTCCTGCAATGGAGGAGTTTCCAGTTTGGATATTTCTATGGTTACCATGGAAACAAATAGTCAAATGTATTTCTAGAACATATCTCCAGGACTCTTCAAATAATTCTATGAAAATTCCTACACACATCAATCGGACGGGTGTTATAGTGCCATCTGCTATATCGGTTTTCAGTTTGATATTTCTTTGGTCACCATGGATTAAATGGTCAAAATCACCGATTTAACCGTTTTTAGAACATACCTCCAAAATTGTTTGAAAATAAAATTATCGATCTTCATACAAACAATTTTAGAGGACTGTGGGTCGAATGTTCTGATCATGCCTGATAAGTCACTTCCACTCCCATCATCTCGGTGAGATATAATGTCCATGACTGGGCTTCCTTGGCGAGATCTAAACGACTGTCCTTGTCTGTACTGTCTCATGCAAAGCTGTTTTTCTATACCTGTACCCAACATCATTTTTCCATCAGGAAATCAAAATACCAGACAGAAATGCAGGGCAATGGCTTTTATTCAAATTCAAATACATGCCATCAATTTATCGTAACAAAAGGACCATTTTCAATATGCTATATGCTTTATTTATTATTTAACTGCTTCTTCAGTGATCCAAAAAATTATTGAACAATGATTTTTCTTGCTCTACACTTCTTTTTAAAAACCACTTGATATGTGAATTAAGCATGCATTTTTTACATACCTGGTATATGGAATGGAAAAATGTATCAATCAGCCAAATTACTAGGACGATAAAATTTCTTAACCAAACCATTTAATTAATGTTGTATCAAGACAACTTTCACATCTATAAATATGAACAAGAGGCCAGAAAGGCTTGTTTTGCTCACCCAAACTTGACTAGAGAAGACACTGAAATCTGCATGCAAATTGTCTGATCTTATTGTTTTATAACTAAACCAATTGAAATGAGAATACAATTTTCCTTAAAATAACATTTATTTATTATGAATATAAAAATGTCTTTCCCCAAGGATGCTTTCATGGCAAATTCCTGAATAGTAGTGTTTTAAAAGGTATATGTTTATGAAAAGACTGGTGTTGTGTCATGGCATAAACTCATGGCCATTTAGCCATCACATATATATGTGTACTTATGTAGTACAAAATTATGTTTTCATCATTGAGACTTGTAACACCAACCATCAGTTACAATTTAAAATACAAAATGAAATATACTACAAGTTTTGATGAATTTATACAATGAATTAAACCAGTTCATGAACAGTGTTTAATATCATGTGCTGGTAACAATTAAAATTTTTTAAAAGACTTATTCATACTGTACCACTCAAACCTGTAGTTCTGGACTATCATCATCAAGTAAGTAAGTAAACCAATGGCATTGAGAATGGGTAAAACAGAGCAATATATTCAATTCTGCTGCATGTTACTTCATATACATACGGCGGTAGTCACTTCATACACATAATCATCTGTCAAAGACGAAGATTCAGTATAATAGGTTAAAGTATCACTATTGATATTTAATGTCATATGTACACAGAAATTCTCCTTATTGCGTGCAACATGAATTTTCCTCTTGTCCACTGGATAATTGTACAGTTGTCGTGTACAGATGATCTATTGAGTAATTCATGCATGCGCACATTCTGTCGGATTCCTCCTTTCTTCTTGCAAGCACTTTCATCCTTTGAATCTGCCATTAAAGAAAATATCATAAAACAATATTTTCAAATTAATATTTGTTTTAAAGCTAGCTTTCAAAATAAACAACGCAATACCTTTTGTCATGATAATAACTAATTGATTTTAAGAAATTTAGATAAAAACAAATTTGTTAAGGAAACCAGGATCAAATTGCTATAATTAGAATAACCCCATTATAAAATGTCAAATTCAAGTACATTTTGTGAACTATGGTTTCAAATACATAAAGTTTTCCAAGTTAACTCTGAGTCTCAAATCACAAACTTAAAACAGCAACTCAGATGGATTATAGTTTTGATTTTGTTTTACTCTGATGCATATATCACAATAACAAACAATGCTAGATTTTTGTTTTCAGGAGTTATGTATGCTTTTATCAAGGGACATGTCCAAACCCAAGAATAACAATTTTGGATGATGATAAGGCGTTCATTAACTGTACTAACCAAAGAAGGGGACTATGAGTGGTAACTGTCACGGGACTTTGACCTCGAATCTCTTTTGCGCTCTGCACTCCGACTTCTGCGTGGCTCTGACCGTGATCGGTGGCGATGCCTTCTGGACCTTGATCTGCTTCTGGAACGTCTGGATCTTGACCTTGATCTCCTGAACACAATGAAATAGCAACATTATGAGAATGTATCAACTAGCAAGTAATAAGTCCATGTTCAGACTGATGCTTTTGGTGACACTACTTTAAACCAAAGGAAGGATAGGTAGGAGAGTCATCAGACTGTGGTTCTAAATTACCATGGGTGTTGCAGATCAATTCTAGGTTCTCTCCTATGATTAGATTTCAACTAAGTAAGCAGTCTACTAGAAAACAGTTTATTCTTTCTACAAAACTCAATTTTCTATATTCTAACATTTTCTGTGATGGTAAACACAGAGTACAGGTATCCTCTTTTGATAATGCTTCATGGAACTATAATTTATGCTAATAACTTGGATGTTCATATTTCATGTTTGCTCAGATGGAAATTGTTAACTATCTTTGAAAGCTGACAAACGAAACTACAGATAAATGTTATTTAAAATGCCACATTTAACATAGAATAAATATTACTTCACTTCAAGATTTCTGAGACACTTTCTAATTTTCATGCATAATGTATCTAGTGAGGATATGTTTTAAGAAATTCTAATTTGTCTCCCCTCCTCCCTTACAAGGATCCAGTACTAATACTCATTCGAAGGGGAGACAACATAATGTCAACCGAAGCATCCAATTTTCATGACTAAACTTACCTTCTATGTCTGCGTGACCTTGACCTGGAACGTGACCTTGAACGACGTGACCTGGAGCGACGCGATCTGGAACGCCTTGATCTTGAGCCTCTAGATCTAGACCTGGATCTTGAATGTCTTGACCTTTTGTGTGATCTACGATCACCTGACCTGGATCTGAAAAGATAACAATTAATGATTAAGTTATTTTAGGATTTCTATTTACATCATTGAAGACTTACAGGCAGATAAAATTCAACATTAAATGAGACAACGTATTACTTAAGTCAAAATATATGTCTAGAGAAGAAAGCCACAAGTGCAATACTGACCTCCTTCTATTGCGACTACTGCTGTGTGACCGGCGCCTTCTGTTTCTGTCACGACTCTGACTACGAGACCGGCTCTTTCTTCGACTTCTACTCCTGCTTCGACTGCGCTTGCTTGTACTACGACTACGTCTACGCACAGGACTAGCACTTTTACTTTTCCTGGGTTCATCTTCTTTCTCTCTCTTTACTTTCTGTTCCTCCCTTTCCTTTTCTCTCAAATTTCTTCTCTCGGCCACACGTGTCTAATAAAATCATAAAAATTACATTAATTTATTTCCAAGCAATATCAATCCATACCAGTTAGTTAAACAAGTTTATCATGCATAAATGATGTCATTTCAGTCTGTTAAATCTTACGAAAGTTCTGATTAACAAGAGATCCCAAAGGTTTCATAAACTGGTACACATAATTACTAAAGAGAGGCTTAAGATAAAGAAAATTGTTTCTGTAATTTTGTAATCATAAGTTTTCAAAATAAAACTTTAATACGGACAAAGAATTTGAGCTCCATGGTTGTGATTTTGAACCTGATCACATTTAAGGGTTAAATCCTATGATTGCTTCATAATCCTGTTGTGCAATGTGTCATAAAAGAAAACCAGCTCAGCATCTTACATTATAAAGATTTTTTCCCCACTCAGTTGAACAAAATATTGAAAACATATTCATCCTTACCTTTAGCTCCTCCAACTTTTCTCTGATTGTAATGAAGCCTAAATGAAGTTTGCCACCAAAGTGGTCAGCCAGACGTCTGTCGTTGTCATGGATACCTAGGTATGCAGAACAAACCTCACACACACGCAACTTCTGCTGCTGGTAGCTGGAAGCTGGCATTGAATTTCTGTAGTCTTGCTGCAAATAGATAATATCAAACTGTCTCATAATACTGATAAATGTATCTTGTCAACAAAAATGATAGGTAGAATGACAGATTGCACTGAAGTGGTTATATTCTGCAAGGAATTATTTTTGCTATTATAGCAATAATAACACAATCCGTGAAATATAGACTTATGCTAACAATGATACCAACAGGAAAGCAAATGCCTGCTTCTGTTAACAAGTGACAAATGAAGAAATACCTTTGAAAGCCACAATTACAATTTTTTTAGTTTCTCATCTTCAAAAACTTTGAATCCTCAGTGTTTTTTCATTTTGTCGAAGAGGAGGTCAACAAATACTGTTTAGGTTTTCAAATCTTTTGTAAAAAAAAAAAAAAAAGACTATATCAAGGGTGACTTATGACCCTTTGAACTTGACTAATGAACACATAACTTTAATCATGTGTAGAACTTTGTCTAATGATACAATGGTATAGATATGATCTTAATCTGTAGAGAGGTTCACGAGATATCTTGTACACAATCTGTTTGAGGTGAGAGGTATATAAAACTGACCTCCTACTTATATCAATATCAGACATATTAAAGTAAGAAGTTTTGCCAATTTGAATGTACTGAATGAATTAATACCATACAAACCTCAGCAAGACTTTTATTTTTTTTTAGTTCCTCCACTTCTTCCATCAGTTTCAGGGATTCCTCCACTTCTCCTTCTGCTCCCATGGTCTCTGCCTTGGCCATATTTTCACCAAGTTTCTCTCCAAGCTGATGAATCTTTTCTGCCTGTAATGCACAATTTTTATTCTTGTTTACAGTTCCATCGCAAAATCTTTAAGGAGTATATTACCGGTAGATATGATAATCAAGAATTTTACAAACCTTCTTGAAAACATGTTCCAAGATAAATCAGTACGCAGTTTTTTCATCTTTTGTTTTTACTTTTTCAATGATTTCTATAATATTAAAATGTACCAACAAAGTTAATCTGAAATACATTCATTGAACTCTGCAAAGCACCACTTTTCATTTGCCATCAGAAAACAAATTAGTTAAATGCAATGTGTGATAAGGAGATGGTGTTTGAGCTATGTTGAAATGCCAAAGTGATCAGTCATGTTTCTAAAAATTGTACATAATTTGAACGCTGGAAGGAAAGGACAAGCATCAGAAATAGTAAACATGGTATGGTTTCCTTTCTGTCAGTACTGTATTTCACAACAGATTTTTAAGATCAATATTCCTGATGATAATGTGACAATTTCTTTAATTATTGAATGATTGTAAGTTTGCCAAAACAAATTGCTTTCTTTTCCAGACATATGCAACACCAGCAATACTCAAAAAAGGTATTTTCGAATACCTCTATAAATGAGCCTCATGGTCCCAAAAAAACCCCCAAAAAAACCATTATCTGACAGATGATTTAATGTACCTTCTGGTTAGCCTCTTCGCTTAGCTCTTCTTGGGTCTCCTTCAAACGCCGTTTAGCCATCTCTGTTTTCCGGTCACAGTCTGCGATGAAACTCTGTAGGTGTTCCATGGCCTTGACAGAAAAAAAAAAAACCAAGCTTTTTAAGTTTTTTAAGTTCATCAAGACATGCAGAACTTCATCTTAGCAAAAAGTTGAAATTCAAAAAGTTCACAGCAAATATCGACCAGTTACGATATCAATCATAAAAATTATGTTGAAACATGCAACCAAGAAACAAATAGTGTCAATGACAGCAATATAATTTACTTTAATGACCTTGACCGTATGTCTATCAGGCACATGGTAATGCCCCAACAATATTTACTTGGTATGTTGAGCAATGTATACATGATATTACCCTTCTCTCGAGATTTAGTAATGTGACGTACTGATCACTGTTGAGACAGAGTTCACATTTGAATAAGCCAAAATGATTTTGTACAACTATACTTTAAGTATTTGAAAACTTTAAGTCATTTGATTTAATAGGTAGGAAAATACAGTACTGCCACCTGTTCCCATCTGAATTAATATCTCCTACCCCAACCTTGTATCTCCCCTTACATCAATGTCATAATATTAATTATCTCCCCTTACATCAATGTCATAATATAAATTATCTCCCCTTACATCAATGTCATAATATTAATTATCTCCCCTTACATCAATGTCATAATAGTAATTATCTCCCCTTACATCAATGTCATAATATAAATTATCTCCCCTTACATCAATGTCATTACTAATTATCTCCCCTTACATCAATGTCATAGTAGTAGTCCTTCTTTTTGGTAGCCCACTCGTAGTCTGCTCTCAGTGCCAGGTCGTGGATCTTCGGACACTCACCAAGGTCCATCCTCTGTAAAAATGTACCAGATATTCATTAGTTGTAATTTTTTCTACCTTTTTAAAGCTCAATACATCATCAAATAAAATACCTACTGACATCACCCTTAAAATATCAACCCATTTTTCCTCAAACAATACAGTGAAAGCTAAAAATAGCAATAATATCACTTAATTTAATTGACCAACAAAAACAACCAAAGAACTTCTGGCAGTATAAAATATGTGGTAAAAGTAATGAGGAATTTTCAAATCATTCAAGTTTTTTTTCTTTTCTGAAAGCCCTTGTGGTAACCCTTTAAGATTTTGTATTATATTCAAATGATTCCAACATAATTACATTATCTCATTCAACAGAAAATAAACACTACAAAACCGTTTTCATACCCTTCTGCATGTTCTTAAACATTCCCTTCCTATTCAGCTACATCAAAATTTTTTACATTGGTGACTGTATTGCCATTGAAAATTTGAGGAAAATGTTCAGGGCCCTTCTTTCTTGTAAAGCATTCTTGGTCACAATAAGTGCAAAATTTAGCCAACAAAATTATTTTTATGATAAATATGATTCTTCCCAAAGTCTAGCCTTCAAAGTGATTTTTATGATGAATGCGATTATTCCCAAAGTCTAGCCATCGAAGTGATTTTTATGATGCATGTGATTCTTCCCAAAGTCATGAAGCAGATTTTAATACTTGTGAAACACAGATACAAACTTTGCTGAGTTTATCATACGTACCAAATGGCAATGAACTGAGTGGAATATAGGATTAACAGAAGAGCAACTTACCGTGCTGGAGAGAATATCATGAGGACAGCAGGCTAGCAGGAAACTCTTACATACCCGAGGATCATCAAACTTCACTTTGTACTTCGTAGTGTCCCCTAAAAATTTATCATTCATAAACTGATTAGCGTAGAACATAGGACATCAGTATGATTTCTCTGTCACCAATGCTTGCACTTCCCAGAGAGGCAATTCACAATTTGTCCATTAACATTGATAAGAAAGAAGCTGGCATCAAGTCACTCAAATTGATGGGGAAAACAATAAACAATAATGTGTTTTCTTAAATAAATCTGACAATACAGCATCTACAACATATCTTTTTTTAATGTTAACTTTCAAATTTGAAAATTCAAACAATGAAAAAATATTGAAGCTCAGGCTTGTTTTTTACTGATGAACAGTACTTAATCTTTTATGAATTTTTGAATATACCAACAAATCACAATCTGAAAGCTTCTTTCTTCACGCAACAAGCACTGGTTGCTCCTATAAAACTAGGAATATATAGATTATCAAATTTTCATTTCTAATTCCATCACTGAGTAAAGAGGATAGATCTATATGGTGTCTGCACCTTTCCCCAAACCAACCAAACAATGTTTTGCAATAGAATATCAAATTATCTCCCATTGTATTGTAATAGTGACCTAAGAAATTTTTTAACAAGAATTCAAGCTTAGAATTTAATAGGAGCAAACAGCTTTATGTTGCTGTTATATATATATACAATATTATGATTGGGACAGCAAGATGAAAGAAATTGGCATAAAAGCATTAGGGGGTGGTTTGTGAAATTTTAACAGTTATGATTATCTTTAAAATAAAACATGTACTGTATCAATTCAATCTTTTACATTTGGTTTGCATGAACAAAAGCTGAAAAATATGAAATTATAAGAAAAAATAGTCTACTATGATTGTCATATACTGCAAAGTTGCAATGAAATTATTTAAGTTTTTTTTTGTACAACAGTAAGAATCCATTTTGAAATTCCATTGAATATACCAACAGTACACTTCACTACTCACAAGTCATGTGTATCTGTTGGTATGAAGGTAATAAGGGACCATATATCTAACATCTTGGAGCCCAGTATACTGTGCTAAATTAATTCCATTTTTTTTTAACTTCCTATTTTTATTTTTCTCATAACATACACACTGCGAATGAGGGAGGTCCTTGACATGACATACTATTGGCCGGTTATTTCAAGCAATTCATGCCTTCCCTACTTGAAAGTAGAACCCGCACTTCTGCATCTGAAAATAAATATCCACCAAATCGCTTTCCCACAAAGAGTTCAAAATTATTTGCCTTTTATCTTGAAATTATGTCAAAGCAAATTGTAATTAAAAAGCTTGATATAATTAAGTTAAGTTGTTCCTGAATATCCACGATTAACTTACTCTTCCTCTTGTTACTTCTATATAGTCACTTACTTCAACAGCAGGAATTCAATAATTACAATTTCTGCATGCATCCTTTTATCTGAATTTTGAGCCTTCTTGACACTAAGAATGTAACATCAGTACAGCAGAGAACATATTAACATGATCATATTAACTAAGAACAAAGCTAAATTTTCATATAACAAGAAAAACAAAATCAATATCTGCAAGAGATCTAAGATTTGTCAACTCACGGCTTGGCCTTTCATCACCCTTTCATTTTTGACTGGGAAACAGCTCATGAAATAGCTCCCTTCAAAAACAGGGAAGGAGATAATAAATACACTTTTTCATGGTTTTCACATCACAAGGGAATCCAAATATAACTAATATATATAAACGCGCCTGAATGGAAACACCAGTGAAGAAATCTGTAAACAATTATTATGCAATTTTCAAGGAAACAATTTAATAGGTTTTTAGTCTTTCAGAAACAGAAATCTTTCTTTTATACTTGAATACATAAATTTGTATTCAAAACAATAGAGATATATTGGACAAATATTTGAAGGCTGATAAAACATCTTTAATAACAATATTTTAACAAATTCGTCATTTTAGTGTTTTAGTTAACTTTTACATTATATTTGAATATTGATGCATTTATGTTCTATGTGCAGTCCATCTTTAAGCTTTTTTCCTTTACCTATTTTTGTAAAATGAAATCCTATTTAGAACAGATAACTCATACTCTATGCTCAACTCTCAAAAAATCGTGTCTGAAATATATTGAAGCCAAGAGGAGTATATAGAACCCTTTCAAACTATGACCTTTTACTTGTTCCCCGTAGTCATGTAATAAACAGCTGGACAGTTCATTGTATGATATGAACCTATTTTAAACAATCAACTTATTTTATAATTAATGAATCTAAGAATTAATGTAAAGCATCCATACACACCGATACAGGTTTAACGTTCGTGACTCAGAAATCAGTTGGCTAATAATTAATATATTAAATATGAAAGGTCAAGAAATTGCTAAGTTCAATTATACGAAAAGAAAATGAAAAAAGGAGTGATCATGATGAGCAAAAAGATATGAAACACATGCAGATTGCACCTACTGCATATATACAATGTATGCGTAGAACTAAAGAATAATAAATGCAGATAATTCAGTAACGCATGTTTTTGCGACATTGGTTTATGTTATTTAAATAGCATTATTGCATTATTACCAATTACGAATTTGAGACCGTTTTAAACCATTTGTCTTTATTCATAAGAAATCGGGTAGGCATGGACGGTTATTGGACTGAATAGTTCATGTTTTGGTCTCCCTCTCTCAGTAATATTTCGATTATAATTATTACGTTAATTATCTTTAAGGTCACATCGAAGGACCATGTGAACTTTAATATCCCTCAATATACATTAGGCCTTATTTTTTCGCAGTCAACAACATCCCGACATCGGCGACGACTCAGGAGGAACTCGTTCCAAATTCCTATCTTGTCCTCAGCATCAGTATACAACTTACCATTCCTTGAAGTGCCCATGAGCTCGTCTAACATTGCCCGCATTTGATCCTGGGCCGACATTTTGCTTGATATTACTTGAAATATGTTGCCAGTAAATATTACACGTTCATTGCAGCAAGTATAAAATGGCGACGTAGACAATACCCGGATGTAACGTGACGCAGTTGTAGGGCGCCATCTATGTTTTTCTACAGGGGTTCTGAAAGGGGTTTTAATTTATAGTAAGAAATCACAATTGTTGCTCAAAGGTAAATTTTTAAAGACCACACAAAAAAGTTACAAACACCTGGCATAATCTCATATTCTAAAATCAAGCACAGTGAAACAGGCGCCTGTGGAGGAATGATATATAAAAAATGGGGGAACAAGAAAATCGTTGGAAATATCAAATCTAGAATCTAGTAATAAAACTGAGAAAAGTATGAATGGTTTGGTTTGTTTTTGTTTAACGTCCTATTAACAGCCAGGGTCATTTAAGGACGTGCCAGGTTTTGGAGGTGGAGGAAAGCCGGAGTACCCGGAGAAAACCACCGGCCTATGGTCAGTACCTGGCAACTGCCCAACGTAGGTTTCGAACTCGCAACGGAGAGGTGGAGGGCTAGTGATAGTGTAGCCGGTCGTTTTGAGCCGGGTCTGTTAGTCAAGTTATCTACACAATGACTCCAACGCTTGAGTTCCAATTCATAGTTTATTAGTCCATAAAACACCCTAAAATAACAAATAACAACAATAAGTAAAATAGTTACAATCTCATAGTGGAATAATCCATCCCACAACAACACGACAGGTGTGTCGGGACACCTTAACCACTCGGCCATCGCGGCTCCCCAACAACAGAAAAGTATGATGGAGATTATGAATATATATTATGCGATTGTGTGAGTATTTTTTATCGGTGTATTTTGTTTATATAAAAGAAATTATTTGAAAAATCAGAAAAAAAGTAAACAAAATAAAATTATAGGTACACTTGACAAGAGAAAAATAAACATAAAGCAGAAAATTGTCGTTTTAAAACAATTACACCACATACAAATTAAAGGAAGCTTAAATGAAATAAGAATGGGATGACTATGATAAAAGAACGATAAGAGCAAATGTTAAAACACAAGGAACGTCTATATATTGAGAAGGACTACCTGTCAAAAAGGAGATTACAAATCTAGCTGGACCGGCGCTTCGTTGTGGTGATTTGTGAAGTTATATTAACGGATATACATGTACATGTATTTCTAAAAGTTGACTTTTAATCTTGAATATTTTTAGGAGATAAAAGAATAAATCTCCTTGGCTGCGACAAACTGCTGTACAGGAAGTTCCCCTTATTACTGTCCCAATATTGTTACTATACTTCGTAAGTAAATGCGTGGCAAGATCGAGAAAATCCCATTAGTATGATATGGATCATATGAGTTGGGAATTTATGCCATGTCCCTGTGGCTAATTGTTCACTTTTCGATTACCTTATACAAACACACACACAGAAAAAAATGTTAACAGTAGTCAGAGACTTGTATATCAGGTATATACATTATATTATTCGTCTCTGCAGTATAGTATATTTCCGGTACAGGAACACATCGTGTTCCTCTACACCCCGGACTCAATTTTTTTTTTACAGTTCATATCATTTAAAGTTCATTTTCCGGTTAGGTTACGGTTGCTCTATAGTTATATACAATATCCTGATTACTCCCAGAATTTATCCAGTCTACTTTGAAATATATTAATATTTGGAGCAGATACAATGTCTTCTGATAAGCGGTTCCACATTTTTACAGTTCTTATTGTGAAACTATTTCCTCTGCGGTTTGTCCTGTGCTGTTGGGGGAAATCATCTTAGAATGACCTCGACCACTATATGTCTGTGTCCTGTGCCCATCCAAATCTTGACAAGATTCCTTACCGTAAATACCACTTGTGATTTTGTAAAGTTCTTTCAAATCGCCTCTCATCCTTCTGAAGGTTACAGTTGGTAGTTTTGGTTTCTGTAGTCTCTCTTGGTATGTCAGATCCTTCATTCCTGGTAGAATTTTGTGGCCCTTCTTTGCACAGATTCAATTTATTTCTATATCCTATACTTTAAAAGGTGTCCAAACCGAACTTGCATAGTCTACTTGTGACCTTACCAAGCTTTTGTATAGTGGAAGAAAAGTTTTGGAGTTCATAAATGGAAATGTTCTTCTCAAGAGTCCGAAAATTTGGTTAGCTTTTTCTTTTTACTTTTTCACTGATATGGTTTTCAAGTTAATTCAGAGTCTATGGTTACTCCAATATCTTTTTCTTTATTTGTAGCTTGTAGCTCATTCCCTAGTAACTGGTATGTTGATCCTGATTCCTCTGTTCTTGCTGTATTTCGACCGACTGGCATATGTTTCCATTTGTTCGGGATGCATTTTAATAACTATTTATTGCTCCAGGTTTCCACGGTATTCAAATCCTCTTGCAGTATAACTTTATCTTCCTCCTTGGTGATAACTCGAAATTTGTATGTATCATCTGCGATTCACGATATCAGGTATTTACAAATGTAACAAAAAGTAACGGTCCCAGAACTGATCCTTGTGGAATACCGGCTTATGGGAACATCTTTCTATTCATTTTGTGTATCATTTATTCTTACTTGTTGCTGTCTTCCATTTAAAAAAAAAACTTGATATCCAGCTGATGATCTGGTCAGAAATGTTGTGTGATCTTATTTTACTTGATGATCTTTTGTGTGGTACTGTATCAAAAGCTTTCTGATAGTCCATATATATGCAATCAATCCCATAACCTTTACCCATAGCATCTGTCCATATATCCAGCAAAATTTTGAAGTAAGTAAATCACCAGGCTCGAGGATAATTGAAGTTCTGGACTTCTGACCAAAATAATTAGAGACTTGCGGTTATATGCTTAAAGTTATCGCCTGCGAAACGCGTTTGCGGGGTTTTATTTGGACGTCCGACTCCCGTTTCCAAGCCTGTTCTCAAAAACCGTTTAATATATGACTTCACCAAACCTGGTTCACACATCGCTCTAGAAAGCTTGTAGTACCTTTTGTATCCGTTTGAGATAACTTCACGAAAACTGGTACACACATTACTCTAGTGGTCAAGTGGTGCCTTTTGTTATGGAGTGGTTTGGATTTCTCATACCTTTCCTGTAACCATGGAAACAAATGGTTAAAACCCTAATTCTCACACTTCATACAGACAAACAAACTCACACATGTATAGGCAGTTTCCGGTTCTTTAGTGTCGTGTTTAAAATACTTGATTGAGTCTGTGAATCAAAATAGGATTTCAATTTTTTCATAGTTTAATTGGTCATTATAATTATGTATATATATATTATGTAAACCATATCTACTTACTTCATATAATAATCAATTATTTTCAGCTAGCAACTCTTGAATTCCAGGTGTCCCTGACCTACGTGTACTTGGTAAAAGTAATAGTTATTTATAATGCAATAGGTTCTTAATTGATTCTTGATGGGTAAGTGAGATATGACTAAATTTGATCACGTGAGTGTAGTTGTATTGTTGTATAGCGGAAAGGCATGTCAGCCTCATGTAGTTGGATCGTGCTTGACATTCATTAGCTATATGAGACCTTGAACTTCAAGAAACCCATGATTTAGTCGTGGCTCGCCCAATATTATCATCATGTCAAAATATAACTACAGTACCTTACTGTGATAATATATTATGTTACAAGTTGATAACACCCCCACTGTGTCCAATATACCACCTTCGTCAAGGAACGACGGACATTCTTAACGGCAAAGCGCAACCACTTGATTATTATTATCTAAAAAAAAATATATTTTCAAAAATATTTTTAAAACTATTTTTTTCAAAGTTGTTTACATTACATAAAGAACTCATTTAAAAACAACAAAACGTTCTCAAACACATACACACATATAAATGTATGTACATATATATATATACACGTATGACCATTTGAGAAGAAGGAGGAAAAGGCAGGCAAAGCAGATAAGAACAGAGAGGCACGGTTTCCGAAGATATAAGTGAACCAAGGGTAAAAATGGTCATTAAGAAGTAGGCACTTGGTCTGGTAATTAACACCCAGAGTAAAATCCAATATCCTCGATATAAACTATACACATAAAAGGTTTTACTCTGGGTGTAACATATATATCAGATGGCCGTAGTTGACCATTCGACCCTACTCGACCTTAACGTGTTTACCGTAGTTGACCGTTCTAAAATCTCACCACGATTACAAGGACACAGTCTACATGTATTTGCACCTAAGTTAAAACTCTCCTTATAATGAACAACACTGAGGGGTGTCGTTAACAGACCCCCCCCCCCCCCCCCCCCCCCCCAAAAAAAAACGTCTGAAAAATCGGGCTAGAAAATTACATAGACTGTAACAAATTCTCATGTCCCTGTGACAACGATTACCATACTAGAGCATTTTTGTTTTGTTTTGCCAATTTTACCACAGGCACTCGTCTCGTCTGTCTATTTAGGTGTATGGACAGACACGGCGAGTGCCTGTGTTCCTATACATCCCAGCACTCGTTGTCCATCTCAGCGTCTATATCATATTTTAATGAAGGGTACAGGGATGTTGAAATAATTAGATTCTTGAATGTACAGACTGATTTGTACAAGGCCATCCAGACCCTTTCCTTTCGTCTCAATCGTTTACCGTCGTTCGTATGAATGTAAACTTTATTTATTTTACAACAATTGCGAAACATGTTATACCAACTTATATCAATCACTTTAAATGGCCCAGATGGAACACATGAGGTTTCTTCTGTTTGGGAGGAAACCGGAGGCGCACGCAGTACCTGGAGAAAGCAACATGGTAGGACAGGTGATCCGATACCTTTCACATCCGGTCAGAGAATCGAACCCCGGCCGCGTCGGTGAAAAGCAAGTACCACTGTGCCACCCGATTACCTTGGGATATAAATCTTGGAAACAGTCAAGTTTAGTCGAACACTAGCTGCGATAACGTAGCTCTGGACGACGGACGGACAATTTCTGACAGATGGTCGTCGTCAGAGCAGTGTAGGCAGGGTATGAATATTCGTTCTAGTCGAACATCACCTCACCTGGACTAACCTTGTGTTCGGACGTAACGAAGAAGCTGGACTTTATATTTGTGTGCTTCTTATGCAGCCAAGAACTGTGCTTCAACTTTAAGTGAAAAGTAGGAACAGCTGTTGTGAAAATTCGTTTTATCCAACTGGAATGTCAGATAGAAAAGGTTTATAAAGCTTAATTTTTTTTATGAGAAATCGGGCGTGTGGGTTGATCTACAAAAGTGGCTGTACCCCAAATGAACGAATATGGACGCAGTTTAGGCCATTATGTGGAATGCACACGAGTTCGAATGACTTTTAAATTAAGTAAAAATACGTGTTAAAATCATATTTTTTTTTTTTTCTCTCGAAAACATTCTTAATTTTTTTCAATACCGCAGTGCCGAAAAAGAATATTGATCATTCCATTAAAACCCACAAGTTTGCAGTAATCTAATACTTCAGGCGTCTACTTCTAAAAATTATAACTCTCTACTACTATATCTTTTGGTAGGAATGGAGACTAATTTATTTCCTATTAATACTTACCAGAAACAGACGCCTGTATCTAATATACAATGAATGAACTCTGCTTTCAGACTTCAGAAAATGTTTATCTTAAGCATTGTTTATTGAAATGATTATACACATAACCTTGAAATTTCCAAGGCCGCGTCGGGTTTTCAAGGTTGATACTGCTCTTATTTACAGACATGGGCAAATATACATGTAGTATTACGATAATCAGTGATGTACGCGTGTCCCGATAGAGAGATCGCTGACACTGGCCATTTGATAAAGGTGCATGGTCGAAGATGAATGAAACCGTCTGAAACTACAGTATTTTAAAGTATTTTATTAAATTGATATAATGAGCATTGAAATAATATTATACATAAAAAACATACTTCTTACATTTTCTTTTTCTTTCTTTTTCTTCTTCTCTCATTCAGTAAAACTAAAATTTTGATTAAACCGGTACTGGCATCCCTCTGAATTTTTTCTTTTGTTTATATTTTCTCGAATCATAGGCTCATAGCGGTTGATAGGACGTTAAACAATACTGGACCAAATCCTGATCCTTCGTTCTGTATATTTTGGTCCTTAGCTCATAACCGGAGTTTCCTTGGATCACGACACCAGACCTGGACAGGTGTATAGGGCCTATGTCCAAGTCTGGTGTCGGGGACCCGAGGAAACTCGGGCCTCTAGCTTACCTGCTTGATGCGGTTTTTTTCATTGTTATTTTGAGGCAGGTCGCCTTGTAGTAATTAGTGAATTCTCGATCTTTCCTCTCGTACCGCAACACTTTTGAAAAAAAAGGAGAGAAAACTTAGTAAGCGAAAAACTCAGGAAAACATTTTGACATTACATAAACGGTATTTACTAGCGATCTGAAGACTTTTACCTCTAAAACAAAATTCATATAAACTCAGAAACTCGGTATTTAAAGTGTTTCATTCCATTCCAACTTTCACAACTTTTCAAATTATATAACTTCGCTGACCGCGCACTCTGAGTTCGCAGACTAGAATGAGTTATCTCACCTGTATACACCACACTACCTACGTGCACAATACAACTCACGTGCAACTCGTTTTCCCCTTATCAATATTCATGGTTACCTAACATTCGTAGCAAACAGACATACATTTCCTGCTTTCCCGAGAAACACAACCCGACACGGATAGCTAGCATTTTGAGCTGAGGAGCGTCGAACCACACACCTCGGATCAACCGGCCGAGCTATCGCGATCACCTGGCCGTTTGATGCAGGTTCCCGCGTTTTTTCGCTCATTTCGTTCCCTTGAGAATATTGCGTTAAGCCTAAACTAGATTTGTAAAGTATCTATAAAAATGAATTATAAGTGATAAATTGAAAAGACTTTTACTCTAATTTAATTCCTAACTAGATCTAGAATATACTTATAATGACTTGCCGGGATACGATCGAGTAACGATTCTCCGAAATCAAGTAAAGCGATAAAAAGCTGTACACAGTTCTTCAATCAATAATCATTTCATAAACGAGTTTCATCATAAATATTGCGATGAAAGGGAAAAAAACCCGAAGATACGCGGGAATTCATCTTAAAGAAAGATTTGGTAGACCTATATGTGTGTCTTGTAGAATAATTTGCTAACTTGTAGAACTCTACTCTAACATGTGCTTGAGGCTCTAGGAAAGCTGTGATCAGTCTTCGTGACGGTTATAGAGAAGATTTTCCGTTACCCCTAAGCAATCGTATTATATACTAGAGAAGGCAGATATTTTCAAATAGATCTACCTTAATTTTACTCGATATCTTCAGGGACGTCTATATGATCACATGATATAAACTGTACTGCATGTCTCTGATATTTTAGAGAGAAAAAATGAAATAAAGTGTACTAGATATTCTATACACGCGTCTTCTGAACATTAGTCGACACAATGCACTTCAGTAGTGTGTATGCTAAGTGTCATTAAAAGTATACTTTAAATTGACTTTTTAACAAGATTTATAGATTCTATACCAGTATACTAATTTAACACTAGATCTACTAGCTGTACAGAATGTTTCATATTCCGTCATAATTTACATAAAAAAGCATAAACCCGATCTACAAGTTGATTGGGTTTACATGTACGCTAATAGTAAGAAGGACAGTTTTCCCAAATGTAAACAAATTATCCCTTTATTTATTTACACTGATACTACAACCACAATGTACAGTTCCCCAATGCCATGGTCACTCCTTGTATTCCTCATACCCATCGGCTGATCATGTGGTTTTGCCTAGAGTTGGTTCCAACGGCGTTTCTGATTGGTCCAAACCGATAACACCACACATGTAAAGGGACCATGCGGCGTGCGTAAAACGTCAGCCGAGTGCAGTGACGTGTGCGAAATGTAACTAGCACAGTTACGATACATCTAGAGAGGTAGAAGACGCACTTCATAGCAGACGAAATTTGACAAGGTAATGTATGATATACATTAGTCAGTATACATATAAGCTTAGCCTAAGTTTTATTGAATTTTCAGCACGATATAATTTTTATATGGTCAAATATTTATTAGATGATTTTTTTTGTCAGTAGTTTCATGTCTACTGTCACAGTACTGTAACTTAAAAAAAATCTCTTACATTATAACGTTCTAGATCATATAATTATTTTCTATGAAAGGGAATGTAAAATATATTCAGCCTTATCTTGTGACAGTAACCTAGTGTCACATTGTCTGAATGTTATAGTGATATGATAATCGGAATTAATATTACTTTTACTTTACACAACAAGTCAAGGATTTTGATGATGTTATAGAATACTGTTCTAAATCCTGATTTACATATATTTATTTATTTACTATTTTTTTTAAATAACTCATTTTGGAAAGAAACAGTGAATAGGGAAGGACATTTTCTGGATTAAGCTGTGTGAAAATAACTAAGTAATTTCAATAGTGCATGGTAGTCCTATAAGATAAGACTTTGAAGGTTCATATCGTTATGAATTTGTTTACGTTTATTATCGGATATTTACGTTTTTGTTATTTAAGACCTTCTGTATCACCAAAAGCCCTCAGAAAAATCCCAGAATAAGTAGATAATCTGTTTGTGGTGTACTCCAGGACAGCCTGAGCACATTTATAAGGGAGTGCAAAAAACATAAGCTTCTTGTGAACATTTTGATAATGAAGAACATTTCTTCATATTTTTGCTTTATTTTCCAGTGAATGCAACTTATTTACACAGGAACCTAAACATTTTTTACTGTCTATGCATATTTGGATCTATCAAATCTCGTCTATATATTATATAATATATACAGTACTGTATATGATATTAACATTAGATTTCTCCAGGTAACTCAAATGGTTAGATCATCCGTCTAGAGCTTGGAAGTCCTGCGTTCAAATCCTGATTTTGTCCTTGTATTTTTCCTCTCCTTTTACATACTTGGCACCCAACTGAATGTACCCACGGAAGATGGTATAGGGTCTCATGTGTGTGTCTTAGGAGTTGAAGACTTTGTTGAAGTAGGGAGAAATGTAGGCTAGGGAACCTGGACTGGGCTGAATATCAGTGGTCAGGTACCTCAAATGATTAGCACATCCATCTAGAGTTCAGAGGTCCTGGTTTGAGTCCTGATTTGGTCGTTGCATTTTCCTCTCCTGTTATATATGTATAATAGAATAGGCCCAAATCAGTACAAACAGACTAACATATATACTCAAGTCCCTAGCTGTATTTATTCACCGTAAATTGAACTCTGTATCAAGGCACTTCAGCACGTTTCTTTCACCACCATTTTGGTCTGGTGATTTTCATTTAATTAAACATATGTCCTTAGGCTAAGATTTTACAATTAGGATATGGTATGTTTTAATTGGAAGCAATAAGGTCAGTTATTGGTACTTAAATTAATTGATGAACAACTAAGAATGTGATATCATTATTGTCACAGCAAGCCTACCAGTCTTTGTTAGAGAGTATATAAAATTACCTTCGATTGTGTGATGATAAGGCAAAGGTTATGCTTACTGGACACTAATATCCACACTGCATTTTTCTTTCTGATCTGATTGTCATAGTGCTCATAGGTTACTGCTATACCTATAAATAGAATTTCTTCACCAGGTTTTCATTTCTTTGTATTGTCATGAGATTTGATATAGATATGGCAGGTTTTAATTGTTAATATTACATTGTGTATACAGTGATATGATTGCCATCTAACTTCATGCTAGCGGGAATTTCTCTTAAAAGCTCAGTTGGTAGACCGGCACTGACCATTAAGCCCAGTGTTGCGGTTTTGATCCCGAGTGGAAGCACAATACTTGCTTTACTATTACAAAACAAGCAACATCTCATTGATGCTAACCTCCGAACTAGGTCATTGTTTCTATAAATAGAATGAAAACGACTTTCTTTTTTACAAAAAGATACACAAGTTTTGTTCAACTCACCACTAAATGTTAACTAAGATGACTTTGATAACTCTTGCATGAAAATCTGAATGATCAAGATCAATTCATTAAGTAAAACATTTGTTTTCAGTTCATTAATGATTAGATAGGTGATATGAGGCAGATGTATATTTGATGTTGTAGAACCTACAGGTAGAATGCCTGCCAGACTACTAGACAGCCCACCACCTATAGACGGTGGGACGACGTCCCCGGGTCTATTGATAGATGATCCGACCCTTCCCGTCACCATGGACAGACATATCACAGATACACCATCCTCAGACTTGGTGGTTATAAGTGGGGTATCGTGTCGCTTACCGGAGTCCAGCAACATGGAACAGTTCAAACAAAATCTTATGAATGGGGTTGACATGGTAACAGAAGATGGAAGACGTTGGAAACCAGGTGAATTGAATTCAACAAATGTAAAAATACAAGTATATTTAGAAAAATATACTAAAAAATAATTTCTTTGTGTATTTTTTTTTAAACATTAATTAACTGTATCGGGAATGTTAGAGTCCCTTTATATAATTAAGCCCGACAGCATATATGTTTTTTTTAATTAGTTTTTCTTCACATGTTTTCTAGGATTATATGGGTTACCAACGAGAAATGGAAAACTGGTGGATTTAAGCAAATTTGATGCTGCTTTTTTTGGTGTCAGTCCTAAACAGGCCGATGTCATGGACCCTCAATTGAGAATGTTACTCGAGGTGACGTACGAAGCCATAAGTGATGCAGGTGAGAGTTTGTGAATCCTGTTTGTGTCAATATCATACTTATAACTGATAGAGCAGTAAAATGATTTAAAGTTAATGTATATATTTCTTGTTGCTCAAATTTGCACGGACAAATGAAATAAAACTCAATTGCTTGGGGAAATATAAGTGTAATTGAGTTATCTCCCCTGAAGCTGAATTAGAGAATTTGGATGTTTGGTATTTCTACTATGAGTTAGAAACCCTACTTTACTTAGGATAGACTCTAGTGCTTTGCAGTTTAGGAGAAGAAAGGAGCAAACCTGTTCATAATTTCTTTATGTTTAACATATGTTTCTTCAATATTTTTCAAAACTTTTGAATGCAGCGGGAAAGTAATTTCTGGCATTGATAACTACATGCTAGTGAGTAAATGTCACAAAACTCAGAAAATTAATAACTAGCCTCAGACCACAATTAGTTTCCCTCTTTATTCTACCAAAGAAAAATCAAAATTAAAATATTTCAGAATTTTGCCAAAAAACTGGTTTTCATACCACATTGTAGAACTATTCATTGTGAACCTGAGTTATGATGATGAATGCCTGAAAATGAGTTGACTCCCCTGACAGGTGTTGACCCCACCAGTGTACGAGGCTCCAGGACAGGTGTATTTGTGGGCGCCAGTGCATCCGAGTTTCATGAGGCTGTGACTACAGATCCGGAGACAACCCAAGGATACTGTATGACAGGCTGTACCCGGTCTATGTTTGCTAACAGACTATCATTCTTCTTTGATTTCAAAGGTTTGTACTGCCTTTTAGATCTGTATGAAGGAGGCCAACATGAACATACAGCCTCCCAAAACACACGCTCCACCACATGTATAATGCATCTCTCTCACAGGGGAGGCCATCCTTAAACGACCGAATCTGTTGATAGGAAATGTTAAACAATGCAACACTAAACATGTTGGTTTATCTATAAAACTGATGATATTTTCATCACTTTCCAATTTTATATTCTCAAAAATCAACTAACTTGATGTTGAATTTCACATCCCATTGATCTTGCTCACAAAAAAAACCCCCAAAAAAAAAAAAAATTTTTTTTTTAATTTCCACCTTGATACTCTACATTTATTACAGATATTAAGGTCTAGTTCAAATTATTGATACCAATGCATGTATATTTTTCTATTGCAACATCTCAAAGTTAATGCATGAAGGCCACACTTTGAAGGTCAAGGTCATAATATACATATGGCCTGCTCATTCCTGTAAGATTTGTCTTGTCTGTTACCAGTCACAGCTTGTTAGGTTTCTAATGCATTTTATATCCTTTAAAAATAATATGACCACCTAGTGGGTCACCTGGTGGTATCATCCATTACGCGGAAGTTTTTAGAAGTCAATCAGGTCTATACTTAAAACAACAAGTTCTTGCTTTTTACTGTGATTTTTAATTGAGTTTGATATTTCAGGGCCTAGTCACACAGTTGATACTGCTTGCTCGTCCAGTCTGCTGGCCATGGACCAGGCATTACAAGCCATCAGAACTGACCAATGTGATGCTGCAATAGTGGGAGGATCAAGCCTTGTTCTGAAGCCTCTGACATCATTGCAATTTCAGAGGCTAGGCATGCTTTCTCCAGAAGGAACCTGCAAATCATTTGATTCTGAAGGTATGTAAAATTCATCACTACCCCATTAATCTCTGTACTGAAGGCAGTAAAAACATGCTGTCTGTCTTGCCTGTATTGTGATGTAAATTCACATCTATGGATGTTTTTGTAGGTAATGGGTACTGCAGGAGTGAGGGTGTAGTGGTTGTTTATCTACAGAAGGAAAAGTCCGCTCTACGTATGTACAGTAGACTTATCCACTCCAAAACCAACTCTGATGGAGGCAAAGATCAAGGTCTGTATACACTTTTGTGGTCACCTTATGCTTTTATTTACATTCTGATTGCATTTTGCATGTCGACTTTGTTCAAATAAAGGTAATTGTTGGCCTAAGCTATTTTTTTAGGCCAATTGATTTCTGGATTTTCTCTAAATAAGTCAGTTTTTACTATATGGATAAAATTGCTTTTTATGTAAATAAAAATTATTTTTAAAACAAGACCCATTCCTTGGCTAGTCAATCTCTGTATTTTTCTCTGAACGAGCCAGGTTTTACTATGAATAATGTTGCTCTATTGTAAAGATATGTATAAGACTGTTTGCTATCCTTTTATACAGGTATAACCTTCCCATCTGGTGCGATACAGAAGTCGCTGATACAGGCCGTGTATAGCGAGGCATGTGTATGCCCCTCCACAGTGGCCTATGTGGAGGCTCACGGTACAGGCACCAAAGTCGGCGACCCACAGGAACTCAACACCATCACCGATGTGTTCTGTAAGGGACGGGACACACCACTTCCCATAGGCTCTGTAAAATCTAACATGGGGCATGCTGAACCTGCTTCAGGTAAATCTAGCCACACTTATAAGTGTAAATCATTGTATACTTTTTCAAGTCATCATATGATGTAACATATTTGTTAATGAATTGTTTGTTAGAACACTAATTATGATATATCATCAGAGATACAAATCTCAGAATCTTCAGTTAAAAGTCATAAAAAAACTAAAATTTAAATGTAAAATTCATTTTTTTTTATGACTTACCATTTACTGATATCCTATGCTTGTAGAAACATTAAAATTTTTGTCCATTTATTTGTGTATTATTTGTGGTTTTTTTTCTGTTGCTAGGCCTTGCTTCAGTTGCTAAGGTAATAGTTAGTATGGAAGAGGGTGTCCTTCCAGCCAACCTCCACTACAACTCCCCAAACACAGACATTCCAGGTCTGCTTGACGGCCGTTTACAGGTGGTCGCCAACAACAAACAGTGGGACGGAGGTTTTGTTGGGGTAAACTCTTTTGGATTTGGAGGTACCAATGTGCATGCCTTATTAGAATCCAATACGAAATGTGACAAGGCTGATAACAGTCGAAATGAATGTAGCCGAGTATTTGTGTATTCTGCACGTACAGAAGATGGCGTGAAGTCGGTGATGGAAAAAGCAAAGGAACACAGCCACAATATGGAGTTACACACTCTCCTAAATGAAACATCTAAGAAAGGACGACACAAGTACAGAGGCTACAGTGTAATCAACACAGACAATATTCTAGAGGAAATCCAGGTTTGGAATTTCTCTTTAAAATATACGTTATAATATTCTTTTTGTAGAAGTGTTGTTTAATTGAAAAATAATATCTAACAATTTTTTAATAATGGTATTAGATTTAATCTAATGTAAATTTTATTGATGAAATTGGAGTTTTAAATAGATTTACACATTTAAAGGTAGATTAAATAGACCCATTCCTACTAAGATTAAACCAAACCAAACCAACTTAGATTTGGCCCAATTTTATTGATAACCTGAAAGAAAAAAATATCGGGTAATTTATGAAATAGGAAAATTCATTATAAAATAATAAAAATGCATTGTATTGATATTGGAGAATCCTCAGGTTTCTTCAAGCTTGTTAATAATTTTTCTCTAATCTGGATCTAGTATTCCTGCATACAGCCATTTATCTGAAAGCCTGAACAGAGCAACCCAGTTTAGAATTTGGACAAAATGTATATTTAAATTACAATTACTGTTGACATCATTATGTACTGTAAAATCTGCAACAATCCGATTATTTTTCTTAATAGCCATGTGATACTACAGATCGTCCTGTCTGGTTTGTGTTTGCTGGGATGGGTACGCAATGGTATGGGATGGGACGTCAGATGATGGAAATTGAGGTGTTTAAAAAGTCCATCTTGAAGTCTGATGCAGTGCTGCGTCCCTATGGCATGTGTCTTTACGACCTCCTTATGAAGGGAGAGGAGAAGATGTTTGAAGATACCCTTAATTCTTTTGTGTCAATTGCAGCTATTCAGGTGAGTGAACTATTCTGTCGTTTCTAATGAAGAGTTATCTGCTCTTGTGAGCAGGTATTGATTACAACATACATCATTTGTTTTTGAGAGTAACATAAAATTTGTGAGAAAGCAACATTATAAATGAAACTAACCTATACAACCAATTATTAGTCCCTCAACAGTACATGCTATCAATGGAGTGGGAAGGTGAAGAGAAAGTTAATTAGCATTATTGCATCCTGCATCTTGTTGTAGAGTAAACCTGAATGCCCTCAATTCTTTGTCCCTTGGATTAGCCAAATTTTGTACTCATGTACTGTACATCTTAGAATTGAGTACATGGCACCAAAAGTAATTCAATGTGGTAGATATTTACAAAATTTGAAATTCTATTAAATTTGGTCAAACTGTATATAATTGTCTACATCTTCAGGTTGCCCTTGTTGATCTTCTGTACAAGATTGGAATTAAGCCTGATGGTATATTGGGTCACTCTGTGGGAGAGTTGGGATGTGGATATGCAGATGGCTCTCTGACAGCAGAGGAAACCGTGCTGGCTGCATATTGGCGAGGACGCTGTATCAAAGAAGCAAAACTGCCACCAGGGAGCATGGCAGCTGTCGGTATGTTAACATTTTTGGTCAATAAGATTTTCACAAGGAATAACAATTGCTGCGCTGTATATATTTTTGACCTTTACTTCATCTTTATTAGCTAGACAATGTATGTAGGTGAAAAATTGTGTGTTACTTGTGCATAAGATTTAATTGGGATAAAGCTTAAGGGGGCCTGATGGTGTTTGGACAACCAGATTAGTGGTGGCTGGATAGTGTTGGGTCAAACAGATTAGTGGTGGCTGGATAGTAAGACAACCAGATTAGTGGTGGCTGTATAGTTAGACAACCAGTTAAGTGGTGGCTGGATAGGTAGACAACCAGATTAGTGGTGGCTGGACAAATAAGGCTTAATTAGTGTTGGCTGGAAAGGTGGACAACCAGTTAAGTGGTGGCTGGATAGGTAGACAACCAGATAAGTGTTGGCTGGAAAGGTAGACAACGAGATAAGTGGTGGCTAGTTAAGGGACAACTAGTGTAGTGGTAGCTGGATAGTGGGACAAACAGATTAGCTGTGACTGGACAAATAAGGCATGACTGAGTTTGTTTTGTCATCCCAGGTCTGAGTTGGGATGAGTGTTTGAAACAGTGCCCTCCCGGAGTTGTACCTGCCTGCCATAACGCTGAGGACACGGTCACTATTTCTGGACCTGCTGAAGCTGTCCACCAATTTGTTGATGAACTCAAATCCAAGCAGATATTCGCTAAGGAGGTGAAGACCTCGGGTGTTGCTTTCCATTCCTATTACATGGCTGACATTGCCAGTACTCTCAAGTCAGCTCTGTCAAGGGTAAGGGAGCATGCTCTATTTCTGGACAAGCATATAAATTAAAAAAAAATGAAAGGAAGAAACTGTCAAAATTTTCTTAAAATGTTAATTTTGTGAATTATAAAGTTTTTGTTTTTCATGATCTTAAGTCAAATGTTTGTGAGTGTCACATATACAAAACTAGTACAGTGTATAGAGTAATAAGGTAAATCCTTTAAGCAAATCAGTCAACAAAAAAGAAATGTTTTCAGATATTAGGCAAGAGGGATGTCATTTTGATAAGCCAATGAAGTGTGTGTTATTAATCAGATCTCACTATGATTGCCAGGTAATTGTGCCAAAGAAGCGGGGAAGCAATTGGATTAGTTCCTCCATTCCTGAGGACCGATGGGATACGGAACTGGCCCAATACTCATCTGCCGAGTACCACGTCAACAACCTTGTGAGCCCAGTTCTGTTTCAGGAGGCGCTGAGACACGTTCCAGAAAATGCTATTGTTATCGAGGTTGCCCCACATAGTCTGTTACAAGCCATCTTGAAGAGGTCACTTGGGACAAAATGCAGCATTTTGGGGTTGATGAAAAGAGAGCATCCAAACAATGCTGAGCATTTCTATTCAGTGTTAGGCAGGTATGTGTCACTGTTTTTCACACAGGTTTTCTGTATTGTTGATATCAGGGTTGTTGGAGTTACTGCTTATTTTAATGGGAGAGGAAATTGCAGCGACTAGACTTGGACTTGATCTGTGGTCTCTGAACTCTAGAGAGACATTCTAACCATTTGAGATACCTAGCTTCCGGCATTTAGCCCAGTCCAGTTCTGCTGCACTCTTTCCTGCTTCAAAAATGTCTTTGACCCAAAGTCACATCCACATACCACCTCCCCGGCTATGTTTATTTGGATGCCTAATGTAGTAGGAGAGGGGAAATATGCAACAACCAGGCCAGAACTCAAACCTGGTGCTGTAGAATTGTTCATGCTATTTGAGCTACCAACATATTCCCCCCCCCCAAGTCAGATCTGCTACTCTAGAATTATCTCTCCAGTAATACTGACCTTTTTATTGGGTATCAGGTAGGTTATAAGTAGTTAAAACTGTGATGATGTTGATGTAAAACTCCGTTTAACATTGGAATGTAAAATGAAATTTTCTGTGTAGCATACACTTGTAATATATATATGACTATTATTGCTGACATTGATTCCGTTCAGGGCTATTGTATATCCTTTCAGAAGATTCCGGGAAAAAAGTTTTGCATGGTGGGTTCCAGATAAAATGAGGCTTTTCATATGATACTGTTGAATTAAATCACTTTTTGGGTGGTCAAACATTGAGTCTTCTAATTTGGTATATATTTTACAGGAACTGCCGTCAGACAAAATTATAGGAATACCACAGCATGGACTTTTTGCATTTTGTCTCTTTCTGTTTTTGGTACACTCCTGTGTTGATTTATAAAGGCATTTGCTTTTGATCGGTTTATAAATTTGTCATTGCTGAGTAGTGATTGGACTTCTGTTTCCACAGATATTAACCTGATTGGTGTTCTGTTTCCACAGATATTAACCTGATTGGTGTTCTGTTTCCACAGATATTAACCTGATTGGTGTTCTGTTTCCACAGATATTAACCTGATTGGTGTTCTGTTTCCACAGATATTAACCTGATTGGTGTTCTGTTTCCACAGATATTAACCTGATTGGTGTTCTGTTTCCACAGATATTAACGTGATTGGTCTTCTGTTTCCACAGATATTAACGTGATTGGTCTTCTGTTTCCACAGATATTAACCTGATTGGTCTTCTGTTTCCACAGATATTAACGTGATTGGTCTTCTGTTTCCACAGATATTAACCTGATTGGTCTTCTGTTTCCACAGTTATTAACCTGATTGGTCTTCTGTTTCCACAGATGTTACCTACAAGGTATTGACTTTAACATCCTTAAGCTATACCCAGAGGTATCCTTCCCTGTGTCACGGGGTACCCCAATGATCTCCCCTATGATACAGTGGGATCATGCATCCAACTGGTTTGTACCAACAGAAGAGGACTTCACCATAGGAGCAGGTGGTGGGCGGTCCGGAAACAGTTTTGAGGTCGACATTTCACCAGAGTCACCTGATAATTACCTAGTTGGTCACATGATCGATGGGCGTGTCCTATTTCCTGCTACAGGATACCTGGTGCTAGCCTGGAAGACACTGGCCAAACAGAAGGGACTGATGTATGAAGAGATGCCTGTCCTGTTCGAGGACATCAACATTCACAATGCTACGATCTTGCCAGAAAGCGGTAAGTTACTAAAACATCTGTCTGTCTGTCCATCTGTCATTCCGTCAACTAATTTTTCCTCACTTTTCTGAGCCATGCTGCAAGGTATATTTTGGCAAAAGTTTTAATGTAACTTCAGTAGAAGTAGCTGCATATCAAAGTTCGAGTTTCGGGGGTTTTGGGTCAAGGTCACTGTTACTATTTTTATTGGGGGTGGGGGTGTGGGGTGTGGGGTGGGGGTGGGGGTAGGGGACGTAATGATTTAGCAATCGCAGCATGCTTGTTCATGTTGTGAGAGTTGTATAATTGATTTAGCATAGTGAAATGGATATTTATCTATAGTATTGTTTAATTTAGGAATATTGACATGTTTTTAGATTAATACTTTTTGCTTGGTTAGATTTATTTATTTGTATTTTACTAATTCAGAATACAGTGTGGTTCATATTGGGGTTCAAGTTTGAGTATCATATTGGTATTCAATGAAATATGCCATCAATAGGCAAACTATAATATGCTGTTCTAAAATACCTCTAATTGCTATAAGTATTTTTTTTGGCAATGCTGAGCTTGAATTTAAAAGTGCCTTTTGAATATCAATGAATGATGTTTATTTTCTAAGCATCAAAAAGTTACAATGAATTGTTTACCTCACATAAGAATGTTGATTTCTTTTCAGGTAAAGTAAAACTTGATGTAACAATTATGGAGACAACAGGTGAATTTGAAATAAGTGAAAATGGCACATTAGCAGTTAGCGGCAAGGTCAGTACTCCAGAGGACACCAATCAAATGACAGAAAGGGCACCATGTGACCATGAAATGACAGGCCCTTTGCTGACGTCTTCAGATATCTACAAGGAACTTCGACTGAGAGGATATGACTACGGTTCTGATTTTAGGGGAATCCTGCGAGCAGACATCAAAGGTAAATAATGTAACTCCAGGACTGGATGTAGATGTCACAAAAATTCAAGTTGAAACATTGACACTGAATGTATATTGATAACAATACTATCAACATTATGTATTCTATGTTAATTGTGAAACAAGCAGCACTTTTGTTTGCTCCAATGGAAGGGTGCAGGGGATCTTACTATGCATGGGAGGAAATCAGAGTACTCTGAGAAAAAACATTTGATTGCAAAGGTGATCCAATACTTTTTCATGTCTGATCTGGAAATCCAACCCTTGCCACCTAGGTGAAAGGTGATTGTGTTAAAATTGCACCACCCAACCACCCAATGATAATGATACCATTGCATAATTTGTTTAACATGGGAGATTGTCTAATAGCAACACTAGGACAATTTTGTTAAGTTTCTACAAATGGTGTATCACCAGCAGTCCGACTTTTCACCTATTACAGTTACGGAGGCACAGCTGTTGTGGACAGGTAACTGGGTGACTTACCTCGACACCATGTTACAGATATCTGTGCTACGCCAGCCTGGTGGAAACCTACGTCTTCCCACACGAATCCGATCTCTGGCTGTAGATCCTATTGTACATAGCGCTGAGGTCTTCCAGACTCATGACGGTCACCAAGGTTGGTACAACTAATGTACCTTTGAGGTATTATCGTTTGGACTAGATTTCAGACTCTGTTTTAATATCACTGTAACCATTTAAAATGCTTTCCAAGGCATTTATAGTGTGACTGAATTTAATTTATTTAACAAGTGTGAATATTTCCATCACAAATGGAAAGATGGAAAAGCAGATTGATGTAAACAAAATTAAATTATACTGTGGATCGTAATTGTTCAACTAGCAGGGAAAATACATATGACCAGATATGGATATTACCTTAAGAATCACTTGAACGAACTCTGGATTGAAAAAAAATAAATTAAAAAAAAATAAAAAAAATTCAAGTGCTGTGATGCTGATCGATCAAATGCATCATTTGATCCAGACACAATAATTCAGTAATGTACCATCAGAGTTAAGATAATTTTAAAAGGGGTTACACTACACATTTGCATACATGTATTCCAACTCAGAGTGGCATTTTACAATGTTCATGGGCTGACTAGTATACCAGAAACATTGTTACATGGCCCTGTGTTCTCATTTATTAGAATGAATCTCAATGCAATAGCTATAAATATTTATTTTGAATTTTTTTTTATATTTCCCCACAGTGACAAATATTTTGTCAGATGATTACACAGACTCATGTGTAGCAGGTGGGGTACAGATGGAGGGGCTTCATGCGACAGTGGCCCCTCGACGTCAGCAAAGTCAGACACCTCCGATCCTGGAAGAGTTCAGATTTGTTCCTTACACCAAGGATGTGCCCCTTAGTGATGATGTGATAGAATATAGGAAGATCTGCAATGCGTTTGTATATGATGAACTTTCCAAGCTACTCGATAGTGACACAACCCTAGACAGAAACACTATCCAGTGTTTGTGTTCTCAGACTGACTCTAATAGAGAAATTTTGAGTCGACTTCCTGTCTGGTCATCAAAGTCGGGTACAGAATATCTAAGAAGGTTACAGGAAGTCTTAAACGTTCCTTCAGATGACCAATATTCCAAAAATATAGAGAGAGTTTACAACGGTTGGGAGAGTTGTTATTGCACAAAAGATTTGATAGTGGAGAACTTGTCAGCTGCTCCAACACTGAAGCCATGTTTAGACATTGTGGTGGAGAATGTGATGTCATCTGTGGTGAAAGTAGCGGAGCTGACTGGGACAGACACACATAGTATATCAGTGGATGTCCTGTCGCTCCTCTCCACACATCCTTTAGTTCATGTGGACTACAAAGTTTGCTCAAGTAAACTGGAGAAAAGCGATGAACTTCAGGACAGTGAGAACCAGGTTTCACACATTGAGTGGAATGTGGAAAGTGAAGCCCCAGGAAACCTTAAAAATTCTCATCTTGTGATTGCTAGAAACTTGTTACATAAACACAAAGACATATCAGTAGTGATTCAGAACATTTCTAGTCTCCTCACAGAGGGTGGATTCCTTATGATACAAGACACCACAAACAACTTTTTGTCTGCCTTCGCCATGGAATATCTTGGCCAGCAACATTCTGAGATTGAGAATGGACTCCAACAGCGCAGGTGTGTGTATTACCTTGACGAGGACCAATGGGAAGCCTTGTTTCATAAGGAAGGATTTGAAGTTGTGTTTAGAAGAACAGACAATTTTCAATCAACATTGTTTCTGTTGAGGAAGTGTGCGGTGAATATCCAAGAAACAAGTTCACAAGAAATTCTAAATATTGAAGGAACAAGTTGTGAGTGGGTGGAGAAATTGAAAACTAAGATATCGGAATATCAGGAACAGCCAAAGGGGAACAATTTGTGGCTCACAGTGAATGAGACAAGATATAGTGGACTATTAGGACTGGTGAATTGTCTGAGACAGGAGCCCGGAGGGGAGAGGATCAGGTAAGTTTATACTTATAGAATATCATGACAAGTCTGCCACCTGGTGGCTATGTAAAACTTTCTTTAATGATGCTGCCACCTGCATGGTAGTCATCTATTGCTGTTTTATGCAAATTATCTTGGTAATCACCACTAGTCATTTACAGCTGAAATGAACAGAGCTGACAGTCCTTGTGGCTGTCTACAACTGTATTACATATGCTAATGTTCTATTGCTGTATAGAGCTTAAGAACCGATATTTGATGACCATATATACCGATATGAATGCTTTTAATTACGGACTGTCACATCCAGTTCATTTGCAGCAGAAGGGAATTGAATTATCTCCCTTGGTGGTCAGTAGCAGATTATAAAAAAAAAAGGAATAGTAAAGGTAGAATTACTAGCAAATACAATCTCTCATTGTCCTGTGATAGGCCCACCCCAGAAATTGAGTGGGACATTATGTGTCAGCCCCTGGTCTTATTGTAGGATAATAGATGAGATTAACTGTACTACATTTAATGGTAGAATACAGTCACTTTTAATTTCTTTGTCCTTTGACAGGTGTATATTCAACATGGATTCCAAACAGGAAAACCCTGCCTGGTTGTTTGAAGGTTCAGAGTTCCAGGAAATTGTCAAGAAAGACTTGGTGATGAACGTTTGGAAGGATGGGATGTGGGGGTCTTACAGACATGTACCCTCCAGAGGTAAGACTTTGTCCACCTGTCATTATCTTGCAAAATGCAATTCTTTTCAGATTTCAGAAATATTCAGAATTCAGAATCACAACATCTTAACAAGTGAAACTGGAATTTTTGCTTACATGCTTTCAATTTCACATCCAAAATATGGTGCCGAACGTCAGATTTTGAAGCAAGCATAAAAAGAGAATTCTGACGATTTGATTCAGGGTTGTTTTTGTTTATACTCGAGGGAATGTTGTTAAAGTTGGTATACTGTATAGATGTGTTGTTTTACAGATACTCAATGTAAGCCCTGTGCTGGAGCGTTCGTAAATGTGTTGACCAGGGGTGATCTGTCCAGTCTAAGCTGGATAGAATCACCCCCAGACAGCGATCAGTCTGGGATGTCCTGTTGTAGTGTACACTATGCCGCTTTGAACTTCCGTGATGTGATGTTAGCCACAGGAAAACTTCCACCAGACGCTCTGCCTGGGGACCTTGCTACACAGGAATGCATACTTGGCATGGAATTTTCTGGAAAGGACAAACATGGAAGGCGAGTGATGGGATTACTACCAGCAAAGGTACAGTGTTCAATGTTGAAGCTTCTGTTGCAGGGTTCACCCTGGACCCAAAACTCATGGGCCATTTTGACAAGATTTCAGAAATCCTATGGGCCAAAACATAGTAAATTGAAGAAATTTGTGAGTTTTGGTGGGCCATTTTGGAAATAGGGGGAAAATGGCCCCATGGCCTCCTCCAGAGTTATCCCTGCTGTTGAATATCATGTTTACATCATGGAAGAAAATATTCCATATAAAGAAAGATCTCTATAGTCACACTTTAAAACTCATAAATTTAATTATCCCTCTTATTGGAGATTGGAAGGGAAATTGATATACGTAATCCTCCCCATCTGTCCTGTCTATCAATTGGGCCATAAGTCCATATACAAATTTAACTTCAGTTTTTTATTGGGCTGATTGCACTCTGTTATAATCTAGTGTTTCCTTGAAGAAAGCACTAGCTTATGATTTTTTTATGGATTTACGAACTTGCTATTTTATTTGTTCTATTGTGGAACTATTGTTTTATTATACATTTTGTTACAAGCATGCATTAATAGAAGAACTCTACATTACAGGGTCTGGCCACTGAGGTCAGTGTTAACACCAATTTTGTTTGGTCAGTCCCAGACCATTGGTCACTCAGAGATGCTGCTACTGTACCTGTTGTCTACACGACCGCATTCTATGCCTTGGTTGTACGTGGTCGGATTAGACCCGGTGACAGTGTCCTCATCCACTCGGGGAGCGGGGGTGTTGGTCAGGCGGCTATCAGCATCGCCCTTCACTACCGATGCCAGGTTTTCACTACTGTCGGTACAGCAGAGAAAAGAGCTTATCTGAAGTCTAGGTTTCCTAAGTTAGAGGACAGCCATATCTGCTATTCAAGAGACACATCCTTTAAGAAAGCTATACTAAGACTCACTAAAGGAAAAGGTGTGTGTGTTTTCTTTTAGATTGTTTTACTTGGAAAATGGCCTAACATTAATTATGTTTCCCTAATTTAAACCCGAGATATAACACTTAATAAATTTCTTTTAAATAATTTAGATGAAATCCTTAAAAAGTTGGATATTCAGATAAATATTTTTATTTGTTCTGACAGCCATGCAATCCAATGTATTCTGATATTCCTAATATATTTTAGATAAAAAGCTATATTTTAAACATATACTTATTTATGTAATAGATATGCTAGTTAGTCAATGTTACACTGCATATTGTAGGAATTCTGAAAATTAGGTGGAATCAGGCCCTCTTTCTTACCTTGTACCTAATTAGTAGATGTACCAAGTACATGGTACTTTGGCTGGCCTGTGATTTAAGTAACTCTCATTGATATAAAATTAATATAAACATTTTTAAGTGACAACCAAGGAGGATTATTCAGTTTCCTTCTGCTGCCAATGAACTGGATTCGACAGTTCATAATTAAATAGCATACATACGGTATATGTGGCCATCAAATATCGGTATATGTATAATACCATTTACTGGTGCAATTTTTTTTAGGAGTGGATGTGGTATTGAATTCACTTGCCGAAGAAAAGCTCCAAGCCAGTGTTTGCCTGCTAGCGCAGCATGGCCGCTTCCTGGAAATTGGGAAATTTGACTTATCTAAAAATAACCCACTGGGTATGTACGTTAAAAGTTGAATAAGTATTTAAACAAATTCATCTGCTGTATTCATGATGTAATAAGCCCACCAGGGCAAGGCATAACTTTTTTCTCAGAGTAAGGTGGTTGTTATTACACTTGTTACGGGACTTGATAGGGGCCGCGGTGGCCAAGTGGTTAAGGTGTCCCAACACTTTAACGCTAGCCTTCCACCTCTGGGTTGCGAGTTCGAAACCTACGCGGGGCAGTTGCCAGGTACTGACCGTAGTCCGGTGGTTTTTCTCCGGGTACTCCGGCTTTCCTCCACCTCCAAACCTGGCACGTCCTTAAATGACCCTGGCTGTTAATAGGATGTTAAACAAAAACAAACCAAACAAATCAAATGTTACGGGATATTCAAATATAATTTTCATGTATGAGCTATTTTTATGAGTATTTTCTGAATTGATTACATTAATCGTTAAATGTTTGATTACTTGCTCCAAAAAGCTAAATCTTCTAAATGCCAGCACCAAGAAATCCTTTCTTACTGTGTTCTTATCACATATTGTATGTTCATTATGATACAGCAATTTATACAGAAAATTAACAACCAGATTGTTAAGTACAGTGCAATGCTGGTGGTCTTTTATACTCTACAAAATTAATGTACTTCCTTTTGCATCTCTCAAATTTTAGTGTATAACTGAAATTAAACATATTAGCTTAACCATTAATTGGTAATTTGTCTTTGGAATCCAGAAAAAAATACTCAACTTTCTATTTCTAACGTACTTTACATTTATTTTCTAGGTATGGCAGTGTTCCTGAAGAATGTCAGTTTCCATGGTATCCTTCTGGATGCTCTGTTTGAGGAAGGTAACCCAGAATGGAGACAAGTATCAGAACTTCTTTTCCAGGGGATCAATTCTGGGGCAGTACAGCCACTCCCTTCCTCTATGTTTGAGAGAGATGACCTTGAGGGAGCCTTCAGGTACATGGCCAAGGGCAAACACATCGGCAAGGTCCTCGTCCAGGTATTTGTTTAAAATTTCAAAAATTAAGATACAATGCATTTTGACTTTATTTCGTATATTTCAATAAGCTAACTTGATTTATTGAGAAAAAAATATATAAAATTGAGAAATTTAAAAGATTATTCATGAAATATTGAAATCATCAAAGTAGTTAATAATTTAATATGACAAAATTACATGCATGGACACTAGTGTAATATTCTATTTATCATATATTCATGAAAAAATAATCAAAATTTTGCTACAAGACCAGTGAAAGGTAATGTTTCTGTGTGTTACTACAATATTGGTGATGTGTCTAGTCTTGTGATAAAATTTGTACCTGGTTTTATTTTCTAGATTCAAGAAGAAGCTGAAAATATATCACCTGTAATTGTGGAAGCAGTTCCAAGGTTTGCTTGCCACTCCCACAAATCCTACATCATCACAGGCGGTCTTGGAGGCTTTGGGTTAGAGCTGGCTCAGTGGTTGATCAACAGAGGTGCCAGACATTTAGTGTTGACCTCTAGGTCAGGGGTCAAAACTGGTTACCAGGCACGGAAACTGCAACTGTGGAAAAAGAAGGGCATTCAGGTCATTGTGTCCAATGAAGCTGTATCCTCAGAACAAAGTGCACAATCTCTCATAAAGGAATCCTGTGATATTGGAGAAGTTGGTGGAGTCTTTCACTTAGCCATGGTAAAGTCTACAACACAATACTTGTAATAATTTCAAAATTTAGGGAATTTTACCTTTTGCCTAAAATTCATATTCATATCAACAGTGACGACATACAGACAACAGATTATTTATTTAAATATGTTGAGTTGATGCAGTTCTATGACAGTCCCATGAGTCAGCAGTGATAAAACAGATAGTTTGGCATTAAAAAGGATTGACATGGCCTACAAAGAAATGTTATTTTAAAGTGAAATGTTGATTTCTAGACAATTGTGTAGAGAATCATTAAAATGCTAAAAAGTGGCCATGCCTAATATTGCTATTATTCAGTATTATGACAAATTTTAAGTCCTAATGAGGGCTAATTATATCTATAATTTACCACTCATTGCCCAGTTAAATGATTTAGAGAATGATTATTTTTTTCTTTCTTTGAACAAAATAACAATCACAGGTCAATACACATACACTAACAATACACATAAGTGCATAGAATGTATGTGTTTAGTTCTCATATACTACACATGCATTGTCCTACAGGATTAACGTACCTTGTGGCGAGTCTACTCCACCTCTCTTTTAAGATCATCCTGCTATTACGACCACTTTAGCTAGGCTGCTAGGTGGTCGCACACTGAACATTATACAGAGTCTCCAATATTTTCTTTTCAGGTGCTCAAAGATGGGATTCTTAGAAAATCTGAGCCAGAATGATTTTGAGATCGTCTGCCAGCCTAAAGTTGTTGGTACCCTGCTTTTAGATAAAGTAACAAGAGAGCATTGTAAGGACAGCCTGGATTGGTTTGTTGTGTTCTCATCTGTCAGTTGTGGGCGTGGCAATGCTGGTCAGTCTAACTACGGATTTGCAAACTCGGTGATGGAGAGGGTTTGTGAGCAGAGGTCACAGGATGGATTACCAGGTAAAGTGATAGTAGACGTGTGGGTCAAATATATAACCTAATTTTTGTATAATGGAGCATTGTCAGCATATAAAAGTTCTGATTCGTGGCTTGGTTCCATATTTATTACTTTACAGTAATTCCATAATCACTTTTTAAAATTAATATCATGCTTACAGACAGGAAAAACTCCTTTGAAGATTAAAATCATACACAAAAAAAAAAATTTGAAAGAAATTAGGCAGGAAAACTCATTTATAGAAAGAAATTATACAGGAAAGAAAAACCTCCAATTTGACTAAAATCATAAACAAACAACCCCCATTGTTACCCTATCAGAACTATTGTTGTCTCAACACCTTCAGATGCATTGAACTTATTGTCCTGGTTGTTACAGGTCTAGCCGTGCAATGGGGAGCCATTGGAGATGTTGGGATCGTTCTGGATACCATGGGAACCAATGACACTGTGATCGGTGGCACCCTGCCACAACGCATGTCTTCCTGTCTGTCTACACTGGACACATTCCTAAACCAACCACATCCTATCATGTCCAGTTTTGTACTGGCTGAGAAGGTCAACAAGAGGTCAAAAGGTCAAAGTTCTAAGAAAAACTTGGTGGATGCCATTTGTAATATTCTAGGTATGGGATTTTACCTCCTTTAAAACAAGTTTGAAACTGAAAGACTTTTTTAATAGAAATAGTTGATATTCAGCTTCTTATCTGTAAAATTGAAGTAATGATTCAGTTAATTTTAATGCTTGATGAAATAAACCTCTGTGGACAAAATCACCTTTATGATGGATTTCTTAATCTTTTCTTCCTTTTTTATTCCATTACAGGGGTGAAGGACCCATCTACTCTGGATTTTGATACCAGTCTTGGTGACCTTGGCCTAGATTCTTTGATGGGAGTAGAAGTCAAGCAAACGTTGGAGCGTGATTTTGACTTAACATTATCCATGCGTGAAATTAGACAACTTAGTGTATCGAAGCTGAAGGTTATATCTGAAAATCTAGAAAATCCTGTCAAAGACAATGAGATACCCTCAGAGCAGATCTTAAATGAGCAAGTCCTTGAAAGATATGACTTGGACGAGATTGTTCCTCGAGAGACCATAGTGAGGATAAATGTAGGAGATGATAGCCAATCGCCATTATTTATTGTCCATCCTTTAGAAGGTAAGTGGAAATTGGTGCCTTGGTTCACAATGGTCAGTGATATAGTCATCGTCGGAACCCCAAAAAACTTGTTTGAGTACTATCCCAGTGGGCACACAACGTCTAGAGAACGTTGCAGTTACGTCAGGATGCAACGTTGCATTTAGGTTGTAGTAATGTTGCAAATGAAAGTTTGGGGAACGTTTTCACACAACGTTACCACAACGTTACTGAGTTACGTTGTGGCAACGTTTTATTTACGTTGTATAGACGTTGTCACAACGTCGTATTATTTTAATTTCTACTATTGTTACCTATTATGTACAACAAAAACTCAAGTTTTTTTTAACAGTATTTTAATGTCTTTATTTCCATGTGTCCATGTGCTTGCACTCCTCCCATCACTCCTATCTGATCATGTCTCTGATTACCTCGGTGCATCCAGTTATCACCATTTAATCTGTAAAGAAAAAATCAAAACAATAATTATTGATATACCGTAAACTTTTCGGCAATATATCATAACGTGCTCGGTTAACAAATATGCGTAAAACTAAACTTATGCCCGATACCAAAAACGTACATCCGTTGTACATTTGTACGTACGTACGTGAAGATAAATCATAACATGGCCGATCTGTTTGTAAATACACACAAGTCAAAATCAAACGCAGTGTAATAAACAAAATACGAATCATATAGAACTTACCTTGAATTACTGATCTGTATTCGGGAAGAAAGCTGATTCCATATGTTATTTTGAAAGCAAATGCATAATCCAGTACAGCAAGTCAACAGTCCGATTGAAATGTGTGTGTGTACGGCCCACGTGTGTTTGCAGAACAAAGAACCGGAAGTTAAAATTACCGCGCAAATATCAATACTCTTTTTTCTTCTCTCTATCTATTTCTTTTCCCGAAAAAAATTGCAACGGTTTCAACCAAAACATGATATTTTCATGCAGTTAAAACTGAAATTAAAGTCGTTTTAAAAAATGTTTTTGAAATGAATGTGAATGTTTTTATTGCCCCCTGACGGATATATATTGCAACATAAAGGGAGGTAGCACCGATTTGTTATCGTAACCCCGTAAGTTCGAGTTTGATCACATTTATTGGTATAAAAGGAGGTCTAACAGCAAAATTGGATCAGGAAAGGATTTATGATCGATATTATATTATAAGGGCACATTATAGGCGACGTAGGTTGCTTTTAAACTAATCTAAACATATTCATTATTGACAAATAAAATTTCGAGCCAATTAGATAATTAAATTTATCATGAAATTTGATGTTTTCGTTCGGTATGTCTTTGGCATTTGTGTAAACTTGCAAGCCGTTTAAAATTAACAACAAATACACAAAGTTTGCATTAAAACCTTGTTACAACGTTGTTACAACGTCAAAAGCTAACGTTGTACTAACGTTTGACATAAAACGTTCTCACAACGTTGTAGGAAAGTCCCGGACGTTGTGACCTGAATAGGATGTTTTCCGGACGTTCTCCGAACGTTTTGTGTCCACTGGGATGTTGTTTGAGTACTAATTGTATTGGAGGAGTGGATATGTCGAAAAAATGTGCACATTATGATAAAAGCATGCAACTTTTAAAGTTTATGACAAATGAAAATTTTTTGGCCATTTGGCTATCCCGAAATATCCCTATGAAGCCACTGGGGGCTATATTGAAAAATGGCAGCCAGTGATTTCATAGGGCCTTTTTCGCGATGGTCAAGAGGCCAAATTATTTTTTATTTTGAACATTATTAGTCCCTTACCAGTGAAACCTATCTGTCCGTCTGTCTGCCCATCAGTCTGTCAGTTCGTCCACTCAGTTTTCTGCACTTTTCTCAGCCATGCTTCAAGGTATGTTAGTGAAAGTTGTTGTGTAACTTCAGTATGAGTAGCTACAGATCAAGTACGAGTTTCTTAGATTTTGGGTCAAGGTCACTATTTTTATTGGGGGCCAGTAGGGGATATGTATTGCTTTAGCAATACCCATGCAGTATACTTGTTTTTGCCAAGTTTTATGCTTTTATCAAAATGCACACCATTATGCCATATTTTTGAGTTAGTCTGCTCCACTTTATTGGAGAAGGCATATCAGAACTTGAGGAGATGACAGAGCATAGTCTTGTGGATGTCCAATGATATGTCATGCACAAGAAAGTCATTAGTTGTTGTGATCAATTTAAAAAAACAAAAAAAAATCTGATTTGTTATTTCTTGTAACAAGTTTTCGATAAACTATACACCATAGAACATATTGGTATATAATCCTTGGAGTAATCAACATATCCTGTGATACATGAAAGTTCAAAGGTTTTATATTTTTTCCTGATCAGGAGGTGTGAAATGTTTGACCGAGTTGTCCTCTAACCTGAACTGTCCTGTCTACGGACTTCAATGTTCCAAGGAAGTCCCTCTTCACAGTATCCCTGCCATGGCGAGCTTCTACATAGAGGTAAACTATATACAACTATGATGCCTCCACATACAGATACACTATATTGTCTATACATACAGATAAAGTATATTATCTCTACATACAGATAAACTATATTGTCTATACATACAGATAAACTATGACTTCTACATACAGATAAACTATATGACTTCTACGTACAGATAAACTATATTGTCTATACATACAGATAAACTATGACTTCTACATACAGATAAACTATATGACTTCTACATACATATAAACTATATGACTTCTACATACAGATAAACTATATGACTTCTACATACAGATAAACTATATGACTTCTACATACAGATAAACTATATGACTTCTATATACAGATAAACTATATTGTCTACATACAGATAAACTATATGACTTCTATATACAGATAAACTATATTGTCTATACATACAGATTAAACTAGATGAAATCTATATACAGGTAAACTATATGACTTCTACATACAGATAAACTATATGACTTCTCTATACAGATAAACTATATGACTTCTACATACAGATAAACTATATGACTTCTCTATACAGATAAACTATATGACTTCTACATACAGATAAACTATATGACTTCTACATACAGATAAACTATATGACTTCTACATACAGATAAACTATATGACTTCTCTATACAGATAAACTATATGACTTCTACATACAGATAAACTATATGACTTCTACATATAGATAAACTATATGACTTCTACATACAGATAAACTATATGACTTCTACGTACAGATAAACTATATGACTTCTACGTACAGGTAAACTATATGACTTCTACGTACAGATAAACTATATGACTTCTCTATACAGATAGACTATATGACTTCTACATACAGATAAACTATATTGTCTATACATACAGATAAACTATATTGTCTATACATACTGATAAACTAGATGAAATCTATATACAGATAAACTATATGAAATCTATATACAGATAAACTATATGACTTCTACATACAGATAAACTATATGACTTCTACATACAGATAAACTATATGACTTCTACATACAGATAAACTATATTACTTCTACATACAGATAAACTATATGACTTCTACATATAGATAAACTATGACTTCAATATACAGATAAACTATGACTTCTATATACAGATTAAACTATATACATACAAATTAAACTAAATGACATCAATATACAGATAAACTATATTTTATATACAGATAAACTATGACTTCTATATACAGATTAAACTAGATGAAATCTACATACAGATAAACTATATGACTTCTATATACAGATAAACTATATTGTCTATATATACAGATAAACTATATGACTTCTATATATAGATAAACTATATAACTATATGAAATCTTTATACATGTACATACAAATTAAACTAGATGAAATCTATATACATATAAACTATATGACTTTTATATACAGATAAACTATATGACTTTTATATACAGATAAACTATATGACTTCTACATACAGATACACTATATAACCTCGCCATACAGATAAACTTTGACTTCTACATACAGATACTATGACTTCTACATACAGATAAACTATATTGTCTCTACATACAGATAAACTATATTGTCTATACATACAAATTAAACTAGATGAAATATATATACATATAAACTCTGACTTCTATATACAGATAAACTATATTGTCTCGGCATACAGATAAACTATATGACTTCTACATACAAATATACTTTATTGTCTGCATACAGATAAACTATATGACATCTACATACAGATAAACTATATGACTTCTACATACAGATACACTATATGACTTCTACATACAGATGAACTATATGACTTCTCTATACAGATAAACTATATGATTTCACGACTTCTACATAGGTGTAAACTATACCACTTCTACATAAATGATGTAAATGCAAGTTCTACATTCTGTTAAACTGTGCAATTTCTACAAATAGCTGAATTGTAAAACTTTTACATAGAGCTGTGTTATGTCTACATACAGGTGAAATAATTCTTCTACATTCCATGTACAGGTATGCTTTACAGTTTTGTATTTACAGGTAGATTATGAATGCCTTGAGGAGAATACCATCAATACAACACATATGTTGTCATACATAGCAGATTGTGACGGTATATTCCATATTGTTTATACCTACAGGTGATGAAATCGGTCCGGCCCAAACCTCCATATAACGTATGTGGCTATTCCTTTGGTGCAGCCGTCGCCATAGAGATGACACTGCAGTTGGAAAAACTAGGAAATGGAATAGTTCAGTCACTGTGTTTGCTGGATGGTTCACCTAAATTTGTATCAACTCATATCGAAACATTCAGAGACCTGTTGATCCTTGAGACCCAGGACCAGAAAGAGATTGCTTCTTTTTGTAGATTTGTTCAACAGTTTACTTCAATAAACGAAACCCAGGTAAGACCAGAATACACAGTGAAATTTGGAAATGTATTGCTTTAGCAATATACAGCATGCCTGTTTGTTTAGGTGTTATGTTTAACACAGCTTTCTGCTTAGATTAGGTATACTTGTCCAACACAGTCTGCAGTGGCCCAGATGATAGACATATGCAAAATATAGGAAGAAAAAAAGACTTGGCATATGATACACATAAAGGAATAAGAAAACATGTTCATTTCATTTTGTCGTAATAGTCATCAAAAGAATCCTTTTGTTGGCCTTGTTGTCATCAAATGCCAATGTCCATTTTAATTGGAGTTAATTTATCGCTCCTTTTCATGATCAATTTTATGTGATTGTAGAATGAATATTGTCGGACAAGTTCTACAGTTTTTATTAGGTCACCTGAGACGAAGTCTCAATTGACCTATTCTAATCGCCTTTTGTCCGTCGTGCGTTGTGTTTCCATAAACAATTTATATTTTCGACTTCTTCTCCAAAATCACTATTAAAACCAATTTCATTGAAATTTGCAGAAAGCTTTTTTGGCTAAAGGTTAACCGAAATTGTGAATTTATATGGTCCCCACACCCCAGGGGCCTGAGGGGCAGGGCAAAAAATGGTCAAATTGACTGAAATTTCAAAAATCTTCTTCTCAAATACTCATCATAGAATGAAGGGTCTTGAGTTGCTTTACCAAAATTGTGAATTTCATGAACTTTACTAAAGTTTGTATAAAGAAATCACATTTTTAACTATTATTTGTTGATTTGTATTGAAATTCATTCTAATTTGGTGAACATTATCAGCATGGATGACAGTTGATGGTATGCACATGTTGGCCCTGATTGACCCCCTGGGGCTGATGGGCAGGGCTAAAAAGGGTCAAATTGACTGAAAGCTCAAAAATCTTCTTCTCTACTCAAAGATATGGCAGAATCAAACACTCTTTATATAATGAAGGGTCTTAAAGTGCTTTACCAAAATTGTGAACTTCATGAACCATGGGGTCTCTCGTTTGCCTGTGGGGAGGGGTAAACTTTTCAATAGTTTATATGGGGAAATCACATTTTTTACTATTATTTATTGATTTGTATTGGAATTCATTCTTATTTGGTTAACATTATCGGCATGGGATGACAGCTTAATGATTATGCACATGTTGGCCGTTGGACTGATGGGTGGGGCCAAAAATGGTCAATGAAATTAACTGAAATATTTCAAATCTTAGGTGATCATTAAGGCCCACGGGCCTCTTGTTTGAATTTCATAAACTGCACTGATGTAGATTATTTCTGATTTGTTCTCTCCCATAGAGTACTGATTATAACATCACATTTCATTTGCAATATTTGATAAGGATGTCACTTGGTTGTGTTAACACTAAAATCCAAGATAAATTTCAAAGAAAGTTCTGCTAACTTTTGCAGCTGTAATATTGATTCCATGTCATCTAACTTCAGCTTTCCAAGGAAATGGGCAAACAAAAGGACACCAGTGGACGTCTGAAGGTTGTTGTTGATACGTTGTCAGTCTTAGACGTCTTAAAGAGTTCAACTGACCTAGACACAGCAGCTCAAGCATTTCATCAACGATTGATGATAGCTATTCAGTACATACCTTCAGGAAAGTTACACACGGGCGTGACCCTGATCAAGGCACAGAGTGAGGACACAGGGGCTCTTGGAGAGGACTATGGACTGAAAGAGGTAATTGTTTAGTAATTCTGTTTTTAATTGTGTAAATGATAATGATATATGAATATGATTTTTTAATTAGTTTGTATTTTTTTGAATCTCGGTTCAGATTCCATTTAATGTAACCTAAGGTCATTTCTGACTTAATAATAATTTTATATCGGACTGGCGTAGTATATAATCACACAAGTTTTTCGATGAAAGTTTCCACTGTTGTAAAATATCTTTCATATTTATTTATTGAAAATTAACAGATACTTAGTCAATGGACTATTCTATCTTGATGTTTTTTCATCAAATTACAAAGTACAGTTGTGTAAATGTTATACATATTGCAGTGGCCTGAGTAATCCAAAATCTCAGTAGAATATAAACAAGTTAACTTGTCTTATCTAGATCTTACAAACATGATTGACTGTTTCAGATTTGTGATGGGACAATCCACATCCACCAAGTTGAGGGGGATCATAGCAGTTTTATTACTGGTGACAGTTCAAAGGTCACAGCTGGTCACATCCAATCACTATACAAGTGAAGAGGACCAATGAAGTTTCAGTACTGGTGACAGTTCAAAGGTCACAGCTGGTCACACCCAATCAAAATGAGAATGAGGTGCAATTTTGAATTTAGTGCAATAATCCAACATGTACAGAGAATTTGACTAGTTGATCAAAGCACCAATGTTACCAGTCTTTGGGTGCAGGTCTGTTGGATACCTCCCTGACCAATCAGTATTTCGGTTCCAGTAATAGTAATACTTCTATAACAAGGGAACTCTCCCAATAATGTAGATGCTGTCTGGTTAAACACTGGACTACTATAAGGAGTATAACTACAGATTGGGTCATTGTCCTTGTATAATTTATGTGATGTATTCATGCATACCGTAATATACAAAAATAAGGGGAGAAAATTGTTTGTGATAATCAATTTTGTCCTCAATCCATTTTATGCTCTAAATGACAAATGGTGGTGCAATATTATTTATTGATATTTATATTCCGTTTGAATGAAAGGTTTAAGAAAATTGATATTTCAAATTAAACAATTGGAGACCCCCACATAAATGGAGTATATTTGTATAAGGGAAAGAATGAGGGATTCAAAAAAAGCTAAAAATCATGCACAAGTTTTATATGGAATTGTTCTCATTAATATTGTATTTTTTATTACAGACATAGCTCAAGCATTGCTAGGGCATGCTTACAGGGAATACTCATGGTATTCTCTCTTCAATGAAAATTAGAGAAATTAATGAAACTATAACTTTAATATTAGCTCACCAGTTACGAGTAACCGTGAGCTAGTAATGCTGTAGCCCCCTGCTTCGGTGTCCCACCTCACTTTAAAGTTTTTGGGGCAAGTTTTTGGGGCAAGTTTTTGGAAAGCTTGTAAGTCCAAAAGTATACACCTCAAAACCTTCTAATTTGGTTTATACATTCATTGGAGGTCTAGGAGTGATGTTATACGAAAATCATGCAGAAACAAATTGTGATTTTTTTCGTATTTAACCATTTGGTGAACTTAACTTTTGGCACCAAAACTCACTTCAAAATTTTTGGGGGTAAGTTTTGGAAAGCTTAGGAGTCCAAACCCTTCTAATTTGGTTTATACATCCATTAGAGGTCTAGCAGCGATATTATGTGATGTACAATTTCAAAATGACATGCTTATACATACATAAAAAATGAGTGCATAGTGTGATTGCTGCCGCCAGTGAGCTTTCGCATTCATTGATTCCACTTTTTTTTTAAAGTCATGATCAACGAGGGTGATATTTATTTATACAATATTGATTAATATGGACATTTTCATACTGACAATGATTCAGTTGTAAACACTTGATTGGCACACATTTGCTACCTTTGTTCCAATAATATATTTGTGATATGTGTGTAGTCCCTGTAATGAACCCATTACAAACATTTTACTTTCACTTATTTAGATTTTAACTTGTAATGTAATACACATTCCATTTGATTATTATTGTTGTGTTTGACTTGTTTAAAGATATTTTGAATAATGTTTATATAATTTTCTGTGTAAAATGTATACTCATTGTAATAGAATGGTACAATATTGCATATATACATCAGATTTAGTGTATCAGAAGTCCCCTACTTGTACAACTAGGAGGACTATAAGTTTCCTCCCCTTCCGCCTATCTGTCTGTCCATCTGTCTGTCTGTCAGTTCGGTCTGTCCATCTGTCTGTCTGTCAGTATGTCCACCCATTCAGTTGTCCGCATGTTTCTCAGCCGTACTTCTGGGTATGTTCGCATGTAACTTCAGTATGAGTAGCTACAGATATAGTTCTAGTTTCATGGTTTTTGGGTCAAGGTCACTTTTATTCACTAAGGTTACTTAATACTATTTTTAGTGGGGGCTGGTAGGGGACATAAGCAATACCCAGCATGTTTGTTAAAATATACTTCACTGCTGAATTTGAGGGACTGCTATAGCCCAGTGCAGCCACATAACCTCAGGTGATCAACGTCTGAGTTGGATGTTTTGACTCTCCCTATACCCGAGGCGGTTAACCCAACAAGCAAGCCACTGCTGAACTCTGTCTAAATGATATACAGAAAGATTACCTTTGATAGAGATATGATAATACTATTATCTTACATTGCACATGAGGATCATCTGTTCCATTGAGAAAGGCAATGTCATAATAAAACAGTTTTGTCTCGCTTTAAATAAGATACATTTATAATAATATTAACATGATCTTACTTTAAATAAGATCTTGATATTACAAATGTACTTTTAATCACACAAGAGGGTTATCTATTCTATTTAATAAGAAAATGGTATTATTTTACAATACTCTTAAGTGTTCTTACATTAGTAATAAATTATGAAATTGTTTATTTAGATAGAAAGGAAAAATTATCTATACCATTGAATAAGATATCATTATTTTACATTTTACAGGAGTTATCCATTCCATTTTATAAGAAAATAACATCATTTTACAATACTCTGATGTAATAAGGAAATTATTTCATGAAAATAACCCTTTGAATATAAGATTACTTTTACACAGGAAAATGATATATCATTATTTTACATGAGTTACTTTTTCCATTTATTAAGAAAAGAACATTATTTTACATTACACTTGTAAGAGAGTCATCGTACATTAAGATGATATTTTTGACTTTACACAGGAGGATTATTTATCCTATTTGATAAGGTTATGACATTCTTCATTACATAGGAATGTTATCTACATTTGTTAAAACCATGACTTTACACAGGAGGGTTACTGTATCTATCCCATTCAATAATGTGATGATAGTATTGTACATTTCACAAAAATGTTATCTACGTCCAGTAAGATGTTAACATTATTTTACATTTCACAGGAGGGTTATGTATTCCATTGAAATAGGTTTTAACATTAGACAAGAGGGGAATTATTTACATAAATAGGAGGGTTAATGCAATGTGACCGTATTCTATTTTTAGCCCACCATCATCAGATGGTGGGCTATTCAAATCGCCCTGCGTCCGTGGTCCGTCGTCCGTCCGTCCGTCCCTCCGTCCGTCCGTTTCTGAGAAAGTACTGATGGGATCTTTCTCAAATTTCATATGTAGGTTCCCCTTGGTGCCTAGTTGTGCATATTGCATTTTGGGACCGATCGGAAAACAACATGGCCGACAGGCAGCCATCTTGGATTTTGACAATTGAAGTTTGTTATCTCTATTTCTGAGAAAGTATTGAAGAGATCTTTCTCAAATTTCATATGTAGGTTCCCCTTGGTGCCTAGTTATGCATATTGCATTTTGGGACCGATCAGAAAACAACATGGCCGACAGGCAGCCATCTTGGATTTTGACATTTGGAGTTTGTTATCGCTATTTCTGAGGAAGTACTGAAGGGATCTTTCTCAAATTTCATATGTAGGTTCCCTTTGGTGCCTAGTTATGCATATTGCATTTTGGGACCAATCGGAAAACAACATGGCCGACAGGCAGCCATCTTGGATTTTGACAATTTGAGTTTGTTATCGCTATTTCTGAGGAAGTACTGAAGGGATCTTTCTCAAATTTCATATATAGGTTCCCTTTGGTGCCTAGTTATGCATATTGCATTTTGGGACCAATCGGAAAACAAAATGGCCAACAGGCAGCCATCTTGGATTTTGACAATTGAAGTTTGTTATCGCTATTTCTGTGAAAGTACTGAAGGGATCTTTCTCAAATTTCATATGCAGGTTCCTCTTTGTTCCTGGTTATGCATATTGCATTTTGAGACTAATTAGAAAACAACATGGCCGACAGGCAGCCATCTTGGATTCTGACAATTGAAGTTTGTTATCGCTATTTCTGTGAAAGTAATGAAGGGATCTTTCTGAAATTTCATATGCATGTTCCCCTCAGTGCCTAGTTATGCATATTGCATTTTGAGACCAATCGGAAAACAACATGGCCGACAGGCAGCCATCTTGGATTTTGACAATTGAAATTTGTTATCGCTTTTTCTGTGAAAGAACTGAAGGGATCTTTCTCAAATTTCATATGGAGGTTCCCCTTGGTGCCTACTTATGCATATTGCATTTTGAGACCAATCAGAAAACAAAATTGCTGACAGGCAGCCATCTTGGATTTTGACAATTAAAATTTGTTATCGCTATTTCTCAGAAAGTAATGAAGGGATCTTTCTGAAATTACATATGCAGGTTCCCCTCAGTGCCTAGTTATGCATATTGCATTTTGAGACTAATCAGAAAACAACATGGCTGACAGGCAGCCATCTTGGATTTTGACAATTGAAGTTTGTTATCGCTATTTCTGTGAAAGTACTGAAGGGATCTTTTTCAAATTTCATATGTAGGTTCCCCTCAGTGCCTAGTTTTGCATACTGGGACCAATATGAAAACAACATGGCCGACAGACAGCCATTATAGCTAAATCTTAAATTCTATATATAGGTTCCCCTTGTTTGAATAGTACTAGAGGGCTGTTTCTGAATTTACACAGATAAGTAAGACTTAGAGGAAGGGAAAAGTAGGGAAAAGATCAATCTGACATGGAACCTATAAAGATCATTCAATGGTGGGCGCCAAGATCCCTCTGGTCTCTATAATGATTGACCCTCTGATATTCAAGTAATGCCTTTAATCTCGTGCACATGATTAACTACTAGTACTATCTCTTGAGTTCAGACAATGTTTGATTGATGTTGGGATGTGTACAACATATATTATCTCATGTTAGAAGGCGTTACTATTTCAACAAAGACAGTAATGATATTCTATACATAGTTTATGAATACAGTAAAACATTTGAAAAAAAACTCAACTTTGATCTATCTTACCAAAAAGGATTTTTTTCTGTATTTGAAACATATTTTAAGGATAAAATTGAAATACTACTGTCTCAGTAGTAATTTATTTCTTTACCCTATTTGTACTTGTTACCAACATTTTGATATTCTATTTTGTGATTTTACTGAAGAAAATTATGTTTCAGTGTAAATTGATATGTGTAATAGTTTTATACTATGGATAAAGATTAACTGTCAGGAAAATATGTATTATTTTATAATACTTGCATGTATGAAGACATTCTAACAAGAAAACAAACTATAGATTTCCACACCGAGTGCTTATATCTAAGAATTCCATTATGTAAATTTTAAGTGCTATTTTCTTGTGGTGATAATATACTGTAATGCATTAGTTTACGAAAGGTTTAAGAATTTTACATTGTTGTATTATTTTTCGATGTTAAGACTTTAAAATAAAAAAAGAAATGAAAATTATGGATTTGTTTCATATTTCTAATGATGTCTTGTGGGAGACTAATAACTGGCCAATTTTTGGGAATTACTTGCCATACTAATAAAAAAAATATGTTATAGAACTCGTTTTCAGAAATTTGTATACTCTAAGCTTTATATTTTAAACCCTCTTTTACTGATGGAATTATTGGAATGTTTAAATGATTGATAGAAAAAAAATTGAAACATGTAAAACATTAGAAAGATAAAAATGATAAAAAATTGGAAGTTTAAATTAGAACCAAAACTTACTTTTCACCTATAAATATTGACTTGGTAAAGTAATCGAGTTATTTCCCTTGCCCAGTCTATACTTTATACTTATACAATTTATTTTAAATATTTTACAACCGAGATGGAAACGGTTTGTATTACAATCATGAACATAATATAAATTCATATCCGTAGTAATGACTCAACGACTTCACTTGCAATAAAAAAAAGGACACAAAAAATTGTTGATATGAAAACAATGAATTGATACTTAGTCACGTCGTTGCAAAATAAGGATGAACTGTAACTGTTAATAGAATATAATTTAGTACCCATTCATTGACTGATAAATGACACTTCATGAGTCTTCATAATTAAGTAACGATGTGAAGAAAAATCTTTCTATGCGGATGTGAAAGAAGGAAGAAGACAAAGAGAAAATCCCAGAAAATATTTCATTACAAAAAAAAAGTAAAAATACAAGATAAAACGGTGAAAACCATATCATTGCATAAGTATAAACTATGATTTAAAATAAACTGAAATTACCATAAAAAAAACAGTGAACAAAAATGAATAACTTGACACCATAGTAGAGAAATTTATTGCATTTTTGCCAGTGAAATACAGAAACTTATCAAACTGATTTAACTTATATTTTCATTATAGCGATGAGCTGTGAACATGTAAGGTTTCGCATTAGAAATACAATTTTTTCGTTTTTTTGACCAATCAGAGCGAACCTTTGTATTCACCTCATTGAAACTTGCCGATTTTTCCAATTGAAGCGAAGATAGACAAATGGGTTATTTTTCTGAATTCCTAAAATATTTTGCTAGCTTTGGATAAAATACTCACTTGACGTTTCCTCTTCATGCACAGATTATCCGATAACAGCAGAAAACGCTTAAATTGCGTTGATCAGTCCTTTCAAAATGGCTCTGTCAAGTTGAGGTGGAGTAACGTAACAAAGAGACGACGTCATGAATAAGGATGTTATTGATTCCCGCCCTTTTTGACACTATTCATTTTTCGATGTTTTTGATTTGGTCTTTAGCATAAAATTGCAATAAAAAGAAAATTGAATGGTTTCTCGTTGAACATAACAGAATATTTCGTCATTTGTCACTGGTGCCTTCCCACTCGTGAAAATATGGCACATTGTTTTTGTCATACCCTTGAAATTATGTTACATTCAACGGGGAAACCAATATCATCTATTTATTTAATCAAGATAAAAAATATGATAACCGTGCGTCCAAAAATGGTTGTTCAAAAAAGACTGAAAGCTGCGTACTCTAATATAGAGTCAGAGCATGATAGGATGCAATAGAATCAAGCTTAAACTTTTGGATGGTGGTATTATCGAAAATTGTGCAACTTTTGGTAATGTATAAAATATACAACATATGTTGTATTCAATCGATCATAATTACTCTTTTGTCGGAAAATGTAGCACCTTTGATAAAATATATGTGAGTTGAATGTTGATCTGTAACATGCCATTTCCATTGCACAATGTTAATACCCCTATATCAGGCTGTACACCAAACCAAATATCATTGTGATACTGGTAAATTGCGGGATCGTTTCTGATACAAAACCTTCGTTCTTTATCGCACTTCCATTTCTCTGACTTATCCTAAACATGTGGTTGCCAAATTGTGAACACAATTATAATTGAACTAAAATGATGAAAATAACCATATCAAAAATGAACAAAGGAATTATTTACATTTTAACCACTGACAAATTACCAATGCAACTACCCTTCATCTATTTGCATCACTAGAAACCCTATATTGTAAGTGTAAAGAAGAATTTGAAATAGGTAAATGAATCTTAAACATCTGCTCATGAAAAACTTTTCCTTTGTTTGAAAGTATGGTTTTCCATTCACTATACACTATTATAATATGCCACCCCCACCTTCAGGGACGCCTTCGTTTTCTTCAATGAGAACGTTCTTTTCCCACGAAAGGCGAACAGCGATATATATAAATTATAATTGTGGTGAACTAAATTTATCACGACAAATACAAGATTAGATATACAGAGGATGAAGTAGTTTTCATATTATCTATATGAACTTATCACAATAGGCTGCAAAGATCTTGTAAGGTACTTCAATTTCATTTAGCTTCCTGGTATGCTGATGATATGATGTCCACAAAAAACAAGTACAATTTTTGACTATCATGTTGCCCCATGAACTCGAAATCATGAACACACAAAACTCTTTCAAAAAGCCACCTTCATAAGGTCAACTTACATCGTAGTAGCAGTGCCAACTATCCAGTTAGTTGTATAATTAGCATGATTATTTTGATTTCAAGATTTTTAATTTTTCGTTCTTTGGGAGCAACATCTCTGCTTTCCGAACATTCGATATTCAAGGGCTCATTCCAAGACTGCTGACAGCAGATGAGGTTCGTTATATTTTTAGACGAAATATTTTCATTGGAATATTTCTTTATCCTTAATTCAAATCATATTTCTTTGTCCAAAACGATACCAGGATCAGAGACAATTTCCTAAAAAATTTTTATCGTTCTTGTTATATCTGTAATGTTTCTATCTTTAGAACTTAGCTCTTTGAACCCGTTTCATATATTTGTTCATTTTTTGTGCAATCCTTAAGCATGTTTTAACATCATTGGACACTGTTGGTGAAAGCCTCGTCACTTTAAAAGAGTGCATGTATTTCAAAAATAATGTACCGATGACACAGTTCTAAATTCTAAGTTGATCTCATTATGTTGACGAATCCTTACTAATTGCTCTATTCATAAATTTTTCCAAAGATTTGTACAAGACACACAAGATATCAACACCTTTCAAAAGAAATTGTATTACAATAAGTAGAGCCAAAATGAATTAATCTGTATAAATAATAAAAAATCGAAATCTGTCAAACCTTAATAATTGCTTGGTAAATATATGACAGAAATAACAGGCACGAAGACTTCAATTAACTCGAAATCGAATCTATTCATAGACATGCAACTGCAATTTTTCTAATCTAAAATCAAATACAACGACGTAGCATATGACCTCATTACCAGGGTATACTACTGGAGCGGGAGCTTGTTTTTGTAATTAGTAATTTATGAAATGCACAAATAATAAGAACACAATTTATTCACTGCATCCAGTTTATTTTTTAAAAGTGTTCAACCATACAAAATTCGCGACTGAGCAAACAATAATTATATATAATATAGGTCTTATTTTCGTTAACATTCGCAGTGTAAAGTATGTAGGACGGATCATTTGTAATATGACATCACAAAGCACAATGATGAACGCGATGACAAAGAAATAATGGTGACACACACAGTGCAAATACTGACAGGCAAAAGATGCAAAGACCTACCAACGAATATATTAAATAACCTATTAGAGTATCACAGATATGCAATATATATATATAATGTATATATAATTAACAGAAATACTCATAGTGCCAAAACTATAGCATTAAATGCCGGGGAAATCATCATCTGGATACTGTATATAATTACATAAAAGTACAGAATTATCAAATATATTTACATTGTGCAATATTTGCTAATGCGTGTGATGTAAAAAGAAGAAAGATTTCATAATTTAAAAAAAATACAATATACCGTTTATCAAAAGGATTTGATGTCTATTTCCAGTATGTATGAGTAATAGTAAAAATTGACTTATCAACGAATTTAGTCCGTGATCGATATACCACTTTAATAAAAGTATCCAAAAACAATATTTAAGAAAAATTATAAGTCAAGACAAATGGAGCTCTATTTTGCTATAAGCACTATTTTAAATTCAAGATGTAAAACACATCATGTTATCTGCCATCGATCTTGTAACATTGACCCTCCATTTTAATATGGTAAGTTGAATCGAAATACCTTTTAAATACCAGTACGAAAAATCAAAATGGTTAGAAAATGTACAATGCACGGTGTATCTCCTATAATGTTATCACAGATTTATGTAACCACACCTTTATAATAATACTGATCAAAACACACGAATATGTGGACAGAGTAATCATCACCCAATGGTAATTATATACAGGAATATAAATAGTTATATGTGCAATACTGATCCAAGATAAATCCAACAGTTCTGTCAATAACGTTATTGTGTGTACAACTATACACGTGGTTCATCCAAGACGTAAACATTTATTTATCACTGAAAGACGAAGTTAGTACATTCTGCACTCTGAATAGTAACAAAGTCCTATGAAAATAATAAAAATATTAACCGTTAACAGTACCAACGTATCGTGTTCTTTCATTTGTTTTGCTTATATCAAGATTTCTTGCATAAACCATCCGATGATAAATAATAGTGTTCAATTGAAATAACAAGTCCATTCACTTTGTTCCTAGAGTTTATGGCAATTTAGACTGAAACAACACGTGGTGACATTGGGAATGTTTTGCGCATGCCCAGACACTTTTCGCGGTCAATGAACAAGCTGTTGTTCTTGATGGACAGGTCCTGTTCCAGACTTGCCTTAGTGCGCAGCAGCTGCTGTAGAGCATTCTCGGCCATGCGCAGTTTGTTATGCAAGTGCTCCACAGTAACACCGATCTCGTCGACTTCTTCAACGAGCCTGTTAAGAAAAGGAGACAGACATGTATACCAATTTTTGGGGTTCTAAAGAAGACTATTGCAATAAAAACCTATTTTAATGCAATTATTTTTGTACAATATTCAATCCTTTTTCATTGCTCTCAGGGGTCGATTAATCTATCTTTCATTCTGTCTTGTGATAAACTAACGCCCACACTTCTATAGGATGTAGTCACTCAAGACTTACCTGTGTTGTACTGGATCTCTGCAAAGTTCAACATTAGGTCTACGTATCCTGGTATCGAGACGAGTGTGAGCAACCTGCATTGGAGCCTCTTTGTCCTGGATAGCCTTCTTCAGCAGCTCAATGTTCTTTTCCATGTCGAAGATCTCTTGGAGGACCTGAATATGACAGTACAAAATTTTGTAGAATTGAAAACTTGGCAACTGTTCTGCGTTTTATAAATTCACGTGTTCTCAAATATAAAGTAATTATTAATCAATAAACTAAAAGATATTTTTTGGGTGTTTTGTTTTAAAAGAAAAATCATTACATAAATGAAGACATAACATCCCTCAAAGTGTCATCTATACACATATATCTTCCACCAAACTGTGAATTCCGAATTTGATAAAATTATTACCTTGGACAAGTGGGTCTGGAGCTTGTTCCTAGCATCAGTAGACTCTCCAATACGCTGGGTCAAGGCAACGTTGACAGAGTTCCATTCTTGCCACATGTCGCTGGCACATGAGTTGAGCACGCTTTCAATTTCATTCCTCATCTGTTTGGAGGCAGCTCGTTCACTCTGAGAACGCTGGATGTTGTCGTTGCTAAATTTAGCCCATGTCTCAGGAACAGACACACTAGAATAATATAAACATAACACTTGAATTTATGAACAAGCAATAAAGGTATGGCAACCGACACCAAACTTTCGAGAAGATAAGTAAAAGAAATGTAAAATTGTTGATTTATATATATCAATTGTGATATAATCATCATATTATAAGATATTATTCTGATCAAAATGCACTTCAACTCTAAAACTTATTCCCAACAATCAAGAAATTATATGATTAATGTAATATAATGTACACCGCATCCAACACAATATATATATATATATATATATATATACTTGGAGCACTAGAGTATTAACCTAGAATTTTGAACAGAGCGCTTGTCATGGAAAGACAATATATACTTGAATGTTTAGTTCACAGAGGAATATTACAGGAGTAAAGGATTTCAAAATAAGAAATTAAAGACTGATATGAGTATGCAAATGTGCAGGAAACAGCAAATCACACGTGGCTTTAAGTAGGATTTCTCGCTGAACATAGTAGGCATCATCAGTTTGCTCATCTTGTCACATCGGTGACAAATCATGATATAATGGAAATTTCCTGCGATTCGCAGTAAAGCATAAAATGTATGTCTGTTTGTTACGAGAGTAAGGTAACCATGAATATTAATGAGGAAAAATGAGTTGCACGTGAATTGTATGATGTGTAAGCAGGTTGTGTGGTGTACAGGTGAGACAGCATGATGTGTAAGCAGGTTGTGTGGTGTACAGGTGAGATAGCGTATGTGTAAGCAGGTTGTGTGGTGAACAGGTGAGATAGCTCATTCTGCGACCTCAGAGTGCGTGGTCAGTTTTTATTTCAAATAAAAATTGGTAAGAGTCGGAATGGAATGTAGTTTTAAACTTGATATGCTGAGTTTAAGATGTTTGTCAGATTGATCAGCGTTTTCAGACTGCTAGTAAATACCATTGATGTAACCGTCAAAAGTTTTTGGCTTACTAAGTTCTCTTTCTGGTTTTTAACTCTGGACGTTTTATTGATATATTCGAGAGTGTTGGATTATGAGAGGAAGGATAGACAAGTAGGCATAATGATTTATGTTGATATACTATATATATGTTTAAGATTATTGATTAAATGATATTCCACCGGGTATCTCTGTAGGGCAATGTATTTGAGTGTTTGAGTTATTATTGGAGGTAAAGGGAATTGGTCCTCTTTTCGAAGCATAGAACAGACTGCGATACACCCCACCCGCGTCCCGTATTAAGTTTGGCGCTTGCGATTTCACAACAAAAACAGAAAGAAGTAAAGCTGATGGGCGGGATGATAACAAGATGATGCAGGTACGAAGCAAAGAAATAAAGGATCACACCACACCAAATTGTAACGTAGCCAGTGACTGGACAAAATGATGTCCCTAACTCACGTGTGGTCAACTCTCTGTACGCCGTTGTGGTAAGCAATACCACGAGAAGAATTGCGCAATCCATGACAATTTTCATCCAAACTATTCGCTACAAATTTGTCAGATGAATCTTTCTCTAACTCATGTTGAGCAGCTCTGTCCAGACTATTAAAAATAAAAGAACATATTTTAAGTTTTATATTGTTACATATCTCAAAACCATTCAAACTTACGTGTTATCAATTAGGTTCACTCCATTATGGTAGGCAAGACCTCTAGAGTTGTTACGCAATCCGTGACAATTTTCATCTAAGTTATGGGCAATAAATTTGTCCCCTTCATCTTTCTCTAGCTCGTGTTGAGCAGCCCTGTCTAGACTAAATACATAAAAACCAAGATTATGAACTACAATTTATCAATTAATAACAATATAGACACGTATCAGGAAGTTTAATGTGCTAACAAAGAAAGACTGTTTACTTCATTTCCGTTATGAATGAAGAAAAGAATACAGTAACGGTGTATTGCGAAGTCCTTAAAAAAATGTGCTTCTTTAACGTCTTAACACTATATTACCCAAGTTGAACGTTGGCGCGTTCAATGGTGTTCCTCATCTTTTCTTGACAGCGTTTGATCAGGTCCACTTCCTGTTAAAGTAGGAAAAGGAATATGGTCGTTATTTAACCAATCACAGGTCATGAAATTCACATTTTTCTAATTTCCATATTACAAAGTATTGATCTTATCAAGTCTGACTCGCATTTAAACAGTATCTTTTGATGTAGCTTTTATTTCGTCACTTTCCTAAGTTCGTGATTGTCATTGTCATGTATCCTCATATTGGCAATTTCAAAAGCATGTGTCATTTTTCGTCCTCTGGGCTACTGAACTTCATTATAACTGGCTGCTGTCGTTCAGTATCAAAGTCCAATTTCGTTCATTTCTTTTTAAATCCTTGTTCACTTTGTCATTTGAAGACTTACACGTCCACATTGTACTTCCATCTCAATTACAATTACCCTTTTATTTTTCAACTTTAAACAGTCACCATTCTTGGGCATTATATCACAAATCTTAACACTGCAATTCAGACACGTATATGAATGTTATCACCTTAGAATAGTCGACGTTGTTCCTTTCTTAACTGTCTGCAGTTAGTATGATACAGTACTTGTCATTGAGTAAAGATAATTACTTGTACCTTTCAAGATAGGTGTAATTATAAAACTGTTTACTCCTTCACATTCATACAAAGCGTCGCCTCCTCGAGTCACTTGTAATCAACACAATACAGTTGGTTTGTCCGTTTTGGAAGAGTTTCTTGTAAATAATCATATCTTTGATATATCTCGGCAGATTTTTATTGAATTCGTTTCATAAAAAGTCGTAAACCGGTATCAAAAAAGAACTTTCCACAATCGGTCTATTAAAAGCAACTTAATTGCAGGTATCATAAACAACAGCAGACTTCATTCTTTTATAGATGTGTATCACAGTATGCATCTAGTCATAAAAGCATTTATACATAAATGTACCTCTTTACCGCACTTAGCGCGTTTATTGATTCACAATCATACATGGAACAGCAGCATTAAATATTAAACAACGAACAAACTAATGAAAAATGCTTGGGCGAATATCTCTGTTGTATTAATTACAACGTTTCACCAAATAGTGTGTTTACATCGGTTTAGACGGATTGGATTCCATCAAAAAATTATTTAATACACTGTATTTGTTTAAAATCAAACTACCTACCTTGATCAGTTCCTTCTCGGGGACGTCATGTACCAGGTCGATTGCCTGCCTCTTTTCTCTATGGTACAGACACTCCTGGGCAATGTGAAGAGGGTTTTCTGTTTCCTGCAGAGCCTTCTCCAACACTCTCTTGGCTTCCTGGAGGGCATTAATCTCGGTGATCATGTTGTCGGTCTCATGGTTAAGCTCCGTCTTCCAGAACTGAATATCCCCAATTCTCTCCCCAAGCCTCTTGCCAACATCACTCTGGGTCCTCTTGGTCTTGTCGTCTGTTTCTCTACATAGACGAACTGTATCAAGACGAAGACGCTCAGCACTACTCCTTACTCGATCTGAAGCCATGTAGTTACTGTGGTTTGATGTATACCAATCATTAGGTGTGTAACGAGTATACAAGGCATTCCTAGCTGCAGCGAATACTGGTGGAACCTTAACATTGTCCAATTCTGACAGTTGATTCTTAGCTGACATTGGCTCTGGCATACTTCTTGTTAATGCTGAGCTTGTGTTGACTCGGGCTGTTTGATAGTATGTGCTAGGCCTCCATGGTAGGGTGGTAAGGGATCTCCTGAGAGGTGATGGGGCGGGGTAAGTATCATGGGCTTTGTAGGAGGACTGCATTGTACTAATGCTTGGCAGAAATGTTTGAGCATTATTTCCCCCCAGCCGAGGACCAGTCATGTAAGTGGCTGTCTGGGTATGGCCCAGGTACTCCATCTTTGGGTGTTCTGGAATTAATAGAAAAGGAACTGAAATTATGTCACCATCATCATAACACAGTGCTTAATATTCAGCATAGCCACCATTGCTATAATTGTAATGCGCTGTAAAATCCAAAGGCATAATCAATACTTTTAAAACCAACTTAACTATTTATATGTCTAGTTGCATCCTCTAGTCAGAAATTCTTGAACAAAAAGTTATCAATAACACCCTTTCGTCTTGTAATTGCATATAATAGCACCGTATTCCACACTCGGTCTACAAATCTATCATATAACAACCAATGAATTAGTGATTATTATGTCTACCTTGGGGTGAAAATTAACTTATATGCCAGATATGCCCTATTAGTACATAATCACTCGAAATTATTTAAAATCGTCCCAATTATATACACAGTGAACATAATTGAAATTACTCAAAATGATCTCAGAATTCAATAAACACTACACTAATTTTCATGAAACGTGTAAATCATATTAATAGAACATACTTCCAATACTATATATCAAGATATATATAATGCAAGTACTGTCAGGGACGTTCAATCTCATAAAAGACTACACTAATTTCCTGTGTATTTTAAAAGAACACTTCTAATTTATATCGATATAAGTACTGTCAGGGACGTTTGATCTCATATCGCTGGTTCTCTTTAGGAGTGATTTTTCATTCCAACAAAAACCTTAGTATGACATTACATACTGATTGGACAATTAGTGGCTGTTTAATAACATATAACTTTACAACCATAGCGCGTTGGGATAAATCACACCATTAAAGTAAAATCGCTATTTAAATTTAGCTGAGGCCATTATCGTCTTGCTGACTGACATTAATGAAATAATTTTACTGAAAAAAGAAGGTAACAACACTAATTTAATTATGAATGTAAAATTGTACAAGGTTTGCCACAAGCAGACATTCATACTGAATTTGAAATCACAAATACTAAGTTGGAACAACTGAATGTAATGTATAGATTGTGTCGATGTGCCATTATGGCGTGCAACAGTTGTCGATACAATTAGTGGGTTATGTTTTAAGATCATAGATGATTAGACAATGACAATGTTGTGGACAAAAGCCTCGATATAAACTCGACATACCTAGATTGGTCCAAAGATCCGTAACAAACGAGATGAAGATCCTTCAAACGAATAAACTACTTCATATAATACCCCTTTGTAGTTTTCATTTAAATGCCTAGCTAACGCACACTAAGGCAGTCTGTTTACAATCCTATGGCTGCCTGGAGACACTAAGCAACGACGAAAGAGAAAGTGGATCAGTGCAGTATCGATCGATTATAGTCATTCGTCTGTACACATGTCACGGATCATTTCCAGTCTGTTCAATTGTTTGGTAATACAATTGTATTAAGAAAAGCGGATAAATGTTATTGAACTTATAATGAGTGCTAGTCCAGGGAATATCGAATTATAATTACACCTAGTATGTGAAATACACATACTTATATTGATACACAAGATTAGCTGGCTGATCTGCTTTTCTGTCGGGTACTGACAACCGGACAATCACTATAAAATATGATAATTCATCTATAGGTATTTTATAATTGTACGAGTTAATGTTATAACGCGATCTTTTATTTCTCTGTAATCAGTTAGAAAGGTAAAAAAACAGACATTGACTGTACCGTGGAGTACATTTAACTTTTTTTTTTGTTTATGCAGAAATACACAACTCATTGGATGTTGATAAAGTTTTAAAAGGGAGGAGAATGTTTTGCTTTAGTGGAAAGGTTATTTTTCGATATGTGACGGTGGAAATGTATTTTTTGTTTTTGTTTTATAATTTCATTATGTCTCCAGGAGATGTCTTGAACAATCTGATGTTGGACAGATTTTAACAAATGATGTTGGTACAGTATATAGATTATGATTACATATATAATTGTCGATGTGGTTGATGTAAATAATTAACGGTGGCGAAGTTTACAGTTTGTTGCTTATTGTTTGATGTATTTTGGAAGAGTATCAGTAGCATGTCTGATGGCGGAGATTTTGACGTCTATATTGTAACGAAAAGGCATTTTGACGGTGGAAAATGTGATGAGTTAACTTTGGTGTCTGGTATAATGTTTAAGTTTTCAAAGAAGAATTTCAATTACAGGGGGAGGGGTGCTTTAACATGTAATAAGCATTCAAAATATCTTAACTAATGGTGTTATGTTTGCTTGAGGAGTTGTTTACCTGCTATTGGTAGCTGGTGATAGAGATATCACGATGTCATATCTACAGATCTGTATATCATATGGTTGCATAATTACTGATCAGGGAATCTAGTGATACGTCACATACAATGACGTAATGTATAAAAGCAGTACATATACTCATGGTTTTAAAACAAATTCTATAGTAAATAATAGAGGTTAAAAACTTATGCTGTCAAAGTTATGTTAAAAAAAATATTAATTGATATTAGATCTATGTAGGAAGCGAGTAGTAAAATAATATCAATATTCAAATCATGCACTGGCATACATGTAATATTACATAATATGTAGTTGTCTTTTATTTCGTTTAACAACAAAATCATTTAAAAAATGATAAGTCAACAGGAAAAAAACGACAAGAAGTCATTTGACCTGTCAGGAATACATTGATAATCATTCAATAACATTGTAGGAATGTATTTATTAGATAATAATAGGTTAACAATGCAAGATAATGATATTATATATTACATCTCGTTATCTTTTAGACAATTAAAGAAGAAAAAAACAACATTATACAAAATGTACGACAACTCTTATTTTTATAAATATACCATAAACATTTTGATTAATTTGTAAAGTGTATCTCTTGAAAAAGCCTGGGTCCCTGCACAGAACAAACAAAAAACAGTTTTCATAAATCTTTACGTAGAAGCATGCATAGACTACCCCCCCCCCCCCCCCCCCCCCCCCCCCAAAAAATGAATGGTCATAACATTATATGATTCAGTATTGAACGATGACTGCAACTAAATAAAATGAAAACGTATTTATGTATAATGTGTTTAAAGAAAGGACACATGCTAAAACAATAGTAGTATTATACAGTATGCTAATAATATGTTGTAACGGAAACTGCAATATTAGGTTCGATTGCTTTAAATTGATAACAACATTTGTCACAAGTGTTATTTCGGTCCGAGTGTAAATAAGATGACAGAAAAGTGGGTAGCTGATGTCAAAACATAATCTTATCTTAATTAAAAGATTGACAAATGACATGTATTAAAAGATATAGGCCTATAAGGTAAACTTTTCGAAATAAATTCAATCTCGTCTTGTGTCATGGCCTTCAGAAAAAAACTCTGACCCTAACAATATTTTCAGATATAAGCTACTTACCTTGGCGTTTGTAAAGTTTGCTGCCATCTCCCACAGACAATTTAGCTGTAAGCAAGTTACAATCCATATCGTTTCTCGAACAAGAAATTAATCCACTTAATGTGATAGATACTTTGAATATTGGCGCCTTTATAAACTCTGAGAGAAAATTGGAAAGTTTGGGCGGAAGTGAATTTCCCGAAATGCACTTTTGCTTCTCTACTGATCGATAGGTGGCGTATAAGGGGACGTAATTCTAATTGCAAGATGGCTGACATTCCAGCTGATGCCCCTGAACGTAAGTAAAAATCTACTGATATTGCGTATGACACGCTATACTATTAAGTGCTCGCTAGTGCTAGCTATCTAATGTGTATGTACTATATATTGTAAGGTAGAGATAGTTTATTTTACTACAGTAATCGATAATTTTATGTTTGTAATCCATTATCGTTTGCTCACTGATTCAAAACTTCAATGTACGGCGTGTAAGTGAACCTGAAATGTTTACCCTAGCTACCGCCCCTGCTAACTTGGAATTCGTCCAATGGTACACCGAATGAATTAACACCTTGCTGGTATATAGACATATTTTTTAATTAGTTATTATTAACAGAAGAAATGTTGACTTGTGATATGTGAAAAAGAAGGAAATGTGTGTTTGCATTGCTATACGCACAGTGACACACTGCGTAGTATGTTCTTTCTAATTCTAAAAATCTAAGTACACTATTTCCGGATAAGTTTCTGTCTCAGTAAGCCATCTGAACGGTCTGTGAAAAATGACACACGATGGTTGATTGTGATTATTGCTGTAGGCATGCTACCTGTTTATATACTTTTTCATGTACATGTACTGTACAAAATGTTCATATGCGTGTTAATATCATGCCCAGATTGAATAATTCAAAGAAATATCAACAAACAGTACATTTGTAACTGCAATAAAGGTATCTTCTAACAACAATGTATTTAATTTTAAAATAACAAAATGGTTTAGCACAATGCCACATAATCAATAAAAATAATAAAAAAAAAATCATCGAAGTATCTGTACCCCCATCCAATAATCATTTTATCAAATTGATGATTTTTGGACTGTCTTGGCAAAAGTTTTCAGCTTTTATTGAACAGAATTTTGCATAGACTGTTTAGAAAGATAAAATATTAGCTTTGCATTTTTCGGTAGGATTCATTTACTGATTTAAGATAAATAAATAAAAAAGATATGCACTTATATATGTTTACATTATATGTGAACTTATAATGAGGAAAATTTTTATTTCAGACTGTCCAGGGACAGCTAGTGAGGCTGCGGGGAAGGCGGCTGCCTGTCAGGGATGTCCTAACCAGAATGTATGTTCTGTCTTACCAAAAGGACCAGATCCAGGTATTCATTTATGTTTTGTTATTATAAAGTACCAGTATTCTATATGTGTCACAATTACATAACTGCTTTCTCTTTATTTAGTTATGATATCAATATATCTGCAAGATAAATTTTGGAAGCAGTGCATTTGTCAGGGGAGGTAATCTGTTTGTTTTCCCCAATGTTTAAGATGTTTTTCTCTGTGTTTAAGATTATGTAATTTTTTATAGACAGCAAACATTTCAGACTCTTTAGTGTTGATGGTAGCTTCATGTATGTTTGTTCAATGATGTTATTCCTGTCATATATTCAAATTATTATAGTTTAGATTACTTTTCTATGGAATTTTAGTCAGTATTATAATACCTCTAGATCAAGGGTTTCATAGCATTTACATAATTTATCCAAATCCAGATGCAGTAAAATGAATTATTTTGGAATCAAGAAAGTTAAATTCCTGATAATACTTTGCCAATGTTTTGTTTGCAGCGGTTGCTGAAATAAAAGAAAGATTATCCTGTGTGAAGCACAAGATTGTTGTGTTGTCTGGAAAAGGCGGAGTTGGTAAAAGTACTTTTACAGCTCACTTAGCCCATGGATTAGCTACAGATCATACCAAACAGGTCAGTTGATTTTGAGTTGATGATATCAGTGTTTGTTCCATAATGATAAATCTTTACTCCTGAATTTCAATTCTGATACCTCATTGTCTTTTATGAAACAATGAAGTTATTTGTTATCAAATCATAGTATTTATTTCTAGATATCGGCAATAATTTAAAAAAAAAAAAGACATGACCATGTGTCAACCCAATGCAGCGTCAATAGAATATCTTTGTCAGTGTAGCCAGGTAAGAGTTGCGTTGGTGATCTTTTACCTCACTGTGAGTCTTTCCCTTTATAGTAGGATTCCTACTTGCCCACACAGCTTTACACTGGTATGTTGATATTTAAGGAAGATATTGATCTTTTTCTTGTGTCAGTTTAAATAAGATTTTAAAAGATTTTGTGTCATAGTGCGAATGTGCGTGTTTGTGCATCTTGTCAGAGTGAAGATCAGTGTTTTTTGGGACTTTTAAATCTTGAAGCAAAAATCAAATACAGTATTTTTTTTTTAAACTTGACTGTCAACAACATTTCTAAACTGTGAAAATTAAATGGTTGGTATTTTTTTTACCATTTTTTTTGTCATGCTCTGGTTGATTTATTCATAGGCTTTAAAAACAGTACAATTGGAAGTTCACATAAAATGTTGTTTTTACCCTGTCATCAATTTATAGTAGAAATGAAAAATCTGTCGTACTGTCGTTATAATTCATATGTAAAAGGGTGGAAAACAAACAAATTATTAAATATCAGTATATATACGTTTAAAAAATTTATTTACCTAAGCACACCTTTATTATATTAATCACGTAACATGTTGACACATGGTGCTGTTTGAAAGATAATTGATGTCAGGTTGGCACATCGAGTGTACATATAGCTGTCAAGCTAAGTGCTTTTCTACCACTTCATTATTCCATTAAAATTCCTCCTGTTGATGTGTACAAATCAGGGAGACATCGGTGAAATGCAGTACCACTAAAATTGTTTCATCTAATAAACTTTTTGGTCCGATGGAAACCTTTTTGGTGATTTCTAAATAAGTTATAATATACATATATATTTGAAGTATTCATTCTGTCAGATGATGTTCATTCAGAATTGATTTGTGAATTGCATAACGTACTTGTAAAAGCAAACAAGCACAAGTTCATGTGTGGTTATGATAATATTATGCTGATCCCCAACTCCCTGGAATGGCTGGTCTAGGTGAATTAGTCATTTCTAAAATACATTGAATATGTTGTTTGTGTTTTATGACCCTTTGACCTCATAGTTAATGCATTTTATTGTTATGTTGACCTTTGAGCTATTAAAGCTCTAGGTGTGGCACCTTTAATCGAATGTTTCCTTTCATAATTTACTTGTATATATATATATATATATGAATACATGTTGAGTGTACTATATGTACCATGTATGTTAAATAATTTTTTATGACATTTGTCGGTAACATGATTTATAGACTGCTTGCAATTGTTTTCATATCTGAAGTGCTGGATAAACATTTAATTTTATAGTCTTTATTTTGAAAGGAGAACACTTTTTATTTATGAGGTAGCATTACATATATCAATGTGAGAGTGTACATGAGTAAGTGAGTCACTGACAGTCTGCAAAAGGAAAAGGCACTGAGAGTCTAAAGGAGTCAATGAGTCATTGTGAGAGTCTACATGTGTCAGTGAGTCACTGTAAGAGTATATTAATCAATTAGAGTAAGAGTCTAACCTAATATGATGAGCTTGAGTCCATGAGTCACTGTGAGAGTCTACATGAGTTTTTGTGTTCCTGTGAGAGTTTGTGAGGAAAGTGTTCCTGTGAGAGGTATGCTCATCATATATATGTACCTGTGAGAGTGACTCTGTATAGGTGAGTCATTTGCTCTTGTTGGAGTCATTTTGAGTCTTTGTGTGCCTTAGTAATGTGGAGAGAATCTGCACAAGTTTATGTGTCCCTATGATATATTCTATGTGAGTTACTGTGAGCCGACATGAGTCTACATTAGTGTAACCATGGGGTCTGTATAATTCCCTATTCTCCATTGCCATTACCAATGCTGGTATAATGGAACTGTACTTTATTATGCATGCATGTTGTTTGGAGACCATCTTATTTTATGTAAATATTTAAAAGGAATTTCACTGGTGAGATGATACACCTTATACATATATTGTACATGTATGTATCAGAATTTAACTAAGACATGTGGGGACTATATGGTGAAGAGAATCATCAGCATGAACGTTGCCTTGACAACATAAAACCTTTGATGTTGTGGAGCAATTTACTATGTAAAAATATACTGATAGAGTCCTGTATTCTCACAGTAACACACAAACTCACTCATCTAATATTAAAAAATCTGAAGCTAAAAACATTCAGTAACATGTATTCCATCAGGCTTATTCTGACCAGACCTCTCAATTTATTGCCATCATTGTCAAAATCCATTAATGTTAAATGGCTAGTATATAACCACTCAGGCTTTATGGTCTCTCCCTATTTATTTAACTGAATAGCATGGTTATTGTGACCTTTAAATTTAAATACTGTTAATGTACTGTCCCGATGATTAAAAATATGGCCGCAGGAATTGAAGTCATCTTGTGATGTTAGCAGGCAACTCTCTGATGGGCAGGTGAACTTTTTGTGCCTGTCTTTGAATCTCTAGTGCTGAGTATACGTACCTTACAGAGTGCTTTAGGATCATTAATACTGATATATACACTATATAAGACTAATACCTGGTAGTAAACGTGATGGATACACATTGTGTTGTAAGTGTTAATGTAGTTAAACTATCCATTGTAGTAAATTGTCACAAATGATTCCATTAATGAAATTAAGCTTTTACGACTGTTGGAACTGGTAACTCATGCTGCTAAGGAAACCGGGTACTTATGGAGAAGGTGTTGGTCGATTATTTCTACCCTTATTGTGTGGATTTTTACATAGCAAGTGAATGACAACTAGAATAGCCTTCAGTTGTATTCAGTCACCAAGGGCATTAGGCGTATTTTAAATGTTTCACCTACAGGAGGGAGGGGATGGGGTGGAGGGCTTAATTGTTAGTTACATGTATATGGACATTAAGGGTTTTAAACTAATCGATATACAAAGGAAAAGGTCGGAATGGATCAAGGTTACACATGGTGTATCTGAAGAATTTACCTGGTTTTATCAAAGGCACGACATCATGGGGAGATGTTTAACCTCAGAGACTTAACATTGGCTTAAAAATTCTATTGAATTTAAATTGTAGGATGTCTTTCAAAGGGTAAAATTTGACTGAATATATATTTGTGGGCAATTGAATATTGTGCTAATTGCTTACATTAATTTTTGTATAATTGAATATTAATTGCTGTTTTATATTGTATGAAGGTTTTGTGTTATTGAAAATATGGCAATGTCGTCCGAAGTATTTAGATTTCTATATCATAATTATATTAGTACATAAATAAAAAAATGGAGTCACTCAGACTGATAGACTGGTCTTCAAAATTAAATGGATACCTCATGTATGTTTGAAAAGAACTCGAGCTGGACTATATATCTCGATGGATTAGCGATTACCTGGTACTTTCTATCTAATTCTTAAACACGATAACCAAACATGTAAAAGGACTTCCAGATTACAGCTTAATACATGTAAATCTATAATGAACATTTAAGTACTGGTCAATTCCAGATACTCCGTAAAGTCAATACAATTTCCACTGGACAAATTTGCCTACAGGAGATAGTTGTGTACGTATCTGGGTATTTGACAAGGAAAAGTGTGTAAATATTGATACTAGTGATAAATATTGTATGGAGGTGTCACCTCTGTGTAGCCATAGGACAAATTCAGTATGTAAAGTGGCCATCTCACCAAGGATGAGAAAAAGTTGATCTGTTGGTAGATACAGTATCAGTTAGTCATTATAATCACTAATTAGAAATCAATACTCTTGTCGTTATGACATAGTATTGATTACTGCCCTATAGTAAAGTATAGAGGTAACTATAGACCCAAGTGGGTATGGATTTAAAGGGAAACACAGACTAGCCCAAACTTTGTGTCTGTTTCAGTGTTGTGTGAATAAAACTTCACTTATAAACCAATAACGATATTGTCAACAGATGTACGTCCAACATTTCGATGAGAAAATGTGTTAAAAAATAGTTAAATGATGAAAACTTACCTTAGACTTGATCCAGAGGGAGAAGTAATGAACTAGCTATATATACACTTACTATACTTTAGGAGGCCCTATCAACACACAGCTTGTGGTCATGACAACATGGATTTTACCCATAAGCCCCCTTACCGGTGCATGGGTCTGCCGAAGGTTTAAATACCTGTGCTGAATGAGTATATCCCATAGGTGTATAGGAGTGTTTAAAACTACGGTGTTCAAACTCTATTGTAGAGATAGACGCTTCAGTAGGTTTACAAGACTGGCTCTGCCTTACCAACGCAGGTGGAAATTTATTGTGTCATTATTTTCTGAATGTTTGACACCTTGTATGGGAAAATTGTTATCACAGGATAATCCATATGGAAGTTGAAGATTTATAAAATGACTCTTTCTGTAATTTGCAACAAATTTATTACCTGTTCACTTAATGGGTTCCTTTTGTTTGCGGATTAATGTATATATAAGCAATTATTTATCAAGAAAATGTTATAAAAATTTGTATCAACTCCGTGATTTCATATTGTCAGGTATATCAATGGATGATTTTAAATTAACTTGTTACACTATTATGTAATTTCTGCCGTTGTTTGGTTTAAGGGCATATAAACAGCTGCATTTTTTTGTTAGCAATAGCTATCTAGAAATGAATACCAGATCAATATATCCAGGCACTATCTATGCAACAACAGCATCACAAATACAAAACAAGTTTTATGCATGAAATTTAAATGCAATTAGGTTTTCTCTGCCTGATAAAATATTGTCAGAATACTTTAAGGGACATTGGCTTTTCTTTGCCTGATAAAATATTATTGTCAGAATCTTTCAAGACATCGGCTTCTCTCACCCTGATGAAATATCATCGTCAAAATCCTTCAGGACAATGGCCGGGTTAATTATTTTCTAAGTATTTTAAATACTTAGATAATGCCATCAGTATTTCATTGCTGGTAGGTATTAGAATTAAATGTTCATATGTTTCCACAGATAATTGAAAAACTAACAACATTTGCAGCTAGTGTTGTAAATAATATTAACAAAATGAAAAAGAAAACCGGATTTTCTCTTCCTTTCACATTTCTGGCTATAAATTTCAATAGTGTGTATGTAGTGATGATAAAAAGCTTTTTAAGTCTAATCATATTTTCACAAGTGTATCTAGTTCCGTGATTATAAATGAATCATATGAATTATTGATAAAGTAAAAGTTTTGTCAGCCAACCTTTATGACCACTTTTATCTATCGGACATTTAAACCTTTTAATGCTTGTCATAAATTATTTTCACTTTTCAAGAGGAAAATATATCAATACCTAAATGTACTTAACATGTTAAATAAAATGAAATACAATATGGAAGATATTAACTGGCTAAGTTTCAATTTCAAGTGAATATAGCATTTAATTGACTTCTAATTCAGATTTCTTAGAATGAGAAAAAACGTAAGGGTTAATATTGGGCTAATCATATTTTGAATGACAACCTGAATTATTTTGACTCGTAATCCTTAAGCTGTACATCATTAATGTTGTTTGATTGCGGAACTTGACAGGTGTTACGATTGGTAACAGTAGATCTATTGTATGTATCTAGTGGCCACAGATTAGCCCAGTCGGAGACAATCCTCGACCAACGCTTCAATGATTCTGTACTTTAGGTCTGCTACGTATAATGATTTTCTGATATTATGACTGAACATATCAGGTATAGATTATGTGCTATCATGTGGAATTTTTCAAATATTGCGACTGGAATACACAACCATACTTGTATGCTATACACTACGTAAAAACTTGTCTCGGTGATCATGACACGGGTTGGTATTCTTTTGTTTCTAAGTTAGTTAAGCATGCTTGAAATGCGATACTGTGACAAATGGATTTAAGAAAGATCACACCGATACAAGAGATAGCGTGGACTTTTGTACATTATTGAATATAACAAGTGCCCTTTGTAAATCAGGCTGGTTGACTGGCGATATAAGTATTTCAGTGACAGATCAACAGGCAATACAACTAATACCCAGTATTTCAGTGACTGGTCAGCAGGCAATACAACTAATACCCAGTATTTCATTGACTGGTCGACAGGCAATACAACTAATACCCAGTATTTCAGTGACTGGTCGACAGGCAATACAACTAATACCCTGTATTTCAGTGACTGGTCGAGAGGCAATATAACTAATAACCAGTATTTCAGTGACTGGTCATTGGGCAATATAACTAATACCTTGTATTTTAGTGACTGGTGGACAGGCAATATGACTAAAACCCAGTATTTCAGTGACTGGTCGACAGGCAATATAACTAATACCCTGTATTTCAGTGTGAAGCATATTGGTATGTTTTAGTTTGTATTTCGATATCAGAATTCTTTTGAAATATTATGAAACATTAATTTCCGTACTTTAATTAAGGAATAATTTGTCCAAGTAGGCCCACTTGAAGAACAATTATAATTTTCAAAGCCATATTCTAATAAAACCCTTGAAGCTAAAATATCATTTAAATTGTCTATAAGCTACCTTCTACCCACTTTAAAACACCCGTCATTATGTTGAAATGATATGTGTGTTCTGGTCCTGATTTAATTTACCTAGATATAAAACAGGTTTTGTCCTGAGATGTTCATTGTACTTCATTCATAGACTGTCTCCTTCTATTTAAAATTATTTTCTTATTAATACATCTACCTCGGTCTGTCACTGTCTGGCAATTAGTACAGTTTGTCTCATAACGGTTCCTGTATGACTATTCTTGGCTAATGAATGACAGTTTTGTTCCAGGTGCAATACAGGTACAATAGAAATCTGTTTTTATCCATTCTGTACTTGATGGTTCAAGTTTAAAGACTCGTTGATCTGTCGTACTGACAGTTATTGGAGCAACAGTGATTATTGAAGACTGTAGATTGGATGGTTTATGGTAAGACGTGAGATCAAATTCTGGTTCATAAATAAAATTTTGATATCTACAGTAATAGGTAATTATAAGGTCTGATTTTGAATCTTCAGTCGAATCCAGGAGAATTTTGATTGGAATATTTACGGATATGGTGACATCAGGTCTATAGATAGAATTTTGATTGCAATTTAAGTAAGAATGTCACGGGAGATCATGTTTGTAATGTTTGTAAGTTGAATTCTAATTGGAATATTGAATTGGTTAATAAGGGAGATCTGGTTCCTATTTGATAGTAGAAATTTTATTTCAGTATTTTACGGTAATGTTGAAACCTGTATGTTCGTAAGTGGAACTTTGATCAGAATATTTACGGTAGCATTGAGATCAGGTTTTGATATAGAAGTACATATGGGCGATCTGATGACAACGAACACCTTATCACTGTACAAAACTCTGACACATTGTACAGACACTGTACATACAATTTAAGTATTATGATACCTACAGGATTCCGTGATTATCCGACACATAACCTACATTATCGTATCAAATATTGCATGGAAAAAAAACTGCTTCAATAAGCGTTTTATTTCCGGAGATATAATTACCAGTGTATACTACTACCTGTTACAGGTAAGAATTATATGGAGATTTCAGAGGTGTATACTTTAGTTGTATGAAATTTTACGTGTATATAGGGATTTTTTCAAAGAAGATTATCAACATAACTAATGTACTATTGTAGTATCGACACATGCAGACACAGGGCTGATATAAAGGCCATGTATATTGTAACACACGTTCAGTTATCCACCAGCTCTAGAGTTTACATGGTCACAGTTGCAGTCGTCAACAAATTAAATCACTGTATTGTCTTGCTGACGAGTCTCGATCTTGTGGGTAATTGATGACAGACTAATCCTTGCTGGTATTGCAGCACAACATGGGCCTGTGTAGTGCTGGGTACCAGCAGGACCCTATATTGGTATCAGAAGTGAATTCCGTTGGATTGTTTCCATTAGTAAATGTAATGCAGACCTTTCTAATTGAACCCACTTTCACATTGTTGTTTTGTGTCTCTCTGTGCCGTCTGTTATTTTTTGTATGGTTCTAGCTTTCTCCCAGTGGACTTTCAATAGAATTCAATCATACAAGGATTAAAATTCTGATAGAAGACTTACTGGTTGTATGAACATTTCCATCGATAATATTCAAATACACAATAACAATGCCTATTTATGTCTCCGTTCTGATAGTTAGAATTAGATTTCAATCTCACATTGTCAATAAAACTTAAATGGCAATGCTAAGCTGTTTGAATATTGAAATTGGTTCAACAATTGTTCCTGAACATTGATTCAGTATTTGTTTCTGTGACCTTGGTTCAATATCTGTTGATGCCCATGGTTCAGTATTCACTGTTGTGCCCTGTTATATTTTGTTCTGTGACCTTGGTTCAGTGTTTGTTGCTGTGACCTTAGTTCGGTGTTTGTTTCTGTGACCTTGGTTCACTGTTTGTTTCTGTGACCTTGGTTCATTGTGTGTTTCTTTGACCTTGGTTCAGTGTTTGTTTCTGTGACCTTGGTTCAGTATTTGTTTCTGTGACCTTGGTTCAGTGTTTGTTTCTGTGACCTTGGTTCAGTGCTTGTTACTTTGACCTTGGTTCAGTATTTGTTACTGTGACCATGGTTCGGTTCAGCATTTGTTTCTGTGACCTTGGTTCAGTACTTGTTTCTGTGACCTTGGTTCAGTATTTGTTTCTGTGACATTGGTTTAGTATTTGTTTCTGTGACCTTGGTGCAGTGTTTGTTTTTGTGACCTTGGTTTAGTATTTGTTTCTGTGACATTGGTTTAGTATTTGTTTCTGTGACCTTGGTTCAGTGTTTATTTCTGTGACCTTGGTTCAGTGTATGTTACTGTGACCTTGGTTCATTATTTATTTCTGTGACCTTGGTTCAGTGTGTGTTACTGTGACCTTGGTTCAGTATTTATTTCTGTGACCTTGGTTCAGTGTATGTTACTGTGACCTTGGTTCAGTATTTATTTCTGTGACCTTGAATGATATTCCTGAATGTTCAAGAAAAATAATACAAAAATAAACATTGTCTAATCTGATCAAATCTGTTGTTGTCAGTAACATGAAAGCCTTGTCTTTCAAATTCATACTTTAGGACCAGATTTTGTAACATGTACATGAATGACCTCACTCTGAACTATCCAATCTAGTCTGAACAACCTTTTGACCTTGAATTCAAACTCCTCTGTACATCAATCCCCTTCTACATCTGGCCCCTTTTAATCCAGTCACCTTTAAATTCAGCCCTTCTGTAACACACAATTCAACCTCGACTCAAAAATTAACCCCCAGTGTATCCAGCCCCTTCTATATCTGACCCATCTAAATTCAGCCCCTATCTAACACACAATTCAATCTCGACTCAAAAATTAACCCCCAGTGTATCCAGCCCCTTCTACATCTGACCCCTCACAATTCAGCCTCTATCTAATACACAATTCAATCTCTGACTCTAAAACTAGCCCCCCCCCCCCCCCACACACACACACACTCATACATGATTCAGTCTTGCCTGTATAGAAGGTAAGATGAAGCTTTCTAATGAGAAAAAAACCCTAAATGATTGAGAGAGTGTTGTACAGGTGAACCTGTTGCTAAGGACTGTGTTTACAGACCACAGGTGTGAAGGCTCCGTCAACCGCCAAAAAGATTTCAGGAATGGACTGGGGAAGGATTATAGGTTAAGCTGTGGTTATGGTGTGAGCTACTACATTTCACAGGATGTGTGGTACACTTAGGCAAAGTTTTATACAGTTAGTGACAAGTTGTGTGGTACATTTGTAACAAATTGGTCTCTTACAGCAAATCAATAATCATCATAGTACTTAAAAGGCTATGTATTCGAGCCGGATGTCATAAATCTATATTTCTTTTTCAAGTGAAATATCATAATGGTTAGAGATAGGGGGACAGAATCAATATGTCTACAAGGGGAAGGGAAACGCTGTATAGGTTTTTATTTTGTTGAAAAAAAACTCAGAATCAAGCAGTAGGGAATTTTTTGCCATTTGTTTTAACATACTGAAAATGTTCAATTAAATTTTCATGAAATTTTAAATTCAATTAATGTATGTCTTTTCAATTATTTTGAAATTATCAGTTTAAATACCCTCCCCCCCCCCCCCCCCCCCCCCCCCCCCCTCTCCTCCATCACAGAAATATGAAAAACTGACATACAAAGGACTTATTCCAGATATACACTATTCTGTATGTGTTAACACATTAGGTCTATTTCAGCAAGTTCTCTCTTGCCTTGTTCTCATGAATCATATTGCAAATAAAATAACGATGTCCTGTAAAGCTTTAGATATCATCACCACGTCTTATCATTTATTAATTGTAACTGAATATTACCATTGATTTTATGCCGTACTGCCATAGTGATGGAAAGGGTTGATTGATGTGTCCTACACATCGGTAATGTTATCTCTGGGTATTGATACAATACAATACCTGTATGTTAAAGTTTCCCATACCTAGTAATATACTTCCCCTCCCACACGTAGGGTCAGGATAATGTCAGGGCTACGTTTAGGGGCTCACCGATACAATACAACCTAAAAAGTAGCTTACTCATTTAATACGTGTGTGAATATACTGTATTTTAAAACTTAGTAGTGCTATTTTTTGGGTTGAATATTTATTATGTCCGATTCATGGGCTATATAATAAACACAACTGGTAATTTAATTGAACTGCAGCAGATTGCATGTACAGAAGTCCTCCTATAAATACACAGTATAATTCGTAATGAAGTATATTCTGTCGTGCTTAATGTGTCACGCTAGATATTCTGATACATAATATTCAAGATTCTTATCAGGATCATATTAACAGAACTGTATTTTTTTTGGTTCCTAACCAACCAGAAATAGTATGAACTGTTGTGTTCTGAGTGTATCGCCTATGAACAGCTAGAGTAATTTTGTAGTAGCTGGTGGCTACTTCACTGAATAATATAATAGAGGTCTGTTATATGTATAAAGAAAATTTGGAGTAAAATGTCTGTTAAACTACATACAAGGAGACTCCGCTTCAAAATCACCCCGGCTGTTGTCTGGATAATAAATCCAACAAACAAATAAACAAAAGAACGTGTAATAAAAAATACATATTTTATTATTGTCAATTATTTATATCCAACAGTATTCTGGACAAGATGTCTATAGCGTACATTATAACTCAGTAACAGTGCAACAGTACATAAAATTACAGCTTGGGGATGTTGACATTGATCTCCAAGTTCATATTCTGTTTACATTATGATAAAATCTTCGTGGAAAAAACTAAGCATAATAAAACAAGACAAATATAACTCTCACCATGATAACTTATGATGCAAATTCAGACAGGAAGTGTTTGATAGGATTTGATAAGATATATAGTGGTACATGTAATACCATCTATGGTCCTGAAGAATTATATTAATGCTACCTACTTATCCACAAATAAGCCCCAGGAGTGTCCACAAATAAGCCTAAATGAAGAACAAGCCCCTTCTTCATTTTTGCAGAATAAGAATAAGCCCCTCTTTCATTTTTGCAGAATCATCAGTTCTCAGATAATTAGCTGAAAGTGGTTCCCTGCAATTAAGCTCTCCTCGAACTTATATGCTAAATCTTTTTGCTACAGAAGGGGCCTTAATTATTTGAGGAAAGATACGATATGAGAAAATTATTGATATCTTTAAAATTTATGTAAAGGTTCTATGTCGGTATGTAGTATGTATAATGTTTATGGGATGTAGAACCAGGTCTGGAAAGATGTTAAATATTAATTTAGGGGGTCACAGTGTCCCCACACTTAATCAGTAGCTCTCCACCTCTGGGTTGAGAGTTTGAAACCCATGTGGGGCAGTTGCCAGGTACTGACTGTAGGCCGGTGGATTTTTAGCCCACCATCTGATGATGGTGGGCTATTCAAATCGCCCTGCGTCCGTGGTCCGTGGTCCGTCCGTCCGTCCGTCCGTCCCTCCGTCCGTCCGTCCGTCCGTCCCTCCGTCCGTCCGTAAACAATTCTTGTTATCGCTAATCCTCAGAAAGTACTGAAGGGATCTTTCTCAAATTTCATATGTGGGTTCCCCTTGGTGCCTAGTTATGCATATTGCATTTTGAGACCAATCGTAAAACAACATGGCCGACAGGCAGCCATCTTGGATTTTGACAATTGAAGTTTGTTATCGCTATTTCTGAGAAAGTACTCAAGGGATCTTTCTCAAATTTCATCTGTAGATTCCCCTTGGTGCCTAGTCATGCATATTGCATTTTGAGACCAATCGGAAAACAACATGGCCGACAGGCAGCCATCTTGGATTTTGACAATTGAAGTTTGTTATCGCTATTTCTGAGAAAGTACTGAAGGGATCTTTCTCAAATTTCATATGTAGGTTTCCCTTGGTGCCTAGTTATGCATGTTGCATTTTGAGACCTATCGGAAAACAACATGGCCGACAGGCAGCCATCTTGGATTTTGACAATTGAAGTTTGTTATCGCTATTTCTGAGGAAGTACTGAAGAGATCTTTCTCAAATTTCATATGTAGATTCCCCTTGGTGCCTAGTTATGCATATTGCATTTTGAGATCAATCGGAAAACAACATGGCCGACAGGCAGCCATCTTGGATTTTGACAATTGAAGTTTGTTATCGCTATTTCTGAGAAAGTACTGAAGGGATCTTTCTCAAATTTCATATGTAGGTTTCCCTTGGTGCTTAGTTATGCATATTGCATTTTGAGACCAATCGGAAAACAACATGGCTGACAGGCAGCCATCTTGGATTTTGACAATTGAAGTTTGTTATCGCTATTTCTGAGGAAGTACTGAAGGGATCTTTCTCAAATTTCATATGTAGATTCCCCTTGGTGCCTAGTTATGCATATTGCATTTTGAGACCAATCGGAAAACAACATGGCCGACAGGCAGCCATCTTGGATTTTGACAATTGAAGTTTGTTATCGCTATTTCTGAGAAAGTACTGAAGGGATCTTTCTCAAATTTCATACGTAGGTTTCCCTTGGTGCCTAGTTATGCATATTGCATTTTGAGACCTATCGGAAAACAACATGGCCGACAGGCAGCCATCTTGGATTTTGACAATTGAAGTTTGTTATCGCTATTTCTGAGGAAGTACTGAAGGGATCTTTCTCAAATTTCATATGTAGATTCCCCTTGGTGCCTAGTTATGCATATTGCATTTTGAGACCAATCGGAAAAAACAACATGGCCGATAGGCAGCCATCTTGGATTTTGACAATTGAAGTTTGTTATCGCTATTTCTAAGAAAGTACTCAAGGGATCTTTCTCAAATTTCATATGTCGGTTTCCCTTGGTGCCTAGTTATGCATATTGCTTTTTGAGGCCAATCGGAAAACAACATGGCCGACAGGCAGCCATCTTGGATTTTGACAATTGAAGTTTGTTATCGCTATTTCTGAGAAAGTACTGAAGGGATCTTTCTCAAATTTCATATGTAGATTCCCCTTGGTGCCTAGTTATGCATATTGCATTTTGAGACCAATCGGAAAACAACATGGCCAACAGGTAGCCATCTTGGATTTTGTCAATTGAAGTTTGTTATCGCTATTTCTGAGAAAGAACTGAAGGGATCTTTCTCAAATTTCATATGTAGGTTTCCCTTGGTGCCTAGTTATGCATATTGCATTTTGAGACCAATCAGAAAACAACATGGCCGACAGGCAGCCATCTTGGATTTTGACAATTGAAGTTTGTTATCGCTATTTCTGAGAAAGTACTGAAGGGATCTTTCTCAAATTTCATATGTAGGTTTCCCTTGGTGCCTAGTTATGCATATTGCATTTTGAGACCTATCAGAAAACAACATGGCCGACAGGCAGCCATCTTGGATTTTGACAATTGAAGTTTGTTATCGCTATTTCTCAGAAAGTGCTGAAGGGATCTTTCTCAAATTTCATATATAGGTTCCCCTTGGTGCCTAGTTATGCATATTACATTTTAAGACCTATCAGAAAACAACATGGCCGACAGGCAGCCATCTTAGATTTTGACAATTGAAGTTTGTTATCGCTATTTCTCAGAAAGTAATGAAGGGATCTTTCTCAAATTTCATATTTAGGTTCCCCTCGGTGCCTAGTTATGCATATTGCATTTTGAGACTAATCGTAAAACAACATGGCCGACAGGCAGCCATCTTAGATTTTGACAATTGAAACTTATTATCGCTATTTTACAGAAAGTACTGAAGGGATCTTTCTCAAACATTTTTATAAGTTCCCCTTGGTCTGTAGTTCTGCATATTGCATCTTGGGACCAATAGGAAAACAATATGGCCGACAGGCAGCCATCTTGTATTTTAACAATTGAAGTTTGTTATCGCTATTTTACAGAAGGTACTGAAGGGATCTTTCTCAAATTTCATATGTAGGTTCCCCTTGGTCCCTGGTGTTGCATTTTGGGACCAATCCGAAAACAACAGACAGCCATTATTGCTAAATCTTAAATTTTATATATAGGTTCCCCTTGTTTGAAAGTACTAGAGGGCTGTTTCTGAATTTACACAGATTAGTAAGACTTAGAGGAAGGGAAAAGTAGAGAAAAGATCAATCTGACATGGAACCTATAAAGATCATTCAATGGTGGGCGCCAAGATCCCTCTGGGATCTCTTGTTTCCAGGTAGTATGGCTTTACTCCACCTCCAAAACCTGACAGGTCCTTAAATGACCCTTCTCTGTTAATTGGATGTTAAACAAAATAAACCAAACCAAACTTAACCAAGATATTAAATACCTTTGACAAAAAGGTGATGAGTTTATGGTAATATTAGTGTTTATTTTATGTCAGGTAGATAAAATTTTGAGGACAGCACATTATGTTTATCTCACTGTCAATGGAAAAACCTTCTTTATAGGGAGGTACAGTATTTTGTCTCGTTATCTTCTGTAGAAAATATTATAGATCAAATGGAATCCTATTACACTTGTAGACAGACCACTTGAGATTCGTTAATATCACCAGCTGTAAATGATCTTCAGATATATATCATCAGTCAGATTTTAGAGGAAAATTAATGATATATATATATTGTGGGTGTCGGCTATCTAGGTATTTTATTGCTTGTGAAGACTCCCAAACAAGCAATACATTAGTGTAGTCCAGTAAGATTTGATTGTCATTTTGTTAAAATAATTGTGATACTGTATCGATCCTTAAAAAAACCTCCTTTCACTTGTGACAAAAGGTTAAAATTGGGGAGGGGCTTATTTGCAAGTCTTCACTCTCCGATATAATTATGTCCAAGTACTGAAAAGGGCTTATTTGTGAGTTGGGGCTTATTTTCTGAATAATTCGCTAATTAATGTATTAATATTTGTCCATGTTATGAATGGACATGGCAATTGCCTCCATTTGTCTTCCTATTTTTACTGCATGAATGGTTCCAAAATTAGTTTCTATTTGTAAGTATATACCTATGTTCATAGCTTTTCCTGAGAGCTTTTTGGGGGTCAAAATGGTGTCTAATTCCCAATTGAAATTAATTTTAATCTAAGCCAAATTTCAAAAATTTGCAGTTTATTCCTGAAAAGTTTCCTTCCTCATTCACCGATTTTTATCCAAAAATGATGCAAAAAGTCGCAATCTCAACTAAACCTGCATAAAAAAGCCCCTATGCTTCTCTTTCTTCCTAGAATTTGAATAATAATTCAGCGTGGATAAGTAAAATGAGATAGGGATTATGTTACTCAAGGATTTCTTGAGAAAATTTATCTTGAGTAAGTCAAATGTGAATGACTTGTGAAATTCTGTTGAAAATTTATTGAGTAAATGCCTCTAGACATATAAAATAACCCATATAACTAATCACAACCTCAACCATTTCCCTGACAAGGAATAAACGGTAGTGAATGGGAGAGTTGATATAAAACTTGCTTTTGGATTCAAGAGCTTATCGTACGGCAATCTAGTGTTCAGAAAAGGTAAAAACACTGCCAACCTACCCGTAGCTAGCCATAAATTCTACCACAAACCGAAATAAGAACTGATCCTATACTGACATATAAGGTCGCGGATGTATAGGGAGAGGATTTAGATCCCTGTAGGTGGGCTGTCTCTTGCGTAAGTGTAGCAGTTGTTCTATTGATCCTACAACGTCTTGTGTCACCGGGCATTTAATTTATGATAAACACATAAGAAGCTTTGATAACTCAGTTCTGCTTTGTTCGGATATGCTTGAGTGTAAATATTTTCTCATAATATTTTCTTTTTATCCTCGTAGCAGATCATCAAAGTTGTATTGATTATGAAAGGTCATTGGATCTATTGAAAAGGATTGAGTAATATATCTGTACGGAGTTTCAATATCAACTCAACACTGAAGTAAAAGCACTTTCATTCCTTCCACACTGTATTACCATGTTAAAGGAAGCAGTGGAAATGAAATGAATTAAGATATATTCATCAGGCTTGCTATGAATATTCATGAGTCTGTGTAGGTCAGGGTTGTGTATTGACTGTAAGATTTATGTGTTGTAGTTGAAGCATTGTCTTTTGTAGACATTGTTATTTGATATTAGGGTGAACAATGGTTTTCAATTAACTTATCGGTCAAGTGTAAACTGTAAATGTTCAAGTAGTTTAAATTTTTTTTTTTTTTAAATACATAAATATAAAAAACTAATACTACAACATTGACTCATGAAAGTAATAGAAAGTGACCTGGTTTTCTCTCTCTTAAGTCAAAGTATATTTATTTCATACATAAAGATTATTATCTAGGTGTTACTAAAATGGATCTGAAGACATTCTTATTTTAGAGAATTGGTTCTAGACCAGACTTAGAATAATAAAATATACAAAGACTTCAAACTTTGGACTGTTAAAATAACTGGTGATTTGAGTATGCATATGTTTACACCCACATAAGGGTGTAATACCAGCGGTGTCGAGATCAGAGATCATTGTCAGTCGGCCAATGTTTGGTTAAAACACAGACGTGTGAAATCACTAGGCAGTATTTACCTCATCGTAACCACTAGAGGCTCAGCCTTACCGCTACATACCTGGTACAATACAACACTGTAGATATCCCAATGAGACACATAAATGTTCTGTAGATGGTCGGATATACCAGTATTTGATTTTAAAACAGCAGCAAAGATTATAATGTGGGTGTACATGTCAGGAGTTTGATTATGGAAAAGCTCAGTTATATATGCATGGTGTTTGGATAATATGCAGCTTTCTACTTTACCTTGAAAATGAAATGGTTTCAAAACGATTGTAGGAATGAAACACAAGTCACTCACATCTATCCCTGCAAGTTGAGACACAAATTTAAATATCAACATGTACACATTAAGGCTTTTTAAGAAAACTGTAGCAAGAAAACATTTTATACCGTATTTTGTTACAAATATCTTTTTTTAAAGTCATTTTGATAGGTATTAAAACATTCTATACAAGACTATTGAGCATCAATGTGAAATCCAAAGTGTCTGGATTATGGAGGTCCTTAAGCTTACTGTCCAGTATAAACCAAAGTGTCTGGATTATGGAGGTCCTTACTGTCCAGTATTAACCAAAGTGTCTGGATTATGGAGGTCCTTACTGTCCAGTATTAACCAAAGTATCTGGATTATGGAGGTCCTTACTGTCCAGTATTAACCAAAGTATCTGGATTATGGAGGTCCTTACTGTCCAGTATTAACCAAAGTATCTGGATTATGGAGGTCCTTACTGTCCAGTATTGACCAAAGTGTCTGGATTATGGAGGTCCTTACTGTCCAGTATTAACCAAAGTATCTGGATTATGGAGGTCCTTACTGTCCAGTATTGACCAAAGTGTCTGGATTATGGAGGTCCTTACTGTCCAGTATTAACCAAAGTGTCTGGATTATGGAGGTCCTTACTGTCCAGTATTGACCAAAGTGTCTGGATTATGGAGGTCCTTACTGTCCAGTATTGACCAAAGTGTCTGGATTATGGAGGTCCTTACTGTCCAGTATTAACCAAAGTGTCTGGATTATGGAGGTAACCGTCCAGTATTAACCAAAGTATCTGGATTATGGAGGTCCTTACTGTCCAGTATTAACCAAAGTATCTGGATTATGGAGGTCCTTACTGTCCAGTATTAACCAAAGTGTCTGGATTATGGAGGTCCTTACTGTCCAGTATTAACCAAAGTGTCTGGATTATGGAGGTCCTTACTGTCCAGTATTAACCAAAGTGTCTAGATTATGGAGGTAACCGTCCAGTATTGACCAAAGTGTCTGGATTATGGAGGTCCTTACTGTCAAGTATTAACCAAAGTATCCGGATTATGGAGGTCCTTACTGTCCAGTATTGACCAAAGTGTCTGGATTATGGAGGTCCTTACCGTCCAGTATTAACCAAAGTGTCTGGATTATGGAGGTCCTTACTGTCCAGTATTAACCAAAGTATCTGGATTATAGAGGTCCTTACTGTCCAGTATTAACCAAAGTATCTGGATTATTGAGGTCCTTACCGCCCAGTATTAACCAAAGTGTCTGGATTATGGAGGTCCTTACTGTCCAGTATTAACCAAAGTATCTGGATTATAGAGGTCCTTACTGTCCAGTATTAACACAATTGTCAGAAGAATTGTTGAGAATCTTAGTTTTACATACCAGTAGTTTCTAAAACAAAACATTTCTGTAGTAACTCGGAAATTAGGAAAATTGTATTTCTAGAGTAACTCCTGTATTGAGAGATTTGTATTTCTAGAGTAAATCTTGTATTAGGAGATTTGTATTTCTAGAGTAACTTGGGTATCAGGAGATTTGTACTTCTAGAGTAACTTGGGTATCAGGAGATTTGTACTTCTAGAGTAACTCGGGTATTAGGAGATTTGTATTTCTAGAGAAACCTGGGTATTAGGAAATTTGTATTTCTAGAGTAACCTGGGTATTTGTATTTCTAGAGTAACTCGGGTATTAGGAGATTTGTATTTATAGAGTAACTCTGGTATTAGGAGATTTGTATTTCTAGAGTAACCTGGGTATTAGGAGATTTGTATTTCTAGAGTAACCTGGGTATTAGGAGATTTATATTTCTAGAGTAACCTGGGTATTAGGAGATTTGTATTTCTAGAGTAACTCTGGTATTAGAAGATTTGTATTTCTAGAGTAACTCTGGTATTAGGAGATTTGTATTTATAGAGTAACCTGGGTATTAGGAGATGTGTATTTCTAGAGTAGCCTGGGTATTAGGAGATTTGTAATTCTAGAGTAACTCGGGTATTAGGAGATTTGTATTTCTAGAGTAACCAGTTTAAGGAGATTTGTATTTCTAGAGTAACCTGGGTATTAGGAGATTTGTATTTCTAGAGTAACTCTGGTATTAGGAGATGTGTATTTCTAGAGTAACTCGGGTATTAGGAGATTTGTAATTCTAGAGTAACTCGGGTATTAGGAGATTTGTATTTCTAGAGTAACTCGGGTATTAGGAGATTTGTATTTCTAGAGTAACTTAAGTGTATTTCTGCAAATTAACAAAAGTTTCTTGGACAGTGAGCTTAACTGAGTAATCTATAAATAATTACTGGATTGATAAGTTTCTATTGTATATTTTAAGGATATACTGGAATATGTTTTTACAGGATAGTAATTTCCGTTAACAGAACAGTTGAATTGGAGATGAGAGCATTTCTTGATAGTTTCCCGAGTTGCCTTATTGAATTCAAAATCTGTGTCTGTGTAAAGGTCTTGTGTAATGAAATACCGGGCTTTTTCTCTCCGCTAACAATGATTTCTAAAGATAAGGTTTGACGGAAATCAAATTGATATGTCGATTTGTAAGTTAGACATGGTACCAAGATCACACAATAACTATTGATTATGGGGGCAGCATTCAGGCTAGAAAAATGTAAGTTTGAAATGAGGAGAGATTAGGGTGAGATTACAACAGGTTCTACAAGTGGACTGGGACTGGCTGATTTCCATTCTTTACTAAATACTACATTGTGTTATTGAGAATCACTGTGTAGGCTCCTCACTGAGGTAAAATTAATGTTCGACCTGTCAGTTCGGGATTAGCTTCTTAGCTAAAGGAAACATTTCTGTACATTGCGTAAAGAACAAGCACATGATATGGTGTTATTTTTTAGCCTACTATCCGATTTAGCCAACCATTGTCAGATGTAGGGTTTTCCTGAAATTTCTTTGAATCCATGGTCCTTCTTTTAGCCTAAATAATTGAAACTTTTAAAGACCCATGCTCCATATAGGACCTGGTTGTGCTTGTCTCATGTCAAACTTCATTTGATGTTCAAGATGGCCATCTACTGCAATTTTGAATTTTGATCTAAGATCTGAGCTTAATGCAATTACTCAGGAAGACTGCAGTTATGTTGAAATCTTCTTTAAACTTCTTCAGTATGACTCATTTGAATTTTCAAAATGGCCACTATTCACCATATTAGATTCTGACATTTCGAGATTGTTATACTGTTTATATCTCAGGAACTACTGACTGGATCATTATGATGTATCTTAGAAGGGATACTCAGTTTATGAGTTTTTGTTTTTTATGTCACATATTTTACTTGTTCAGATTTTCAAGATGGTCGCTAGCCACTATGTTTTCACATTGAAGATTATTAGCCTTATTTTTTAAGAACTGCTCATTTGATCTTGTAACTAGAGACTTGAGGGCATAGGGTCTTATGGTATGCCACACCATGAGCCTGATTGGACATCCAAGATGGCTGCCAGTGGCCATTTTGAATCTTTACATATATTCTTGTTACACTTTTACTGTTTTAGTGAATGTATTGCATGATACACTCTTTTTAAGAGGACAATTTTGAGAACAGCAGAATGGATTTTAGAACATATTACTACATAGTTCAATCAATGGAATAATGAATGCCATCAATGTAAGAGATATTTAAGAAGAATGGTGAGAAAAGTTAAAAATTAAATAGAACCAATAAGAATCATCAGTGGTGTTGTCTCCCAGGATCTCCAGCATATAACTTTCACACACAACAATCACATCATGTGGGTGGTCAGATGACACATTGATAGCACAGTTGACTTACATCTAGAAGACCAGGGTTCGATCCTCTGATCAAACGTTAAATGGTTTTACTGTACTGGATTTCACCCGCCAGACCACGTGAGTTAAATATCTCCTGGTATTCTGCTTTCCTCCCACAAAAAGATTCCTCATGAGCTTCCATCTGGGCCAACAAGCATTGTTAATATCAGTTGATATAATTTCTTCAGTAGTTATTGTAAAATGATTAAACAGTTTATGTATAGTTTTAGCTACATCTTGGTGAATGTGTGGTTTTCAGAGGGTCTAGTTGTACACTTTAGAGGCCATGTAGGTAGAGGTGTAAGAATTGTACCTGCTGCCCCCATTGCATAATTGTATCTAGATCTCTTCTTTCTTATCTTTCTTCTTACTATTGTTTCCCTTGACAGTGCCTCACTTTTGGCCTTTATCTGAGCGTTTGCCACTGTGAGGAAGGCTTTAGGTTCTATCTCCTGGCCGAGACATACCAAATCTAGTCTTGAAAATTGGTTGTCGATACTCCTGCTTAACACTCAGCATTTAGGCAGTGGGATGACTGGTATATGCCTGTTGTCAATATAATGTGACCAGGTGGGGTGTCCTGCTGGGTGTCTTCGGCAGTATGCTGCAGTGAGGTTGCACTATAAATCGGCAAAAGTTCCGGCCTATCACAAGGAGACTTAACACAAACAAATTGCAGCCTCCCAAAACACACATACGCACTCACCACACGCATGCATATTATCACATACACGTGAGGCCGTCCTTAAATGACCTTAGCTGTTGTTAGGACATTAAACAAATAAAACCAAACCAAACCAAACCAAGTTAGTAAGTTAACACTAAAGCATACATTAGTAATTAAGTGAACACTTTTTAGCGTACATTAAGTTAGAGGAGACCTGGGTGTGTGCCTGTACCCGTCAGTGTGGACAGAATTTTGTGTACACATCTGTCTGAGTCCCTTTCCTTTAGACAGACGCAAAATGCTAAGCAGGTTTTTATTTCAATGAAAATCTTTATATGATTGTTAGAACTCTTTATCAAATGGAATTGTATATTCATAAATGTGAGAGTTGATAATTTAAATACCAGTGTTAGATCTACTTGAGTCAGATTAAGGTCAAAGTTCTCCTATATTCTTATAAAAGCTAACTTTTATACCTCAGTTTATTAAAATATTAAAATCTAAGTGAACACTTTTTAGATGCTTTTTGTTTTTTTTATATATTTTAGTATCATTTATGATAATTTTTCTCTGAAAGGAAAAATATTGAATTTCATTTGAGAGAGTTTAAACACCTTTTGACTCATTTTACATGTAAACTCATGAGGCAACTCTATTTGAATATTGAACAGAAATGATTTTACACTTAAGAGTTGTATATATAGTTTCATTGAAAGTAAACATGTCTGTGTTGGAGTAGTGCTAATTATGAAGTATTGAACTGGATTATTTGATTTGAACTGAGGTTTATATTTATATATGTAAATAGTGTTTGCTTTTCGGGTCAGTTCTAAGGTAGACGGGGTGCCTGTTGTGATATTCGTGATTTGAAGGTCAAAGTTAGGTCTTTCATATATTCATTGCAGGTCACGTTATGACAATTAACATTTAATTCTATCCTGACAAAGTTAGCCATAGAAAGAAAATTCTAGAGAGGATTTAATATTAGTTTTGAATGGAAAATATACCCTTAACATACAGTACACATCCCATATCACACATCATTAGTCCCCTATTAGTAAAACAAAGGGTAATATAGGTTGCCTCCCCGTCCGTCTGCCAGCGTCTGTCCACTCAAGCAGTTTTCCCCACTTTTGTCAGCCATGCTTAAAGCGTTATGTTGGTGAAAGTTGGTATGTAACTTCAGTATGAGTAGCTTCAGATCAGTTTCCAGTTTCTGGGTTTTTGGGTCAAGGTCAAGGTCACTGTTACATGTTTTAGTGGGGACTGGTAGGGGACATGTGTTGCTTTGGCAGGTTTGGAAGGTTCCCTGATTTTGTCTTGTTCTTATTTTCATAAAATATTGGGTGAAAAAATATGCATACTGATTTCATAAGAATTTCTATTCACCCAAATAATGTTCATATTTTAAAAATATGTGTAATCCAGGACAATTATCATTACCATTCATGGTTCCAAAACACATAGGAAGGGGTCTGAATATAATAAAATGGTATGTTGGTCCATATTTATCATACTAAAAGTTCAATATTCATACAATCTTTTAGAGTTTGTTAGCACCAGATTCCATAAATATGGTTAACACTTGTTGAAGTAAGATATATCTGATATATAGTTTGTTTGACTTTCGTCATAAAGATTAATGGAGCTTTAAAATGTAATGATATGTCTAACTAAGACATCATATAGACAGACAGACTGACAGACAAATAGACAGACAAATAGACAGACAAATATACCAATAAACAGAAAAAAGAAAGATTGTAATGCCTCTTTCATAGGTCAGTGACTGATTTTTGAAACCACTACGACGTTGCTTTCACCAAAGATTTTTGCTGTAAAAAATGTATGCGTAGAAGACTTCTTTCAGCATTTTCAGACCCAGAAAATAACATACACAGGTCACATTCACTGGCACACCAATAACATTTATTCTGACTTTGTATTTTACAGGTCGGAGTACTAGATGTGGACATATGTGGACCATCAATTCCCAGGATCTTAGGTGTGGAGGGGGAACAGGTAAGTGGTTCACAACACAGGGGCTTGAGAAGATCCTGTGGTTCATATTTCACAAGCTATGGTTCACTTTACAGGGGCTTGGCAATATAATATATTTTACTTATTTTTACTTACAAAACCTATGAGGATATCAGAGATGACTTATGAATATATGTAGTTTTCCCTCAAATGGAATAAGCCATTTTAAGCATTATTTTGGTTTTGACATTTTAGGTCCATCAGAGTGGATCTGGCTGGTCCCCAGTGGTAAGTTATGATATTTTTTTCTTTTTAACAAATCCATGTGGTTGTTGTTGTGTCAGCCTTGACCTTGATGTCATCTGACTGTACTGAATATTGAATTCAGTTCTGTAGCAACAATGTTCAGCCTAAAGCCTATAATGAATGGCCTTATTACCAGACATTATTTGCTTCTTGCTGGATAAAAGATAGCATTTAACAAAATCATTATTTTATGGCAGGTGAAATTTGTTAAATTGAATAATTTTGTCAAAAGTTACATGCCACTGACAGATATACAAGGATAATAGGATATATATGTTTTCTACAATGAAGTGGACATAAGAAAAAACTTCTTTAAGGGATTTTGGTTTATGATTAAACATATTCAGATGATTAAGGACTGTATACTTCTGTATATATCAAAGTGAATGTACAAGATGATACAGATGACAGTGTCGTCGCCATGGCAGCATTTGAAGGTCACCAAACATACAGACTTGTTTGACATCATTTTACCTTGATCTTGTATTCTATTGTGTTATAGTGTGTATTGATTTGACGGACCTTAGATACTAATTAACCGAGTATTTACACTGGTCTATTGTAAAAGGCTTTCCTAGGGACACACGGTTCAATCTAATTAATACAGCGATTACTGGTATTCTGCTTCTGAAAAATAGATTTTTAGAGACGGAAGATTTGAGCAAGAGAATATAAATGTCAATACTGGATTCAGGAGATTTGGTCATAGATTTAAAGGATAGGTTTAGATTTAGGTTGATATCGATGGTTATCTAACAGAAAACACAGACCAAAAAAAATTTTTTTTAACAAGTTCGGATTCTGCAAATGCCTACAGATTAGTGAGTTCAGATCTGGTAGCCAGATTCTAAATGTACAAGTATACAGAACAAGGCCATCTTAGATACCAGTACAGGTTGATGATATAGATGTACAATTTTCAGTTTGCTGTCCATTGAATATGTAAAATATTTCAACAAGACTGTTTTCACACATTTTACAAGCCTCAAGTGTATGGCCGTACCTTAGGGTCAAGTTGGGTGATGACATAATTTAACATCACTGTATCATACTTGGATAAAATCTTTTATTCATGGACACATGGGTCAAATGTATTAAAATCATTAAAATCTTCTTCTAATAAACCACCATACTTAAAGTCAAATGCCATTAAGATTTCTAGTTTGTATAAAAGCAATTCTGTCAACAATGGCTTTTTGATGAGACATTAAAACATATTTCCCAAAGTTGATTTAAGTAAATAACGGATTAACAGTATGGTTAGTGATATTGACCGTTTGACCTTTTGTGTTACAATTTTAAAGGTCAAGGTTACAGAAGAAAGTTAAAAAATATCAGGATAAAAAAGTAAAATGTTTAAATATGATATTGTTTATTTATCTCTCAGTATTTCTAGATGTAGTTGATATCATTTCGAAAAAAAAAAAAACAAATATAAAAAATTGCAGTATCATGGGAATGGATTTCTCACAGACTTTACGACTCCATCACTGTACCACTACAGTTTATGGGCACAGTTTTGTCAGGGTTAAACAGTATTACATCTAAAAACCTATAACAGTCCAGGATCAGGCCTATATCAAACTCTACGTGTAGGCATGCTTCTGATAACCCTGCCTGGTGATTAGTTTCCCATGCAGAACTTGTGGACTGAATAATTAATGGGCGTAATATATTGTGTTGGAAAGGAATTTGTTGTGTTCATTAATAGTGACTATAGGTGTTGTCATGGAGCATAGAACATGCCAACAAGATCTGATCTGATTAGACTAGTAGGAAATGAAAAAAAAAAAAAAATGGCAGGGATGGGTCGTTTTAAATATTGATGTTAACAGTCAGTTGTACTAGTGGATTGATAGTTAAAATACTGACGATTAATAAAGTGATAACGGTATAGAAGCACTCAATTATTCTGTCTTTGTAACTGTCATTTGTAACAGATTATATATAATAGTATGTTTATAATACTTACAGTTTCCATGAAAACAATTTATTGTTGCGGTTTTGTGATAAAGTAGAATTATGATAAGTAGTTATCTAAATGTGTATTAGTAATTTTTGTAGTTTTGTTCGTGTGTTTAACTGAATGGCAGTCATAGGAGAAAATTCACTGTTAATACATATGTGCCGCAACAATAGGAATTGGTCTTTGCCGAAAGCTTTAATTTTCTTTAGATTATGAAATATATAATCACCATAGAACAGCTTTAAAGAGGCTTTAATTATAACTGTCCATAGATAGTTCTGGGTTATGAAAGATATGGTAGGATATTAGTGTTTTGAAGTAGGTCGATAGAATATATATATTTTATGTAAAGATATGATTTTTCAGCAAAAATACAAGTAAAATCTCCAATTTTGCACAAAGAAGACCCTGTTATTAATTAGCGCCATTGTTCAGAATTCGGAGGATATCGTTTGCCAAAACTGAATATCACATAGCTAGGGTAAATTGTTGCTAATGCATGTGAATATTTAGAATTATTTAAGTTGTAAATTTCTCTGAAGATCTGCCCCATCTGCCCCCCCTCCACCCCCCCCCCCCCCCCCCCCCCCCGTCTATTATGTACAGATATGATTTTTCAGCCAAAATACAAATAAAATCTCCCAATCTTGCCCAAAAAAGACCCTGGTATTTATCAGCATCATTGTTCAGAATTTGGAGGATGTCATTTGCCAAAACTGAATATCACATAGCTAGGGTAAATTGTTGCTAATGCAAGAGAAGATCTGCCCCATCCCCCCCCCCCCCTCTTCTGTACCCCTCCCCTCATTGAACAAAAGGGCAGCCAGTACACTCTACCTGGTCCGGAGTCAGTTTGTTTGATATTGTTATGGCTAATTACACCTGATTATATCGGTCTGCCTTAATGAGCCTTTGTACCTGTGTGTTTGTATGTAGGGGGGAAATGGAGTGGGGAGATTGGTAATGGACTTCTTCAACATGTGCATGTAATATTGATCGAAGGTGTGGAGACTGCACATGTTGTTCGATAGGGCACCTAGTAGACGGGGTCAATATTTACACGATTACGTCGACTGCTCATTTACTTTGATTGATTGCAATACCAGAAATATCTGCCGATTTCAGACGCACTGTTCTTGCAATTTGAACTAATGATATCTGTACGATAACGGGTTATGTAGGATTGGTTTCGTTCCCAGGGATTCTCAGTTGCTATTTGTCTAGATGTTTTATTATCCATCATTATATAAGGCCACAGGGAAGGGAGGTCAGGAATGTATAATCTCTGACTCAATGGTGCTGATTAGGTTATAACACTGAACAGGACAACAAAATAGGGTTGGCATTTTTTATAGAAATCCAACAGATATGGATGGGCTTATCAACAGACATGGGCTTATTTACTGGGTAAATACGGTAGTGACAGAGACAGATCAAACTTGGCAGTCAGTGACATCCTATGTTACCTGAATGATGATAATTGGTAAATGATACGGAAATCTTTTAATTAAAACCTCGTTACTAACAGTCCTATTGATACACTTGGAACTTACAATGCTTGATGCTTCACTGATCACTTTACTTTTCGTCTGAAACTAGTGTTCAGTGTTCAGTTTACGATATTCAGTTTCTTATATAAATGATATTTTTCCTGTTACATCTTTTAAAAATCTATATATATATATATATAAGTCTAAATTATTTGGTGAAGATAATGAATTGCCTAGCAATATCATAATTATCTTGTTATAAGCCCCTGTCTGGTAATATGCCCACCTATGTATACTGCTGATTAGTAATTATGTCCCCAAACAAAGTAGGGGGACATATTGTTTTTGCTCTGTTCCTTCTCATTTCTTCCACCATAGAGGTTTCCGTCACTTTTCTCAGAAACTACTGGGAGGATCTTCATGAAACTTCACAGACATACTCATAAGGGACAGGGGATGTTGTTGTATTTTTGCGATCCAAAATCCAAGATAGCCCCCAGAGCCGTTTTACGTTTCTGGATTTCAGTCTCCCAATTTTGGTAAAAATTGGTACATAGGGTTTATTAGGGATGTTGAATAATGTAGTAACACGTTTTAATGGAAAATTTGGGATACAGAACACAATGATATGACTGGGGGGGGTTTTAGGGGGGCATCTGTAATGGTCCCCATTACAATCAGTACTTGTTCTATATAATATAAGGCCGCGATGACACTTCATCACTACCCCTCCACATCTGGGTTCAAAACCTACGTGGGGCAGTTGCCAGGTACTGACGTAGGCCGGTGGTTTTTCTCCGGAAACTTCGGTTTTCCTCCACCTCCAAAACGTGGCACGTCCTTAAATGACCCTTGCTGTTAATAGGACGTTAAAAAAAATAAACCAAATATAATATGCTAGCTAATTTTATTCATTTGTTCTTCATAATTAACCCAGGCCATATTTTGCTTCACATTTAGGCAGGATAATTACGGTAACCAGACTTACAGTATATAATATAACAGGGCGTACCAGGATAGTGTACCAGTGACAATTTGCCCTGGAGTATAAAACAAATGTTTCCATAGTCGGGATCCGCCATTGTAGTTTGAGATCTGAACACAATGTATTGACTTGACAGAATATCCATATATTACCATGTCAAAACGCAATAAAAACGTCGGCTCTGATTAATATATATTGATCTCATTTCCATTAAGTTTTACAATTTATAGTTTATGAACCTGTTTTCATCCACATTCTCCATTTAGTATAAAGTACTGATATTGTTATGTATATTTAATCAATACTTTTTCACATTAATATTGATTATACATATAGTGTTTCATTCTGAAATCTAGAAACTTAATTGACACTGTTATACAGTACATATTTACATGTATAGATAATATTATATAGGAACTTAATTCAGTTTTAATTTAACACAAGATTTTATAAAATAAGTCTTAAAAGTTTTTACTTTTGTGAGCCGTAATGAGAAAATTTTTTTAAACTTTGAGACAAGTTTCGTTAAAGCGTCATATGAAATATTGTACTTTTTATCAAGTAACTCAGAAACCTTATATTTTGACAGGTTTTAAGGCCAAAATTGGGAGGACATTGCTATTTTGTGATAAATGTCTGTATAATATAACCCCATTTATATTTCATGTTTTTTAAATAAGAATTCATTTATTGTAACAATTGTCTTGTCTGGTTTGTCAGTTTAAGGCTTTTTTTCCCCACTAGTTTACAATAGAACCTTTAATATGCCTTATTTTGGGAAGAAAATTAATAAATTGATGAGTAAACTAAAACATTTGAGAAATTGACTTTATCATGATCCAATTTCAATTGGGAATGGAGCCTACTATATTATCGTCCAAAAAAACTGAAATCAGAAAAAGCGCCCCGTAGCTGGACATGGTACGCACTGTGTTAATTTATCTGGTACATGGTTACATTGTATTCTGATATTGATTCAATCAGTTGTAAATTGAACATTTTTCCGTCATCAATCTTGCATTGTTGACAATTTCTCTGACTATATTTACTCTTGCTAAAACGTTGTATGGTTATTATCACTTGAATCCGCGAAGCTTGACATTCATAGATAAATGTTTTTACCGTGTTAGTTATCTGCACATGGTACATTTGATTTCATTGTGTTAATGTAGAAATACCTGTTAATTTTAGAATAATCTAAATTGGAGGTATCATAATTTTTAAATACATAAAAACTTAAAAATGTTATACAGATGTCAAGTTGACTAATCGTAAAACTGGATACAATTATTAGGAGCTAGTTTGATATGAAATAGAATCAATTTGTCCATTCTTTGTCATATACTTGAAATGAAAAATGGCATCCTCTCCATATCCACCTGATTATTCGGTGGACAGAACCACATTACCAATTAATGTTCTGTGACAAAATGGGGGAGATAACGGCAGGTAAAATTGATTTACGGACATTTAGGTCCAATCATAATTGCATGTATGTCTATCAATCAATCGGCCTACTCTCGTTTGGAAAGGACCCAACTAGGTGTATTAGCGTTTTAAAGAGACCCTTTAATTAATAATATCCAGAAATCTCATTCACATTGCATTATGGTCCCGTGACAATAGTGGAGGCATGTTATTAGGCGTTTATAATGCCATTGTCTGTGTGTCGGTCTGTATGTCCCTCCGTCCATTTGTCCGTCAGCATGTCTGTAGCGTTTAGCACCATTTCTGTGATATTGCCGCCGGTTCAACAAATCATCAAAGGTTATGACACCACTTTGTGAAATATAGGTCACTGTGACCTCTATTTTCTGCCTGACCTAATTTGGGTACACTTAGCATTTAGTTTTTACTGCCATCCTTAAGTAAAATCGATGTATGTATCTTGACTTTAGATACGTATACAAGTATGCAATATTTTGAGACAGAATTGTATAAATTGGGATAAAAACTTTTTTGGAATATAAACATTTTGAAAATGAGTGTCCATTGTTATTACAAGCTTCTAGCTTCATGACCTACTTCAAAGTAAATGCTTAATTTAATAGCAGTTATTGGGAATAATAGTATGAAGTAGTCTGTAAACTCAAACTATTTTAACTAGATCAGATTGTTACTTTTTCAGTCTCTAAACATTATACCTCATGGTGTTGTTATGAAGCTATTATCAACACAACTAGGTCATCACGTATGAATCGCTTCCAAACACAATTAAGGGGGTTGCAACAGTTGGTTAGAGGGCTGGCCATGTAATCTCAGGTGAAGATCTGAGGTGTGTGGTTTGTGTTTCTCGGGAAGCTGAGAAATGGACCGGTCTGTGCTGTAGTGGTCGTGTCCTTTGGCAAGACACCATACTCTTATTGCTCTGGATGGCATATGACGGGCCTCCTGTATGTTATTTAGTGAGGTTGTCACCAACTACTACAAGGTGACCCGCTTCAAATTGACACTGGCTGTTCACAGGGTGATAAACTTAGCGAACAAACAAACAAATATATACAAACAAACAAACAAACAATACAAACTGAGTTCAGGTTATATCTTTATAATTGTCATATTTATTTTGTCAATTGAATGTTAACTTTGTTTATTTAAAAATTTTAGTTATATCCAGTTATGTTATTAATTGATCATGCTTGTTTGCCCGCGAATGTAAGTGTGCAAGGGGTCGTAGTGTAGTACCCACAGAAAACCCAAATGGGTCTCGTGACTCCAATACCCTTTCAGTGTATCGGGAAATTGAACCCCAGCCCCATAGGTGAGATGCAGGTGTGCTACCACTGTACCACCCGACCACTCCAGTCAGTTAGACCTTTGGTTAGAAAAAAAAATTACTAATATTATTCAAAGGCTGTAATTTCCAAAATGTTAGATGTTGTTTGTGACTTATTTACAGTCTAATGAGTTTATTTATGATAATTATGAAGTGCGACAGGGACATTAATCATACCTGTTTAAAAACGCTGATTGCCATAAGGACTAATTCCTCATATAGTCAAGTTTATGACAGACGCCCACATTTCCATGGGATAATTGTTAAATACATTTACCTGATCAATTACTAGCATTTACCAATGGTTTTATGGAAGTATGTCGTTTAATTGATTACAGGTGTGTGATTGTTAATTAAAATTTAGCTCAGGTAATATGCTACACTGTGGTATAAAAGTTACAGGTAGAAAGCTGATAAAGAAATCAAAACTGATGATTTAAATCTAAAGGCCCTCTATCGACAATGTAACTATTTTGTTTGATCCGTAAATGGAAACTGTCACGAGGAAATAACATTAATACTGTACCCTAACCAGGTACAGCTGGAGTCGGAACAATTGTAGTAAATATAAATGCTAGCAGAGAAAAATCTCAGAGAGGAGAAAATTCCTCAAAGAATTAACATCCAGTAAGTGCAAATTGTCGTTCATCATCAAGAGTATTGTAGTGGTATATACAGAGTCCAACAAATTAACATCCTTCTTCATTTTTTTCAGAATCATAATTCTGAAATAGTAAGCTATAAGTTGTTCATTGAAGTATGATTGAGTGTTTCAAACAACTTGTTTTGCCTTACATTAACATGTGTCTCTGAGGCCTGGTGATATTAGAGTTAAGTGTAGTAAATTAATGGTAAGAAAATACAAAATGTAGATACTGTATTCAAATATGAAAGTTTAGTACCATATTTATCCTCAAATAAGCCCCCCCCTCCATTTTAGTATTGTATTTATCCTCAAATAAACCCTCTCCCATAGTGTTGTATTGTTTGTATTGTTTGTTTATTCACTTTAAGCCTTACGGCTCATAAGGATACATATACATAATAACATAATATATAATCAATCATATGAAATACTAAATAATTCTATCATCAAATAATAAACATGATCTTGTACATTGCATGGACAATATAGATGTTCGAAAACAATTTATAGGTACAAGATAAAGAAATTTATAAAGATGGGCGGCTCTAAAGTGACAAATGCAATTTTAAACATAAATACTAATTCATAATTGATGGTGAATAATTGAAGAATTGGCAGCAATTCTGAAAAAGGGGCTAAGTAAAATATATTAGCAAAACAATAGTAGGGTCTATATGTCAAGTGGTGCTGTCAGGGGATGGACTATACAGCAAATGCAGGAGACGGAAAATGTACTAATGTAATATAACATAAATAAGTAAATGAGATCAAATTAAACTAAGAATGAATTCTGGACCGTGATGACAAGCTTAATTGTAAATACTTTCCAAGATTACATAAATCTTTTCTGTTAGTACAGATAAAAGCTGGACAAGTTTGAATGAAGAAGGGCGATTCCAGTAATACTTTTTGATAAACTTTTTACGAATATCTACATAGAGTGGACAGACCAAAATAAAATGTAACTCGTCCTCAACTTGATTTTGATTATAATAACGACATAATCTATTTGCCCTTTGTATATTACGATACCGGCCTTCTTCTATACAAAGTTGATGCGAGGAGAGTCGAAATTTCGAAATTAATTTGAAATATGCATCTGGAATAGACTTTGTTAAGTAAAATTGTAACGTAAAGCTATCGATCGGGAATTTATACAAAAAACATTTAGACGACCTTTCAAAAAATTCATTCCTTGTTTGAATAAAATTATCAATCAAACGCTGCTTAAAACAATGTAAAAATACAGTTTCGTTATCAATAAATTGGGTTAACCAAACATCACCAAAAGTGTAAGTGCTTAGTATACATACCATATTTATCCTAAAATAAATTTCCTCCCCAATGTAAAAGTGTAGTACCATATTTATCCTGAGATAACTCCCCCCTCCCCTGGTGTAAAAGTGTAGTACCATATTTATCCTGAGATAACTCCCCCTCCCCTGGTGTAAAAGTGTAGTACCATATTTATCCTGAGATAACTCCCCCTCCCCTGGTGTAAAAGTGTAGTACCATATTTATCCTGAGATAACTCCCCCTCCCCTGGTGTAAAAGTGTAGTACCATATTTATCCTGAGATAACTCCCCCTCCCCTGGTGTAAAAGTGTAGTACCATATTTATCCTGAGATAACTCCCCCTCCCCTGGTGTAAAAGTGTAGTACCATATTTATCCTGAGATAACTCCCTCTCCCCTGGTGTAAAAGTTCAGTACCATATTTATCCTCATGTCCCCTCCCTTAGTATTTAAGTTAAATGTTGTATTTATCCACCTTAACATGTGCTAGTTTGAAGATAGATATGTAGAATTTCTAGGATGTGTAATAGTTTGGAGTTTAAATCATTTCTATTTTTACAGTACGTGGATGACAACCTGTCTGTGATGTCAATAGGCTTTTTGTTGGGCAGTCCTGATGATGCAGTAATATGGCGTGGACCAAAGAAAAATGGTAGGTACCGTTACATTACATACGTATACAATATCATATTAGACTAGCTATTTATTCATAGCCTACAGACAGATTTCGTAAAAAAAAATTCAACTTACCATAAGCTTGACCTGTATGTTTTGAGTCGTACAATATCATATTAAACTAGCTATTTATACATATATATAGCCTGCAGACAGATTTTGTTAAAAAAAAAAAAAAATTAAAATCAACTTACCATAAGCTTGACCTTTTTAGTTTGTGGTTCATATAACAATCTTTTTATGCTAACTGTGTTACAAGCAGTAGCTAACAAATATTGTGTGGTCACGAATAGCATGTGTAGTATTTTACTACTGGTTGTATATTTTTGACTTATTTTGCTAAGAAATATATAGCAAAATAAACATATGTATTTATTCAGACACAGATATTTGTTGGTTAACTTTCACCAAAATGTCTAACACAGAAATTAAAGTACGCTAGTGAAAAAGGATGTTGTCAATACTTGAGTGATTTACAGTTGTGAGGTCTAAGCATTTATTCCTTATCATTGACAGGCTTGATCAAACAGTTCCTGAGGGATGTGGACTGGGGCGAGATCGACTTCCTCGTTATAGATACCCCTCCTGGTACCTCAGATGAACACCTGTCTGTAGCCCAGTACCTTAAGGATGCACAGATAGATGGCGCTGTCATCATCACCACCCCTCAGGTACCCTTATGTTCATGGCAACATGCAAGAGGTATCCTTAGCAACAGGTCTCTTTAATCTATCAATCGGAGGAGTGCAAGTACCCTTGTATCCATGGCAACGTGAAATTTATGATCCCTCTTAATTTCTACACCAGTATCCATAGCAACAGTATCTTTGATATAACAATAATTTATCCATGGTAACAAGACACCAGTATCTAAAGCACCAAATTTCTTAATCAGTCTCCGGACCTCAAGTACCCTTGTAGCCATGGCAACATTGAATATACTGCCACTCTGTACTTGTACACTTCCAAAACAGTTCTCTTTATCATTCTCAAAAAAACTCAGGTACCCTTGTATCCATGGTAACATGAAATAAAATGGTCCTTCTGTACTTTGCACTAGTATCCATAGCAACATGCCTCCCTATCGTTCTCAGGAACCAGGTACTTTCTATCCGTTAGTGACATGAACTTGTAACCCCTTCTCACCAATGACAGCATCTTTTTAATGTCTGTTTCAACAGAACACACAAAAAAGCACCACTTGGGTGTGTCCTTGTATCCATGGCAACTTTTTCAGTTTCACATGCATACATATTACACTGACAGTTTAGTTGTTCGGGATATCGACTCCTCCCTGAACCAAACATTATCATTATGATAGGTGTACTGCATATTTGTTTTCGTTTATCTTCTCCAGATCACAATAAAACTGTCTATATTTACCTGTAGTATTTACCTGTTGTGCTCTTGGTGTCACTGACAGGTCTGATTTACCGGGTGTGTATGGGAATGTTAAAGTGTTTTTACTTTCTAGCTTTATCTATTGGAGAACACTCTCCACACACCAATCTGTCTGAGAGAGTCACCGACTTTTGTGGCATAAACTTTCATAAAATCACATTAATCTCGACGGGATTGGATTTTGAAGATCTTTTTTCGAGTTAGAGTGTTGATAGATAAGGACCATGGTATTGGTAGGAGGACTAGAGGATCATAAATTGCCTTAATATACATCTTATATTACAGGTCGAGGAAATCTGCCTTTTGACCTTACTTGTTCAGTAGAATATGAAATTGAAATGAAATAAACTTTGCTATTTTACCCATGAAAATATCATGTTAAGTGACATCGGTTAACCATGTCAAATTACCCTAATAAACACGATAACACCAGTGTTTCCCTGCCTATACATGTACATCTCGGTCAGAATTTACACTCCATTCCCGGTTAACTATATATATATATATTATATATTATATATATGTATTGTTTATTTTCCTGATGAAGTGGCCCAAATTCCTAAAATCTTTAAATCTGCTGTTTTTCGCAGTAGGACATGGAAACCAGCAACCTATGTTAACCAATTATTTTATCCTCTATTACATTGCCTTGCAGGTGGGGCCTAATAATTGTATCAGCTGCCCCCATTGCATGGTCATAAGAGGTGACTCAATTTGGGATCTTTTCCCTTCGTTCGAAATAACTTTCTTCTTCCTAATGTCTCCCTTGACACTGCCTCACTTTTTGACTTTAGTTGAGGGTTTGCCCCTCTGAGGAAGGCTTTTGGTTCTGTCCCCAGGCCGCGACATACCAGCGTCTATATGATGGTAGTGTATACTCCTGCTTAACACTTAGCATATTAGGAGTGGGACGACTGGTTCGGGGGTTGTCTTATATTGTGACCGGGTGGGGTGTCCTGATGGGTGCCTTCGGCAATATGCTTTATTGCACAATAAAGTTGACATGATCAGATTCATTCTATAACAAGTAGACAAACATGAACATACCACAGCCTCCCAGAACACACTACATACATGTATCTCTCACACTGGGGATTCCATCCTTAAATGGCAAAGCTGTTGATAGGATGTTAAAAAGTGCAAAACCAAACAATAAGTAATACAATTTTACGCTTCTGCTGCACAAGAAAATTCCAAAACGCATTTTTTCCTTGCAAAATGGAATATAGCTTATTATTTTGCTTCTAGTTTTAAAAATTCAAATTTAATAAAACACTGTACTGAAGAATGGGCTAACTGTGATTTATACTTGACAGGAAATGTCATTGCTTGATGTAAGGAAGGAGGTGAACTTCTGTCGGAAGGTCGAGATGCCCATCATTGGTGTGGTAGAGAATATGAGTGGCTTTGTGTGCCCCAAATGTAAGGTAAGTCGGTTTATTGTAGCCTCCAATCAAAAAAAATAATAATTATGTAATCCTATATTCTACACTTTGTGAATTTTTTTGTAAAATATACAAAAAAGGATAAAATATGCAAATGACCCAACACAAATCCAATTTGGTTTCCATTTTAATAATCCTTGGCTCTATAAGCTGAACTGAAGAATCGTGTTCCATCAGCGGAGTGACAGTGATTGTTTAACACTACATATACAGCGTATAAGCCACTGCGACCTGCACCTTTTACACTTTACTTATCAGAAAATCTGTTTTTTCTCATTGGTAATGTTATATTTTAAGCTGTAAGAAAAATACATCTGACCAGTAAGTTAATCTGTTCCTGTTTTATCAGTAAATCAATTGTCTAAATGCTCAAACAATTAAGAAAATACCAGTATTAAATTATATTTTGTTTGAATCTAAAGAAAAAAACTATAAAGAGAAAAACTTGTGATGCTTGATATTTCTAAAGTTAAATAATTTCTTTAGTTGCTGTAATGATTAAACATGAAGATATGATTGATGCTGTTCAAATAATATGTCATCCGTAAAACTTCTTACATAGGTGTACCCGTATTTACCATCTCTTCAAATCATCTAGTAATTACTACGTGACACTTCAGTGGTGTTCAACATTGTCCATGAAATGTTCAGAGTCTCACATTCTTGGTAAAGTGAAAATCAAATATGGCCTTCTTTGCGCTAAAATAATTACCTTTGATAAAGTAAATATGAGCAAATACATGTTCATTGAAACTTCAGAGAGTTGAATGACGACACCCTGTCTGTTTACCCAGGCTGTGCAAGGGAGACAACTCCATGTACAGTTTTTTCCCCAAAGAAGGTATATCCATAGATTTGAAAGATTTGCTTTACAATTGAAGGGAGATAACACTAAAATTATATTTAATGATTTGTTCTTGCAGAATGAATCTCAGATTTTCCCACCAACAACCGGAGGAGGAGAAAAAATGGCTGCCGATATGGACGTTAGATTTCTGGGCAAACTACCTTTGGACCCTAGGATAGGTAAGAGATACTGTCTGTGAGTTAGGGCCTGTTCATTTATGCGGACAAACCAGTTCATCTGTTTTTAAATGTAATATTTTACACATATATCTTGACGGACCTGTAAATGTTAATACAGGCCTTGGGAGTCTTTGTCAAGGCTCGTCTGAAAACAATATAAAATCACCAGGTCCGTCTTTATTTCATAAACGAACAACACCGGTGCGACTGGACCAAGTGTTTGGACCACAAAAACGAAAACAGCCCTAGAGTATAGAAAATTTGAATCAACAGATAATAACTGATGCATTTTAAATTTGATCATATAGAACTTGTATTCTGTTTCTACAATATGTAATAACTGAAACGTAGATAATTCATAATGGTGTTGAAGTTTTACTGAACAGAATATTATATACCACATATCTCAGGTGTTTGGGGATTGTATTGCATGATACCAAACTGACTGTCAGCATTTGGTATTAACTAACTAACTGTAACAAAGCACATGATTAATTTAATATAAACCACTGCCTCCGTTATGGATCAAACTGTGAATCTTTGCTTTACTAGTCTTATGCTCAACTGATAAAGCTAAAGAGAGGTTCTCTCTAGCCGAACGGTATATTGCGGCTAGTATTTACCAGGGTTACACAACCATCCTCGAAAATATATTTAGAGTGTAAAGAGGCTGACAACAAGATATGAAAAAGCATCGGACAGAACTACAAGGATAAACAGTCATATTTATATTTAATGTTTATCATGTTTGTTTTTCAAGGTAAATGCTGTGATGAGGGGAAGTCCTTCCTTACAGAGGTACCAGATTCTCCAGCCACCGAAGCCTATGTCCAGATTATCAACAGTAAGTTATATACAGGTTTTATCCCTGTCTTATATAGTTACGTCCTTACACAGTAAACAGACACCGTGACATGGAGATTGTTTGTTTGTTTGCTGAGTTTATCACTCCATGACCAGTCAGGGTCATTTTGAGGCAGGGTCTCATTGTAGTAGTTGGTGACTACCTCACTAACAACATACTGGAGACTCATCAGTTGCCATCCTGGGCAATTATATATATAATTAGAGTAAAGTGTCCTGCCCAAGGACAACCATGACAGCACAGACTGGCTGCCCAAAAAACACAAACTGACACGGTAGGGAGTGTCTGACCTTGCACCTGAGATCTTTTAACCAGAGGAGCTCTCACGTAGATTAAATGAGAGTACAGAACACCTTAAAAATATCATAATAATATCCGGATATATGAAATATAGAACAACACTGCTACCTGTTCCTTTTTGATACATTTTATCTTGTACCTGTTTCACAATATACTGGATATTATATTGTGATGTTCAAATATCTTTCTGCCATTGGTCAAGTTTTTCAAAATGATAAGATTTCAGTTACGATCCCACTCTCAGACAAAATACAATAAAAACAAAGTTTAGGTATTTTATGAAAAATGAGCATGTACACCACTTAAAATATATAGCATTTCTTTGTTGCACAAAGGTACAGATCCACTTAATAATTATTACACTGTGAATGAATTTGTTAACAAAATCAATTGTGCTTCTGAAGATATTTGTAGAATTTATGAAAATAAGTTGTAGATATCACATTATTATATGTATCTGTGATTTCTGATCCTAGAATCATTGTATATTTCAGAAATTGTCGACCATTGTAACAAATATGCAGCTAGTAAAGAGGCAGAGACTGGTGAACAGAAGGAAGCCAACTAATAAGGGAGATTGTAGTATTAGGAATGTCAGCACCTTTATAGGCCTAACACTTCAAATTTTATACACCATAGAAAAATATTCTTAATGTACTGCAAAAAGTATGGAACTTCCATGGTGTAGATCACCATTACTATGCCATGATATTGTTAATTCTGACAGTTGTTAGTTATATACTGGATACATGCAAATTTTATAAAAGTGTTTTCATCAGGGTTTAATGTGCTTGCAACATGTTTAGGTCAACTGAAATTATTTTGAAAATTGTAGAAAATGACTTGTATTAATCACTTTTTGGCCTGATGGAAGTGGGTAAAGGGTTTTACTGTGGAAACCAAGAGTACCTTGGGGAAAATCTATGGTGCCCATTACGATTTTCCTCTCATCATAATATGTTACATATGAAGGTTTATATTTTCTTAAAGAGCATATCTGTAGAAATTAATGATCTCATGTGAAGCGTTCACCATCAAAGGGTGTCAATGTAATTATGTTGTTACGATAGATGTACTGGTACACTGTAAATCTTGTGTTACGGTAAATATCCTACAGTACTGGTACACTGTAAATCTGGTGTTACAGTAAATATCCTACAGTACTGGTACACTGTAAATCTGGTGTTACAGTAAATATCCTACAGTACTGGTACACTGTAAATCTGGTGTTACGGTAAATATCCTACAGTACTGGTACACTGTAAATCTGGTGTTACGGTAAATATCCTACAGACACAGTACTGGTTCACTGTAAATCTGGTGTTACAGTAAACATCCTACAGTACTGGTACACTGTAAATCTGGTGTTACAGTAAATATCCTACAGTACTGGTACACTGTAAATCTGGTGTTACGGTAAATATCCTACAGTACTGGTACACTGTAAATCTGGTGTTACGGTAAATATCCTAAAGTACTGGTACACTGTAAATCTGGTGTTACGGTAAATATCGCACAGTACTGGTACACTGTAAATCTGGTGTTACGGTAAATATCCCACAGTACTGGTATACTGTAAATCTGGTGTTACGGTAAATATCCCACAGTACTGGTATACTGTAAATCTGGTGTTACCGTAAATATCCTACAGACACAGTACTGGTACACTGTAAATCTGGTGTTACGGTAAATATCTCACAGTACTGGTACACTGTAAATCTGGTGTTACGGTAAATATCCTACAGACACAGTACTGGTACACTGTAAATCTGGTGTTACGGTAAATATCCTACAGACACAGTACTGGAACACTGTAAATCTGGTGTTACGGTAGATATCCTACAGTACTGGTACACTGTAAATCTGGTGTTACGGTAAATATCCTACAGTACTGGTACACTGTAAATCTGGTGTTACCGTAAATATCCTACAGTACTGGTACACTGTAAATCTGGTGTTACGGTAGATATCCTACAGTACTGGTACACTGTAAATCTGGTGTTACGGTAAATATCCCACAGTACTGGTACACTGTAAATCTGGTGTTACGGTAAATATCCTACAGTACTGGTACACTGTAAATCTGGTGTTACCGTAAATATCCTACAGTACTGGTACACTGTAAATCTGGTGTTACGGTAGATATCATACAGTACTGGTACACTGTAAATCTGGTGTTACAGTAAATATCCTACAGACACAGTACTGGTACACTGTAAATCTGGTGTTACGGTAAATATCCTACAGTACTGGTATACTGTAAATCTGGTGTTACGGTAAATATCCTACAGTACTGGTACACTGTAAATCTGGTGTTACAGTAAATATCCTACAGACACAGTACTGGTACACTGTAAATCTGGTGTTACGGTAAATATCCTACAGTACTGGTACACTGTAAATCTGGTGTTACAGTAAATATCCTACAGTACTGGTACACTGTAATTCTGGTGTTACAGTAAATATCCTACAGTACTGGTACACTGTAAATCTGGTGTTACAGTAAATATCCTACAGACACAGTACTGGTATACTGTAATTCTGGTGTTACAGTAAATATCCTACAGACACAGTACTGGTATACTGTAATTCTGGTGTTACAGTAAATATCCTACAGTACTGGTATACTGTAAATCTGGTGTTACAGTAAATATCCTACAGTACTGGTACACTGTAAATCTGGTATTACGGTAGATATCCTACAGTACTGGTACACTGTAAATCTGGTGTTACGGTAGATATCCTACAGTACTGATACACTGTAAATCTGGTGTTACGGTAAATATCCTACAGTACTGGTACACTGTAAATCTGGTGTTACGGTAAATATCCCACAGTACTGGTACACTGTAAATCTGGTGTTACGGTAAATATCCCACAGTACTGGTACACTGTAAATCTGGTGTTACGGTAAATATCCTACAGTACTGGTATACTGTAAATCTGGTGTTACGGTGAATTTCCTACAGTACGGGTACACTGTAAATCTGGTGTTACGGTAAATATCCTACAGACACAGTACTGGTACACTGGTGTTACGGTTATTGTCCTTTTGACATGTGTACCTATAATAGTGCTTTTTGTGTCAAACAAGTGCCAAAGTGATCTCTGCATTCACAACTCCAAAAAGTATATGCAGAGAAATTTTATTTCAATATTTTTTTTTACAGATTGATGAACACATTTTGTACTGTATATATGTCTTGTTTTGCTACTATGTTGTTTTATATATTGTGATACATTCTGGTCATAAGGATGTAGTGGTATATTTGTGGTGACTATTCCAGTGAATTTGATTTTACCTATATTAGTCTAGATGGCTATTAAATGGTTGCAAATTTGCATTGTCGCTCACAATCGATTTCTATTTTACGTCTCTGTACCAATCTGAGTAGTACAGCCTTTTTGCAACATATGGTAGTCATCCTCAAATAAGCCCCTCCTCATGATAATCCCCCTTCTTCAGTTTTGCAGAATCATCTGTTTTAATATATCAAGCTGAAAGTGGTTGACAGTTATGCTCTCCTGAAACTTTAAGACTTCATTTTTATATGAGGGGAGAGGTCTTAATTGAGGATAGATAGGATAAATGTTTTTAATGTAAATGTTTAAGTTTTCAATATGGCTATGCTTATTCTAACAGATGGGATGAGTGACCTAAGGTCATCCACTGCTGTAAAGAATGGTGTCAAATGTGGGCACAGGGTTACAGCTGATTCAATTAGATCAGAAAGAAATATCTTAATAACCAGGATCTAATGTTGGACTTAATAATAATAAAGAACTTTGTTATCACTTAATTTGTGTAGAGGAAATTTCGGTACTTGTAAGCAGGGATAGCAAAACTACACTATTTGATATTTGAGCCACTTTTTATTTATGCTGTATACCGGGTATATATTACACTAACTTCTGGAATTATAATAAAATTGTTCTCAGTAGGGACAAACTTCAGCAATCATACAAGGTTATCTTTGGATTTCATACTCTAATGTTCACAGTCAAACATTACACATATTCAAGGGAGATTACTCATATTTTCTGAAATGTGTATGATGTACTAGTCATTTCAAACGAGATTTCTTGTAGATATCTCAGGGTTGCCTTTGTGTTTGACTTTAATTAGTTTCATTTTTTTTGTTTGTTGAAGTTTTCTAAATTATGTAAACATATCTTAAGTAGATTATGTAATATACAGTTTTTCACTGTGATTTGTGCCTTGAAACAAAATGGAAAATTAATATTTCTCCACATTTTCATTTCCTTACCACTAGAGTTACTTAGAAAGGCTATGAGTGGAGCTGACAGAATTGAAACACTAGACAACAATGGATTGGGCCTACAAAGGGCCAAAATTTGCTACGTTAAAATTATATTTTGAAAAAAGTATTGATATATAAAAATTATATATATATATTAAATGGTTAATTTTCTTTCCAGGAAGAAGGGAGTTAAATAAGATAAATCTGGTACTTTTTCAGTAGTTTTTTTACAACGAACAAGCATTGTCTTCAAATCAAAGTTTGACTGTGACACTGGGTAGATTGATGTAAATTTATTCACTTGCTTCTAATAAAGTATGTGATTTTAATAATGGATACCATTTGTTTTTATTTACACATGTTATGACATGTACTAGTCAAAGAAGGTGATCAGTAATCATATCAAGAATTGTTTTATCTAAGACTTTGATACATTGCTTCAATAAGTCATCAATCAGGCAGTCGAGTGTATTCTAGATAAGCAGGGTAAACAGCTATCACTTGTTGGGGGAACTTCTATTTCTAAAGACTATACCTCCAAAAGTGCTGGATCAATTTTCATAAAAGTTTGCATACAAATCACCACTGTATTAGCCATATATTTGGTACTCTTCAGGAGGGGCACATATATACCAGTATCACGATAATGTGAAGTTCTAGTTTTTATTAGCTCACCTGGTCCGAACGACCAAGGTGAGCTTATGCCATACCGTGGCGTCCTTCGTCCGTCCGTCCGTCCGTCCGTCAACAATTGCCTTATTTGACTTCTTCTTCATAACCGCTGATCGGAATTTAAACAAATTTGGTCAGAAGCATCCCTATGGGTAGGGGACTCAAAATTGTACAATTGATGGGGCTGACCCCCTGGGGGCCTCTGGGGCGGGGCCAAAAGGGGTCAATTTGGCGCTATTGATATAAACGACTTCTTCTCTGAAACCAAGCAATGGCTATCGTTCATATTTGCCTGGTAGCATCACTATGGGGTGGGGATTCAAAAGTGTTCAAAAGATTGGGCTGACCCCCCAGGGGCCTGAGGGGTGGGGCCGAATGTGGTCAATGCGGCTATATTGATATAAACGATTTCTTCTCTGAAACTGAGTAATGGCTATCGCTCATATTTGTCTGGTAGCATCCCTATGGGGTGAGGATTCAAAATTGTACAAATGGTGGGGCTGACCCCCCAGGGGCCTGAGGGGCGGGGCCAAAATTGGTCAATTTGTTTAAACAACTTCTCTGAAACTAAGCAATGGATATTACTCACATTTGTTTGGTAGCATGGTTATGGGGTGGGGATTCAAATTTGTAAAAATGTTGGGGTTGACCCGGGCGGCCAGGGGGCTGAGTGGTGGGGCCAAAAGGGGTCAATTTGGCTAAATTGATTGAAACAACTTATTCTCTGAAACTTAGCAATGATTTCACTGGTAGCATCCTATTGGGGTAGGGATTCAAAATTGCATAAAGGAAGGAGCTGACCCCCAAGGGGGCAGAGGGCACATTTGTGTGGTAGCATCCCTATAGGTTCGCGCCAAAAGTCAATTTCATGGATTAATGCACTTTTTTGGCATTTTTAGTATTGAAATAAAACCAATGTACATGTACCCATATAAAATGCTTATGATATATATTGACATAGCAATACCAGCAACAAATATACTTAAGCATCATTCTTGTTTCATATCTCATGAAACTATGTGAGCGATACAGGCCCTCTGGGCCTCTTGTTGGTGATGACACACTACATTTCCAGCCTCTGCAATGTTAAAGACATACCGGGTAACGAAAGTATCATGGGAACACACAACACCACTGTCATGTACATATACCTGTTGGGGAATTGTCTTTTCAAGATGGCAGGCCAAGATGATCACAGAAGGCACTTCCAAGCTACAAAATCACTTATTGTTCCCTTGCAAACAGAGTTTGGAGGGGATGTATGATTTGGCCAGTACATACATATATTATTCAAGGGAATTTCATGAAATAGGTTACATGAATTTACTTATCGAGTTTCAGAACCCACGCTCCTTTATTTACAGAGTTATTGTTCTTAGTTTACCTAACTAACATAACATTTTCGGCGGTCTTACAAGTTTATCTCTAAAGGGAACTGGCCGTCATTCCTAGTAACAAAGGTCTCTTACATAGAATCATTGCTCAGAGTGGTCTGATAAGTCTCATGGCTTTTATCAGAGACCCATCATGAATAGCAAGGCAGTGGCTCAAAACCGTGAATGTGACCCTGATGCTACCATTGGCAATACTTTGCTAATAAAGTGCTTCCAAACGAAAACAGCAGAAGAACTTTTGGTACAGATGAATCTTGACTCGAACGTCGAGTATTTTGATACTTTGGATAATTTAGATACTTCTCATTGAAGTCGGTACTTTGGCCGGTAGTGGATGATGAATTGTTCATCGAAGAGCCAGTTGTAAGCCTTGAGGATCCCAATTCAGAAGTGTCGGTTTTCCCCGGGTCTTTAGATGTGATAGCTGGAACTACTAGTAACGAATTAGGATCGCTTATAGTGTACATGTTTCATGAAAATCAGGGAAAAATGGGGTTTGATATAGAACAGGGGTTGCCGACGCCCGTACTTTGTGAGGTCTTAGGACCAGCCGTGGCCAGATATATGTATGGAGATGGCTCCCTATCAAGCGCTACCTGCGAGGAATACAGCTCAGACGATGAACTGCAACAAAGCAAGAACATTAATTATCTTTACGAGTTTTTTTTTGTGTTTTGTTGCCCCGGCTTTGCAAAATTCCAAATACTTACCATTACGTGTACAGCCAGGAACTCGATTTTATCTTTCCGTCCCACTAACAATCTAGATGGATGGATGAGTGCTAGACACAGGAATGGAATTGCCTTATTTGTTTGGTCCAGGAGGTCAAAATGACAAATCTCTAGCCAAAAACTCTTTTTTTCTTTTTTCTTTTTTCTCAAATCTTTCCATTTGACACCTTTTCATCAGAAACTAATCGGATACAAAGAGAGGCTAAATGATCTTAACTCATAAACATTTTAAACCTTATTAAAAAATTAATATTTTCTGATATTGATTTCGCCCCATTATATTATGACATCATCAATAGATGAAAATTGATGATGTCACACCAATATGAACTGTAACTATGCATCTGAAGATATCAAACAGTGAAGTTTCAATTTTCAAAGAAAAGTACATATTTTCATATTTTGAAAAAAAAGAATGACCTTGAACCAAATTTGCTTATTTTTTAGCTAAAAGACGCTTCAATCTAAGTGTTGTTTTGAAACGTCAACATTTTTCATTTTGTCTTAATTGTGACTTTGACGTCAAAATAAACATTTCAATTGCGTTACAGCTGATGACAATTTTGATCCGAATTGCAATATATTTACTTGGTATGATATTTCCCTATAAGGCACATACAGTTACACTATCCCATATATCCACACCGATCTTTATTTAGATTTATGTGGGTACTGGTCACATGTTGTTTTGATTGTATTACGTAATACAAAGGTTTATACCACAATGTAAACGCCACAGCCCTGATCGCCTAAATCTAGCTACAGTACAGTGCGGACATAAAACCATACCATGTAAGTAAAATAATTTATATAAAATTTTATATAACAAACTTCCCACGTTATATACATGTATGTATGCATATTATTGTTTATATCATGTTCCGAATATGTACAAGACGAGCTGAATGAGCAAAACTAACTAGATATGCCTGGATTGGAACAGACGGTGAGTATACCTATCGTTATGCATGTATGATTGTGACGAGCTAGTGGTAGGATTTACCTTTACAACTGCACTATGTGTTAGTCGGCAACGTCCTCGGTCTAGGTGTCTTTTGTTTAGTAAACGAGACGCCCAGGCAGAATCTAGGGACATTGAAGAGACCAAAACAAATTCGCTACCCTCATTACAATATTTTATCTGAATCTTTTCCTTTCACTCCTCTCTTCTATCTTTGTTTGTTTTTTTTTTTCTATATGTGTCTCCTCGACACCCGTCCTCATTATGACCCGAGCTGTTGCGAGAGCTTTAAACCTGTGAAATAAAAATATAAGTCGTATTATCATCGTTTTGTATGTGTGGCACGCGGCCATCTTGGTCATTGACAGTTGAAGCTTGCTATAGCAATTTCTTGATAATTACGGAAGGATCTTGTTTTCAATTTACATATGTAGGTTCTCTTCTAGCTGTGCATTTTCAATATTCAGACTGATTGGAAAAGAAAATGGCCATTTTGTATGTTCTGTATATTTCTCCATGTAAGTTCATGCATACATGTAGTACCTTTTATAACATCTACATTTGTCATGGTTCCTGGTTGTTTTAGCTTATTACAAGATCAGGATAGCCGAAAGGCAACGATTTAGCTTTATTTAAACACTTAAAAAGTTTTGTAATCCCTTAAAGTACTACAACAATTTGTCTCAAATTTCAATGATTGTAATTCAGACTATTTCGGAAAGAAAAATATATTTTCCATCCCACTGCACACTATGTTTTACCCTAAAAAACTTTTCTGGAATTGCAAAATGGCCGATATACCACCAACCGGTATTCTAAGAGTAGAAGTCACTTTCATTTCCATGTTCTAAAATTGAATTTTCGAACACATTGCTACAATGCAACACAATGCAACAGACAGTTAAGGATAGAAAATGGCATAACAGAAAATATCAAACATATGTAGACTATAGGTTCCAATGAAGTCCTAGTTGTGTTCAATTTTGAGACTTAACCGGAAACCTCAATGTAAATTCCTGTTTAGGTATTCTTATGTACCAAGCTGATTTTGGACCAGACAGCCGTCTAGTGTTTGGATATCAATATCAAAAAGGGTTTGGGCAATAATTGTATGCCATATCTAAACAATATTGTACGTTTAGGTGTGCTTGAAGGTTACCAGCACAGACTTTATGTAAGGAGTTAATACATTACATGATTATCACACTTTATGTCTCTTTCGGTCTTTTCAGGTTTTTCGGCAAGATGACTAGTTTCCTGACTTTATGTGTGACGTCACTTTTAGCTGTACATGCCACAGACCATTCCTCTCCTATTCTTGACACTCCATCTGGACCAATCAAAGGCGTGGTCGTCCCAGCCCTGGGACATGATGTCATACAATTCCGGAACATTCCTTATGCAAAACCTCCCATAGGTGAGTTAAGGTTTAGGAAACCAGTGCCGATTGAACCGTGGACAGAAACCCTGGACGGTACAGCATTTGGACCGTCATGTATACAGTACAAAGAACTTTTAGAGGGCGTGTGGGAGGGACTTGAGAACCAGGAACTGTCAGAAGACTGTCTACAACTGAACGTGTACGTACCTCGTGCCATATCTACATCTGAGAAAAAAGCTGTGATGGTTATGATTCATGGTGGGTCGTTTTTGATCGGGCAGGCCGCAGCTGATGATCCTTCCTTTCTTGCACTTAAGGATGTCATTGTCGTCAGTATCAACTATCGTCTGGGCATATTTGGTTTTCTTAGTACAGGAGACGATGTCATTCGGGGCAATTTTGCCATCTGGGATATGATAGAATCTTTAAAGTGGGTCAACCGAAACATTGCTGCTTTTGGCGGGGATCCGGAGAGAGTGACCGTATTTGGTGAGTCTGCTGGAGGCTTTGCCGCTTCTACGCTGGCCGTCATTCCTATGAACAAAGGTCTCTTCCATCGCATCATTGCTCAGAGTGGATCTGTGACCAGTCTCATGGCTTTTTCCAGAGACCCATTAAGAGTAGCAAAGGCGGTGGCTCAAGAACTTGAATGTATTCCAGACCCTAATGCCACCATTGACAACAAGGTGCTAACAGACTGCTTCCAAACGAAAACAACAGAAGAACTTTTGGAGGTACAGATGAACAAGACTATGAACGTTGAGTATTTTGGATATTTCTCATTACAGTCGGTACTTTGGCCGGTAGTGGATGCAGAATTGTTTTTCGAGAAGCCAGTTGTAAGCCTTAAGGATCCCAATTCAGAGGTGTCGATTTTCTACAGGTCCTTAGATGTGATAGCTGGAACTACTAGTAACGAAGGATCGCTTACAGTGTACATGTTTCATGAACATCAGGAAAAGATGAACTTTGATATAAAACAGGGGTTGCCGACGCCCGTACTTTGTGAGGTCTTAGGACCAGCCGTGGCCAGAGATATGTATGGAGATGAGTCCCTATCGGACGCTATTTGTAAGGAGTACAGCTCAGAGGACCAACTGCAACAAAGTAAGAACATTAATTATCTCTACGAGGATTCGTGTTTTGTTGCTCCGGCATTGCAACTCGTTGAATTCCATGCTCAGGAAAGAACGTCTTCAAATACCTACCATTACGTGTACAGCCAGGAACTCAATTTTACCTTTATGTTCCCACTTCCAGCCTGGATGGATGGGATGGGTGCTGGGCACGCAATGGAACTGCCTTATTTGTTTGGTCCAGCTAGTCAAAATGACAAATCTCTAGCCACGGAGGAAGGCAGAGCATTCACAGATGTTTTAGTGTTGTACTGGACAAACTTTGCTAAAACAGGGTAAGCATCGACCTTTGGTAAAGCAAATTAAGCCAAGAGTTTAAATTAATACCTTGATTTTATTCATAGTTATCAAAAATCCCGAAATTATTAAAAACAAATACAACTCAGAATCAAGTTATAAGACGTTTGTTTGTTGTCATATTCTAAACATCCTGTTGTTGTTAGTATACATTTACATGTATTTATGGTTTTCATATTGTGTTGTTTAGGAATCCGAATGGTGGAAGTTTGGTGCCGTGGAAGCCCTTCAGCACTACGTCCAGGGACTACATGGAACTCAAGTTCAAGCCAGCCCAGGGCCAGAACCTTTATGAGAGAAGGATGAACTTTCTTTTACATGACATTCCTAGTATGCATCGACGCGATGCATAAACCGAACTTTGATACCAACCAATCAACGCAATGTGAAACCCAAACTTTGATACTATCCCATCATCGCAATGTGAAACCCAAACTTTGATACTATCCCATCATCGCAATGTGAAAACCAAACTTTGATACTATCCCAATTGACGCAATGTGAAAACCAAACGTTTATACCATTGCACTCTGTCAGAACCAACTATACATCTTGAATCTTTGTTTTCAATTTTGAATCTCAGGTATGTTCACCTGATCAATTGACAATCATTTCCTACTAGTGTCAAATGATAGAAAGAAATCTATAAGTTACTTGTTCACGCAGTACAGCTGTGCTTCAAATAATAAAAATGAATATTCCGACAAATCCCTGAACTATATACATGTAATGAGAAATATATTTAATATCTTTTTTATTGGAAACAATGAATAAATCTATAGATGTGCATTGATGAGTACAGCATTTAGTATCGTATATATGTGGACAGTGTATTGGTAGAACAAAATGAGTGCTTTGATTCTTAAAACAAAATATATACATCAATGGGTGTCACTTTACTTTTCGTTTGTGAGAATGTATGGCATAAATGTGATGTCCGTATAAAAACTTGAGACATATAAAAATGAAAATAATTTTTTTTTTTTAATATCTGAGCGTGAATACTGTCTTGTATTGATTTCCTTTGTAGTTTTTAGATCTATTAACTTACTAAGGACGATAAAATATTATTTTGTGAAAAAAACTCCATTGTATGAAGATAACATGGTTGGTGGATTCAGGTAAATGAAAAAAAGAATCAAAAAAAATATTGATATATAAAAATTATATATATATATTAAATGGTTAATTTTCTTTCCAGGAAGAAGGGAGTTAAATAAGATAAATCTGGTACTTTTTCAGTAGTTTTTTACAACGAACAAACATTGTCTTCAAATCAAAGTTTGACTGTGAAACTGAATAGATTGATGTAAATTTATTCACTTGCTGCTAATATAGGATGTGATTTTAATAATGGATACCATTTGTTTTTATTTACACATGTTATGACATGTACTAGTCAAAGAAGGTGATCAGTAATCATATCAAGAATTGTTTTATCTAAGACTTTGATACATTGCTTCAATAAGTCATCAATCAGGCAGTCGAGTGTATTCTAGATAAGCAGGGTAAACAGCTATCACTTGTTGGGGGAACTTCTATTTCTAAAGACTATACCTCCAAAAGTGCTGGATCAATTTTCATAAAAGTTTGCATACAAATCACCACTGTATTAGCCATATATTTGGTACTCTTCAGGAGGGGCACATATATACCAGTAACACGATAATGTTAAGTTCTAGTTTTTATTAGCTCACCTGGTCCGAAGGACCAAGGTGAGCTTATGCCATACCGTGGCGTCCTTCGTCCGTCCGTCTGTCGTCCGTCCGTCAACAATTGACTTATTTGACTTCTTCTTCATAACCGTTGATCGGAATTTAAACAAATTTGGTCAGAAGCATCCCTATGGGTAGGGGACTCAAAATTGTACAAATGATGGGGCTGACCCCCTGGGGGCCTCTGGGGCGGGGCCAAAAGGGGTCAATTTGGCGCTATTGATATAAACGACTTCTTCCTGAAACCAAGCAATGGCTATCGCTCATATTTGCCTGGTAGTATCACTATGGGGTGGGGATTCAAAATTGTACAAATGATGGGGCTGCCCCCCCCCCTGGGCTGCCCCCCCCCACCCCCCAGGGGCCTGAAGGGCGGGGCCGAATGTGGTCAATCCGGCTTTATTGATATAAACAACTTCTCTGAAACCGAACAAAGGCTGTCGCTCATATTTGCCTGGTAGCATCACTATGGGGTGGGGATTCAAAATTGTACAAATCATGGGGCTGACCCCCTGGGGGCCTCTGGGGCGGGGCCAAAAGGGGTCAATTTGGAGCTATTGATATAAACGACTTCTTCTCTGAAACCAAGCAATGGCTAACGCTCATATTTGCCTGGTAGCATCACTATGGGGTGGGGATTCAAAATTGTACAAATGATGGGGCTGACCCCCAGGTGCCTGTGGGGCGGGGCCGAATGTGGTCAATCTGGCTTTATTCATATAAACGACTTCTCTGAAACCAAATAATGGCTATCGCTCATATTTGCCTGGTAGCAACATTATTGGGTGGGGATTCAAAAGTGTTCAAATGATTGGGCTGACCCCCCAGGGGCCTGAGGGGCGGGGCCGAATGTGGTCAATGTGGCTATATTGATATAAACGATTTCTTCTCTGAAACTGAGTAATGGCTATCGCTCATATTTGTCTGGTAGCATCACTTTGGGTTGGGGATTCAAAATTTTACAAATGATGGGGCTGACTCCCCAGGGGCCTGAGGGGCGGGGCCAAATGTGGTCAATCAGGCTATATTCATATAATTGACTTCTCCTGAACCAAGCAATGGATATCTCTAATATTTTACTGGTAGCATCACCTTGGGGTAAGAATTTGAAATTGTACAAATGACGGGGCCGACCCTCCTGGGGGCTGAGGGGCGGGGCCAAAAGGGGTCAGTTTGCAGAATTAATATAAACGACTTCTCCTCTGAAACTAAGCAATGGATATCGCTCATATTTTACTGATAGCATCCCTATGGGGTGAGGATTCAAAATTGTACAAATGGTGGGGCTGACCCCCCAGGGGCCTGAGGGGCGGGGCCAAAATTGGTCAATTTGTTTAAACAACTTCTCTGAAACTAAGCAATGGATATTACTCACATTTGTATGGTAGCATGGTTATGGGGTGGGGATTCAAATTTGTAAAAATGTTGGGGTTGACCCGGGCGGCCAGGGGGCTGAGTGGTGGGGCCAAAAGGGGTCAATTTGGCTAAATTGATTGAAACAACTTATTTTCTGAAACTTAGCAATGGTTTCACTGGTAGCAACCTATTGGGGTAGGGATTCAAAATTGCATAAAGGAAGGAGCTGACCCCCAAGGGGGCAGAGGGCACATTTGTGTGGTAGCATCCCTATAGGTTCGCGCCAAAAGTCAATTTCATGGATTAATGCACTTTTTGGCATTTTTAGTATTGAAATAAAACCAATGTACATGTACCCATATAAAATGCTTATGATATATATTGACATAGCAATACCAGCAACAAATATACTTAAGCATCATTCTTGTTTCATATCTCATGAAACTATGTGAGCGATACAGGCCCTCTGGGCCTCTTGTTGGTGATGACACACTACATTTCCAGCCTCTGCAATGTTAAAGACATACCGGGTAACGAAAGTATCATGGGAACACACAACACCACTGTCATGTACATATACCTGTTGGGGAATTGTCTTTTCAAGATGGCAGGCCAAGATGATCACAGAAGGCACTTCCAAGCTACAAAATCACTTATTGTTCCCTTGCAAACAGAGTTTGGAGGGGATGTATGATTTGGCCAGTACATACATATATTACTCAAGGGAATTTCATGAAATAGGTTACATGATTTTACTTATAGAGTTTCAGAACCCACGCTCCTTTATTTACAGAGTTATTGTTCTTAGTTTACCTAACTAACGTAACATTTTCGGCGGTCTTACAAGTTTATTTCTTAAGGGAACTGGACGTCATTGCTAGTAACAAAGGTCTCTTACATCGAATTATTGCTCAGAGTGGTCTGTGATAAGTATCATGGCTTTTATCAGAGACCCATCATGAATAGCAAGGCAGTGGCTCAAAACCGTGAATGTGACCCTGATGCTACCATTGGCAATACTTTGCTAATAAAGTGCTTCCAAACGAAAACAGCAGAAGAACTTTTGGTACAGATGAATCTTGACTCGAACGTCGAGTATTTTGATACTTTCGATATTTTAAATATTTCTCATTGAAGTCGGTACTTTGGCCGGTAGTGGATGATGAATTGTTCATCGAAGAGCCAGTTGTAAGCCTTAAGGATCCCAATTCAGAGGTGTCGGTTTTCCCCGGGTCTTTAGATGTGATAGCTGGAACTACTAGTAACGAATTAGGATCGCTTATAGTGTACATGTTTCATGAACATCAGGGAAAAATGGGGTTTGATATAGAACAGGGGTTGCCGACGCCCGTACTTTGTGAGGTCTTAGGACCAGCCGTGGCCAGATATATGTATGGAGATGGCTCCCTATCAAGCGAGGAATACAGCTCAGACGATGAACTGCAACAAAGCAAGAACATTAATTATCTTTACGAGTTTTTTTGTGTGTTTTGTTGCCCCGGCTTTGCAAAATTCCAAATACTTACCATGACGTGTACAGCCAGGAACTCGATTTTATCTTTCCGTCCCACTAACAATCTAGATGGATGGATGAGTGCTAGACACAGGAATGGAATTGCCTTATTTGTTTGGTCCAGGAGGTCAAAATGACAAATCTCTAGCCAAAAACTTTTTTTTTTCTTTTTTTTTTCCTCAAATCTTTCCATTTGACACCTTTTCATCAGAAACTAATCGGATACAAAGAGAGGCTAAATGATCTTAACTCATAAACATTTTAAACCTTATTAAAAAATTAATATTTTCTGATATTGATTTCGCCCCATTATATTATGACGTCATCAATAGATGATAATTGATGGTCTCACACCAATATGTACTGTAACTATGCATCTGAAGATATCAAACAGTGAAGTTTCAATTTTCAAAGAAAAGTACATATTTTCATATTTTGAAAAAAAGAATGACCTTGAACCAAATTTGCTTATTTTTTAGCTAAAAGACGCTTCAGTCTAAGTGTTGTTTTGCAGTCAATCCACGGTTTTTTGAAACGTCAACATTTTTCATTTTGTCTTAATTGTGACTTTGACGTCAAAATAAACATTTCAATTGCGTTACAGCTGATGACAATTTTGATCCGAATTGCAATATATTTACTTGGTATGATATTTCCCTATAAGGCACATACAGTTACACTATCCCATATATCCACACCGATCTTTATTTAGATTTGTGTGGGTACTGGTCACATGTTGTTTTGATTGTATTACGTAATACAAAGGTTTATACCACAATGTAAACGCCACAGCCCTGATCGCCTAAATCTAGCTACAGTACAGTGCGGACATAAAACCATACCATGTAAGTAAAATAATTTATATAAATTTTTGTATAACAAACTTCCCACGTTATATACATGTATGTATGCATATTATTGTTTATATCATGTTCCGAATATGTACAAGACGAGCTGATTGAGCAAAACTAACTAGATATGCCTGGATTGGAGCAGACGGTGAGTATACCTATCGTTATGCATGTATGATTGTGACGAGCTAGTAGGATTTACATTTACAACTGCACTATGTGTTAGTCGGCAACGTCCTCGGTCTAGGTGTCTTTTGTTTAATAAACGAGACGCCCAGGCAGAATCTAGGGACATTGAAGAGACCAAAACAAATTCGCTACCCTCATTACAATATTTTATCTGAATCTTTTCCTTTCACTCCTCTTTTCTATCTTTTTTTTTTCTATATGTGTCTCCTCGACACCCGTCCTCATTATGACCCGAGCTGTTGCGAGAGCTTTAAACCTGTGAAATAAAAATATAAGTCGTATTATCATCGTTATATATGTGTGGCACGCGGCCATCTTGGTCATTGACAGTTGAAGCTTGCTATAGCAATTTCTTGATAATCACGGAAGGATCTTGTTTTCAATTTACATATGTAGGTTCTCTTCTAGCTGTGCATTTGCCATTTTGTATGTTGAAAAAAATGTTATCACTATTTCTCCATGTTAGTTCATGCATACATGTAGTACTTTTTATAACATCTACATTTGTCATGGTTCCTGGTTGTTCTAGCTTATTACAAGATCAAGATAGCAGAAAGGCAACGATTTAGCTTTATTTAAACACTTAGAAAGTTTTGTAATCCCTTAAAGTACTACAACAATTTGTCTCAAATTTCAATGATTGTAATTCAGACTATTTCGGAAAGAAAAATATATTTTCCATCCCACTGCACACAATGTTTTACCCTAAAAAACTTTTCTGGAAATGCAAAATGGCCGATATACCACCAACCGGTATTCTAAGAGTAGAAGTCACTTTCATTTCCATGTTCTAAAATTGAATTTTCGAACACATTGCTACAATTTTCATTTACTGTTGACAAGAATGACAATGCAACAGACAGTTAAGGATAGAAAATGGCATAACAGAAAATATCAAACATACTTAGAATTAGAAAACAGCTGACGATTGCTGGCGCAAAGACCGTCTGAGATAGTTTGATAAGATGTTTGCCTTTCGCTGCTCTAAAACCGACATTTCAAATTGCTTTTTTACCTAGTCCGTTTTCTAAAATAGCAAGATCATATGTAGACTATAGGTTCCAATGAAGTCCTAGTTGTGTTCAATTTTGAGACTTAACCGGAAACCTCAATCTAAATTCCTGTTTAGGTATCCTTATGTACCAAGCTGATTTTGGACCAGACAGCCGTCTAGTGTTTGGATATCAATATCAAAAAGGGTTTGGGCAATAATTGTATGCCAAATCGAAACAATATTGTACGTTTAGGTGTGCTTGAAGGTTACCAGCACAGACTTTATGTAAGGAGTTAATACATTACATGATTATCACACTTTATGTCTCTTTCGGTCTTTTCAGGTTTTTCGGCAAGATGACTAGTTTCCTGACTTTATGTGTGACGTCACTTTTAGCTGTACATGCCACAGACCATTCCTCTCCTATTCTTGACACTCCATCTGGACCAATCAAAGGCGTGGTCGTCCCAGCCCTGGGACATGATGTCATACAATTCCGGAACATTCCTTATGCAAAACCTCCCATAGGTGAGTTAAGGTTTAAGAAACCAGTGCCGATTGAACCGTGGACAGAAACCCTGGACGGTACAGCATTTGGACCGTCATGTATACAGTACAAAGAACTTTTAGAGGGCGTGTGGGAGGGACTTGAGAACCAGGAACTGTCAGAAGACTGTCTACAACTGAACGTGTACGTACCTCGTGCCATATCTACATCTGAGAAAAAAGCTGTGATGGTTATGATTCATGGTGGGTCGTTTTTGATCGGGCAGGCCGCAGCTGATGATCCTTCCTTTCTTGCACTTAAGGATGTCATTGTCGTCAGTATCAACTATCGTCTGGGCATATTTGGTTTTCTTAGTACAGGAGACGATGTAATTCGGGGCAATTTTGCCATCTGGGATATGATAGAATCTTTAAAGTGGGTCAACCGAAACATTGCTGCTTTTGGCGGGGATCCGGAGAGAGTGACCGTATTTGGTGAGTCTGCTGGAGGCTTTGCCGCTTCTACGCTGGCCGTCATTCCTATGAACAAAGGTCTCTTCCATCGCATCATTGCTCAGAGTGGATCTGTGACCAGTCTCATGGCTTTTTCCAGAGACACATTAAGAGTAGCAAAGGCGGTGGCTCAAGAACTTGGATGTATTCCAGACCCTAATGCCACCATTGACAACAAGGTGCTAACAGACTGCTTCCAAACGAAAACAGCAGAAGAACTTTTGGAGGTACAGATGAACAAGACTATGAACGTTGAGTATTTTGGATATTTCTCATTACAGTCGGTACTTTGGCCGGTAGTGGATGCAGAATTGTTTTTCGAGAAGCCAGTTGTAAGCCTTAAGGATCCCAATTCAGAGGTGTCGATTTTCTACAGGTCCTTAGATGTGATAGCTGGAACTACTAGTAACGAAGGATCGCTTACAGTGTACATGTTTCATGAACATCAGGAAAAGATGAACTTTGATATAAAACAGGGGTTGCCGACGCCCGTACTTTGTGAGGTCTTAGGACCAGCCGTGGCCAGAGATATGTATGGAGATGAGTCCCTATCGGACGCTATTTGTAAGGAGTACAGCTCAGAGGACCAACTGCAACAAAGTAAGAACATTAATTATCTCTACGAGGATTCGTGTTTTGTTGCTCCGGCATTGCAACTCGTTGAATTCCATGCTCAGGAAAGAACGTCTTCAAATACCTACCATTACGTGTACAGCCAGGAACTCAATTTTACCTTTATGTTCCCACTTCCAGCCTGGATGGATGGGATGGGTGCTGGGCACGCAATGGAACTGCCTTATTTGTTTGGTCCAGCTAGTCAAAATGACAAATCTCTAGCCACGGAGGAAGGCAGAGCATTCACAGATGTTTTAGTGTTGTACTGGACAAACTTTGCTAAAACAGGGTAAGCATCGACCTTTGGTAAAGCAAATTAAGCCAAGAGTTTAAATCAATACCTTGATTTTATTCATAGTTATCAAAAATCCCGAAATTATTAAAAACAAATACAACTCAGAATCAAGTTATAAGACGTGTGTTTGTTGTCATATTCTAAACATCCTGTTGTTGTTAGTATACATTTACATGTATTTATGGTTTTCATATTGTGTTGTTTAGGAATCCGAATGGTGGAAGTTTGGTGCCGTGGAAGCCCTTCAGCACTACGTCCAGGGACTACATGGAACTCAAGTTCAAGCCAGCCCAGGGCCAGAACCTTTATGAGAGAAGGATGAACTTTCTTTTACATGACATTCCTAGTATGCATCGACGCGATGCATAAACCGAACTTTGATACCAACCAATCAACGCAATGTGAAACCCAAACTTTGATACTATCCCATCATCGCAATGTGAAACCCAAACTTTGATACTATCCCATCATCGCAATGTGAAAACCAAACTTTGATACTATCCCAATTGACGCAATGTGAAAACCAAACGTTTATACCATTGCACTCTGTCAGAACCAACTATACATCTTGAATCTTTGTTTTCAATTTTGAATCTCAGGTATGTTCACCTGATCAATTGACAATCATTTCCTACTAGTGTCAAATGATAGAAAGAAATCTATAAGTTACTTGTTCACGCAGTACAGCTGTGCTTCAAATAATAAAAATCGTTTAATTTACTATTTTAATGAATATTCCGACAAATCCCTGAACTATATACATGTAATGAGAAATATATTTAATATCTTTTTTATTGGAAACAATGAATAAATCTATAGATGTGCATATATACATGTACATCAATGGATGTCATTTTATTTTTCGTTTGTGAGAATGTATGGCATAAATGTGATGTCTGTATAAAAAAATGAGACATACAAAAATGAAAATAAATATTTTTTTAATATCTGAGCATGAATACTGCATTGTATTGATTTCCCTTGTAGTTCTTAGATCTTTTAACTTACAACGGACGATAAAATATTATTTTATGAAAAAAAAAATCCATTGGCCATTGTATGAAGATAACATGGTTGGTGGATTCAGGAAAATTAAAAAAAAAATCAAAATCCATTGTTCCCCTACGAATAAGTATACAGGTAGGTCTCAAACTTAAAAGGCGAATCCCTTGGATAGAAAACTTACTCTGAACAAGGCAAATCCGAACTGATTAGTTTTTGCGAATATAACTGTTGATAAAGGAATATACAACAATATACTCAAGGGTAGCGCACGGTTTGATGAAGACCACGGAACAGTTTTTTTAGAAACATCATAAGCTCCTTATGCTTCAGCTAACAAGCGCGAGGATATGATGAATTGAATTCATGTTCTGAGTTTAATCTATCAGACACGTTGTCCAAAAAAGTTGTGTAATGCCAATAATGCGATTCCGTGATGGTAAAGGACAAGTCTGTATACTTGATTACAATGTCAAAACCATACGACAGATCCATAAGTAAGGCATCTATCCCACTACGGCATCCATTGTTAACCTAGGTCATTACCAGCCATATACTATCCTCAAAGTCATATCCAGTTCACAACGAAAGCGTCGGGCATTTGTTAACGAACGTAAGAGCCATCGCTCAAGGAAACAGGTTCTTTAAGTGAGTCCATACTATAAACTCTTCCATACATTATCATACAAATGGACGATTTATCAAAGTTTTAAGTAAGTGTCTGTAGTATCCTTGATTTGAAGCTCACGTGCATACGTGTATCTTATGATGGAATCAGAGGATGACATTGTCTTTAAATTGTTTCTCCCTTGATAAAGAAACGAAAACTGTTCAGCCAAGGGATTAGGGAACGTCACCATTTGTTTGGAAGAATTAGAAATCAAACGCAGGAGAGATGTTGACCAACAGGTACAGTATTTCATTCTCGCGTTTTTATCCTCAGTATATCTCATCTGGGCCTTAGTAGCGTCTTGTACAAACTATGCTGCAATCTATTGAGCACATTGCTTAACTACACGGGGATTCATCCAATGGTTGCTTGTACTTGCTTCCTGTATGGCATGATGCTTAGCAAATAATTTGGGGTCGTGCATTTTCTCTTCTTTCTTAACAACTTTCTTCTTCCCATTTTGGCCTTTAGGTGAAAGTTCGCCCCTTCGAGGGCGTTTTCCGGGCCGAGACATTCTACGCATGCTTAGTCCTCGGCATTTTGGAAATGGGACGACTGGTTTGGCCGTTGTCAGTATTATGTGATCGGATGAGGTGTCCTGCTGGGTGTCTTCGGCAGTATGCTTCAGTGAGGTAGCATTATAATGTCGGCATCAGTTCCGTGCTATAACAAGGAGAGCTGTTGATAGTACATTAAATAATACAAAACCAACAATCAAACCGATGGATGCAGTGGATAACCATATGGTCCCCGGAACAGTTGGGGCCTGTTCGTTTATGCGGACAAATCGGTTCGTCAGTTTTTAAATGTATATTTCAAACATATCTCTTAACGGACCTGCAAATGTTAATACAAGCCTTGGAAGTCTTTGTCAAGGCTCGTCTGAAAACAATTAAAATCACCAGGTCCGTCTTTATTTCAACACCGGTCCAACTGTTTGGACCGCAAAAACGAAAACGGCCTAGGTGTGTGCATGCCGATGAGATGTATCATAGTCACTTGAAATATGTTAATGACATATCCATCCAAGGTAAAAAGTAACTGAAAATTATCCGTTATACCTGATGGAGTCTTGGGAGATGTATGATTATATAAAATAGTTTTTCCTTTCAGTAATGCTATGTCACAGTGACAAAAACGAGAAAGTGTCAGATATGTTTGATTACTACAAAACGAATTTGATTTTTGCAGAAAATGTGGCGCCTCTCTCTCGATCGACAAATTGGCGTCAAGCTTCATTCAATGATATACGATTAAACTTAAAAGCTAAATAAAAGTGCATTTTTATGGAAAGTTCTATAAATGTGCCTTTTCTCGATGTAGTTTACCCCCCCCCCCCCCCCCCCCCCCCCCCTATTCCGTGACGAAAAAGCGAAAATCGTGCATTGTACATGTAGGCAATGGAATGCTTTTGTGTATCGTGCTAAACATCAAATGTGTGGTTGTTGCTTGTTAATTTATCGTACCTTTTGGTTCCATTTTCATAGATCTGGTTCTCTTCAAGTGGGAATCGACAACGAATCAGGAGACGCTCATCCTTTAGGAACACATGGTTTTATTATCATTGTATTTTTCCACGGATTGATGGTACAAATGTACATATTGTATCTCTGTAGATGATTCGCTCATGCTTTTCCTTGTTGTATTGATATTTTCCCCGTTTCACGTCTATTCTCCTGTTTTGATAACTAAAACGTGTGTTATCGTATTACAGTCATTTCGAGACACCAGAATTATGCGGATAATATATTCCCGATAGTAGTCGTGTCCTGACAGCATGATCTGTATCACCACATACACACTGTAATCATAACCACACAATAATGATAAGTTATGAAATGAGATTAGATTAATATAAATCGACGATTCAAAGCAATTATGCAGGTGTCCTGTACATGATGAAATTACAATTAAATCAAATATCAGACTGATAAGGCATATCTTAGCGAATATGTGAACATATGATTATCCGCGAATAATATCCGCACTTTAGAGCTATCAGTCACGGTCTCTGCGACGCTTTTGTTTAGATTTTTAGACAAACGCGGAAAAGAAATTGTTGATAGTTTATTTAAGTCTACGTAAAACTGAAACAATGGCAGAAGAAACAAAATTGGTAAGTTATACAGAAACCTGACTGAGAAGTTATAGCTTAGACCAAATGTATTTGAATTATCTTGAAATAACGCAAAGTCGGTGCCATCTTTTGCTTTCGTTACACTTATCAGCTGCTTACAGTCAGACAGTAGGCCTACACCAGTATCGTTAACGTTAACCAGTGAACTAGGCCTATCTGATCACGAGGTGCGGCGAACCGGTTTATGCCTTTTTGACGTTTTTTTTTTTTGTGTAGGCCTACATTTTTAGTGGAAACCCTAACACTAATACTTTATGGTATCATTCAATACTTTCCGTATTCAGGCTGGGAACTCTCTCGAAAGTCGAGACAGTTTCGGTTTTGCGAGACTTCTTTAAGTTGTATTTTACGACTGAGTACACCCTATATAAAACATCAAAATTTTGGATTTTGGTAATTTTATTGAAATCCACACCTCTGTCTCGACATTCCGACGGAGTTCCCATTGGATTTGCATGGTTGCCATTCAATGTCCAGAGTCATTGTGAGACAAGTAAATTGTAGTAGTTGGTGACTACCTCACTGAACAACATATGGGAAGTAACTCACTTGCTATTCACAGCAATTATTTTTAATAGTTACTGTTATACCAAAAAACATAACTGCAGTAGTACATATTCAAAGGTGCTATATTAGCTTGGATGTACAATTGTACATTGTACGTGTTATGTAGTTTGTAGATTGCTTCCAAATCATTTTTTTATTAGCATCTTGTCCATATTTTATTTATTCTTAAATCATTATATGAAGACTATGTTGGCAAATAGATTTTCAAATTAGCAGCAATATTTTGTATATAAAATATAAAGTCAACTACTGATGAAGTTGGAAACAATGAAGTATTAATAAACATAATATATGCTATCTGTTTCAGGGTGTAAATATTTTGAATTGGAAACTGTGGAAATAAGAAGTGTATAGCAAGTTGACTCTAGTCTAGTTCTCTACTTCTGTAGCAGGAAGGACTGATAAAAATACCCTGCCATGGGGCTTGAACCACATTTGCAGCAATCCAAGTGTGCATCATACCATTTAAGCTAAAGGGAAACTCTTACCAATAGGCTAAAGGGGAATTCCTGCAATGGGCTAAATGGAAATTCTCAATAACGTAGTAAGGTGACCTTATATAATCTACACTTATAATTGTGTTATTTAGTTAACATGGAGTAAATTTCTTTGTTTAGGCAAGCAGTGAAGTTGGGATGCCTCAGGTACAGATTTACATTCTTCATGTGTTATTTGCTTGCTTTGAATTGGCTGATGCTATACTAACAAAGCTAATACATATTCATTGGTGTTTGAATGTGCGATTATGGTGGTGCAAATAACCAAATTTTTGTTTTAGGCACTAGTATTTTTTTCTGTTTTGTTTTCTTTTGAATTCTTATAATATAAGATGGACTCAAGCATGTTTCAATGGCATGCATATGGGTGCATTGAAAGCTTTGAAGAAAATAATAACAGTGTGTTTTTGTAGAAATGTTTTCTTATTTCTCCTCTAATAGAAGTACCTCTCTTGATTGCTCAGTAAAACCTGTGCTTGTTCTCAAAGTTAGTAGGTATACAGTTACCTTAGATTATGTTTTGTGTATTGAGACCATTATATTCTGTACACTATAAATCGACCACACAATGTCTCTAAGAGTTGTGAAATACATACCTCATTTGCAGGTGTATGCATGATCATGACCAATATAAATCTGGAGTACAGGTTGAGAAACTCTGAATTCCTTTAAACCTTCAATACTAACATTTCATGTATTCCTATTTACAATGATTAATAATTGTTAAGGCCCTGTCACATTATTCCGGCACAACAAGCTTAATGGTTGTAGGGATTTTGCAGCAGACAGAACAATTTCTCTGGGCGGACCAATATTTAGATGAGTTCCGTGTGGACGTTTCCTGTTGGATGTGTGGTACCTGTGTAGAACTTTTATGTACTTAGTGTGACATACGTGCCTTGCATGTGTATGACATGTGCAGGCTTCAAGAAAAGTCTGTATCAGCTCCAGGCTACTTATGAGCACTGCATACCAGCTGTAATAGTTGCATGGGAGTTTCCTGCAAGGTGCAAGAGCATATAAATACAGGTCAGTTGGAGAAGTCTTTATTTCGCAGTCACAACAGGCTGGTTGTACAGTAAAACTTGTCATATGGGTTCACCATCTTTTGATTCGACGCTGTTCCCTGCATCTTCTGTACCTTCAAAACCAGACTGACAACTGAGTTCCGTTATTCCTTCGTGGAGGCTATTTATATGGCATAGGTCCTTGTAGAATGACAGCAACTTGGCTATACAAATGGCCCTCAAATTATTAGCAGGAAGACAGTAACTGCATTGCCCTCAATATCCCTTTACTTTCCTTCATGCCTGCAGACAAGGTCACACACAGGTTGGCAGTATTGTTCCTTGTCAGCGAAATGCCACATGATGTCTGCAGCTGATACCCACTGGCTCAACATGGTCACAAATTTCAACATGGTCACAGGTTTACGACCAACCTACTTTTTTCAATACCGGTTAACTGCCTTTGAGTTCCGTGTGCTACAGGCCTCTTGCTGTTGTTTTGCATGGATTTCTGTTGGTAAACTCATGTGACTAATTTAACCCAGAACAAGTTTTAAGCATGTTCAAAACTTTGCAGCACTGCAGGCATCTCATATCTCTATGTGTACCTGCGGCCAAGTCCAGGCAACTTCCATGCAGGATAATGCCAGGTTGAAGCATCAATGGCCAAATGGCTCTGGTTAGCAAAATTGGTTCCCATCAGGAAGCATGCAAGGCCTGCCTGGAATGGTATGACAGGGCCTTTACTGTTATTATGGTTACTGTTAACACTATTAAATTTGTTAACAAATTTTGTGCATTCTGGGTTTTACCAAATGCTATATCTATCCCATGTCAAGTTCGTAGTTTTAGACATTATTATTGATTAACAAAATATCTATGTTCACTTATTTTGTTTCTTTGAGTACTAGGAAAAGTCAAGAAAAATCAAATTTAGAACTAATATGAAAATCATTCTTCATGGTTCCTACAGATATGAAAAGTCCTTGAATTTCAGCACTTGCCAGGAAAAGTCTTATAATTTAGTTTCAGGTCTTGAAAGTCTTGGAATTTGATGTAAATGCCTGAAAAATTTCCTTAAATTAATGTATTTGGTGTTGAAACAAATTAAGTACCTGGTAGACATTAACATTTTTCTAAAATTTTCACAAAAACTACTTTTCATAGTATCAGTATTCTATAGTCTATCTTTTTTCTGATTATTATGTGGAACCAATTTATTGTGCTTATAATTGTACGCTTACAACATTGTCGTGTGACAGGATACATGACTCTCAGACTTTATATTGTGTTGCATAACTGTCAGAATTTCACCAAATATATTGATTAGTGTCTATGAAAAGTCTGGAAAAGTCCCTGGATTCAATGACAGAAAATCTTGGAAAAGTCTTCGAATTTGATGACTCAAAGTCAATATATAAACCATATATATTCAACTGCTATTTTCTGTCCACTTTATTATATGTTGTCATTTACCCAGTAATTAATGTTGGCACTTATACATTTAGACAAATATTTGCTTTCCAAATTTACTTTTCATTAGATTTACATGTGTATCTTAGGATCACTTGATGTGATAGTGAACAGTAGCACAAAAATGGTCTAAATGGCTGACATGGAGTTTCTTATAGATCAATATAACTGAGTATGCATACATACATGTGTATTTTGACATGAATGAGCTTATATGCTTTAAAATAGCTGTAATTGGAAATTCATAGATATTTTTATATATAATATATTATTAGCTCACCAGTTACGAATAACCGAGAGCTAATGCTGTCACCCCGGCGTCGGCGTCCCACCCCAAAACTTTAAAGTTTTTGGGGTAAGTTTTTGGAAAGCTTGTAAGTTCAAAAGTATACACCTCATGCCCTTCTAATTTGGTTTATACATTCATTAAAGGTCTAGGAGTGATGTTATGGCAAAATCATGCAGAAAAATATTGTGATTTTTTAGCATTTTACCCTTTTGTGGGCTTAACTTTTTTGGCACCAAAACTCACTTAAACGTTTTGGGGGTAAATCCAAAGGTATAGACCTATCACCCTTCTAATTTAGTTTATACATTCATTAGAGATCCAGGAGTGATGCTGTGGCAAAATCATGCAGAAAAAAAAATGTGTATTTTTTTTCGCATTTTACCATTTAGTGGACTTACTTTTTTGGACACAAAAACCCACTTTAAAGATTTTGGGGGTTAGTTTTGGAAAGCTTGTAAGTCCACACCCTTCTGATTTGGTTTATACATCCATTAGAGGTCTAGGAGCGATATTATGTGACATACAATTTCAAAATGACATGCTTATACATACATAAAAAATGAATGCATATGTATATAGTGTGATTGCTGCCGCCGGTGAGCTTTCGGAATCACTGATTGCACTTGTATATACATCTTGTCATGTTAAATGTGAAAGATATATTTTGGTTATATAAAGTTATGGAGTATAGGTCTGTGATAAAAGATTTACTTTATTTTCTATGACCTCAAGGACTCTCCACCATCTTACCATGCCACTGAAGACCAGTCAGCAGTGGACATGCCTGAGGGCCTACCTCCCTATGGTGCAAACGGATATAACGGTACACAGAATAATTTTATACTGTATTTACAGTGAACCATTTTCTTAGTGTTTTATTCACACTTGTGTAAAACTTCTTTTTTCGCCTTTTATTGAAATAAAGACTTGTACCCATTTAATAATTACTCTATCTATGTTTTCATATAAAGAGAGCAAAATGGGCATATTGAAGTGAATACTGTTTATACAGTTTACCAATCGCAAAATAATGTTCATGTAATGTTTACCGGTAACAGAATTAGATGGAACCATCCAAGTCCAAATAAAAAATGCCAAAATGCCTGTGTTCAAATAATAATTTTTCAAAAAAAAAAAAAAAAAAAAGGATGGATGAGGACATGGCTCTATTGATACTTATTATTTACAAAAGGTGGAGAAATCAGGGATTTTTTGAGGATGGATACTGTGATATAATTATAAAACCTTCCTTTTATGGAATGAATCTTGTTTGAAATGATTTGCAAAATTAAAAAGAAATCATGATATTTCCTCCCAAGTTTTTTTTTAAGACCTTTAACGAAGATTTGTATTTATTAAAGTGTTCCGTAGTGTTAAGATTAAGTGGATGAACTGTCTATTTGACTTCCAGAGCCTCCTCCATCATATGATTCACTATTCGGGAAGGTGAAGGCTGCCAAAGCTTCCTCCAGCAACAATGCCCAGTTTGCCAAGAGTTTTGTGGGCATTCTTATGGGAACCTGTAAGTAACTTACAATGGTCATGTTTAATGTGACTATGACACAGCCTTGGGAAAACTTTCATTAGGTTGGTCCAAAAACCTTGGGGAAGTAGTTTTTACTGTTGGCTGATATTAATACATGCAACAACCGTTTTGTTACCTGAATAATAAGAACATAAAGGCCATTTGAAAAAAAAAAAAAAAAAAAACTTATTCCCTGTCCTACATAACCTCAACCCATCCTGAAGTACATGTAGCCATGAAGATTTCGGTGGCATTCATGATCAGAAAGATGCTTCAGCATAATCATTTGAATGCTTGCACATGTGCAGATATTCAATGTCATGCAACAGCATTGCTTAGCGGTCTGCAATTTTTTCTGGGAAACAAATGAGAATACTTAATTTACATTTATATATAGAGTCCGGCAACAAATACTTTCACTGAGAATTTTTTTTAAGGAATTTGTTTCTTGGATTTTTTCAAGTAGTATTTTCTTGTAATCTGTGTTAGATTGATAGCTTCAGTGTAAGTGAATCTGTACAGTATAATTAATATAGTTTTTCAGTGAAAAAAAGTGGAATGACTTTGACAGAACAAGTTTAAACTCTATCTGATATGATTAAATTATATATTGAAACACTTGTTTTTCCATAGTGGCCTGTACCATTATAATGGGGATTTTCCTGGCCATTCCCATTGCCATGACAGCAATAGGTAAGTCAGTTAAGATGTGTGGGAAATTGTTTTTCAATAAGTAGAATATGCCACAATTTTGCTTCTGACAAAGTTAACAAAATGGTTTGATGGTATGTTAGTGGATATACCTGTCATGAGTGGATGGTGTTTAAAAGGATGCATCATGATACTAGGTAGGTTTTTACTGGATGTTTCATGATTGGATGGGATTTTGATGAGTGTATTATGATAAGATGGAATTTTTATTGATTTCATTATGATTGGATGGAGTTTTGATTGACTTTGTTATGATTGGATGGTACTTTGATGAGTGTGATACGATTGGATGGAATTTTGATCGACTTTATTATAATTGGATGGAATTTTGATGACTGTAATGATTGGAAGGAATTTTGATGACGGTGTTACGATTGCATTGAATTTCGATGAGTGTGTTATGATTGGATGGAATTTTGATGACTGTACTATGATTGGATGGTATTTTGATAGTGTCACTGATGGATTGTGTTTTGTTTGCTGTACCTGTAATATTATTTGGTGGTGTTGAGCTTTAAAAAGAAATATTAAGAACAAATTTTGGAAATGAATGGAATCGTTCTGGCCTGTGTGAAGCTGATTTTTGGTGGCAGCGGTGGGATGATGTTATAATTGTGTGTGGATATAGTCTCTTGTATGGCTGAAAGTGATACTGTGAGAGTTCTTTGCTAGTTTTTTCTTTCAGCTTTTATTCAGCTTTCAGAAATGATTAGTGTAACCACAGGTAATTTACAATTTTTGGAGAAGTAACAATATACATTTGTTGGTTTACAGGAGGTGTTTATCTACACGACTGTCCAGCAGAGAGGTATATCCCCATCTATCTCCTTGTGGCTGGAGTGTTTGGGATCATCAAGAATTTGTCCAGTCTAGGACAGAAGCTAAGGAACAGGAAAGAAGGAGAAGATGATGACCAAAAAAATGTGAAGACTAACCCTGGAGATATGCTACTTAACTGCTTTCTGTTTGCCTGGTTTATTGCAGGTAATGACTTTCACTACTGTACATATCAAAAGAGTCCAATTGGCAAGTGATTAAAAATTTGATTAATGAAAACGACAGCTTTCACATATGCACATGTGTAAGGTCAATAACTTCATGCAAGTATTTTGGTATATCATAGGCTATGTAGCAACACCTGTCCACCAAACTTTGATAATGTTAATAGACTGTCATATATGCCTTCATATTAGTCTTCAAGACAAGATTTCAACAAGTTTCGAAATATTTGGTTTCTAAAATATTATATTGCAAGTCCAATCTTTTTTCTTAGAAAAAGTAGAATTGTACCACGACATTCAGATATTGTATACCTGGTATTTTTCGCCCAAGGTTATTTTCGCCCATGGGCAACACAAAAGATATTCGTCCCGTTTTAATTTTGCTTAAACTACTTTTAAGAAATGTCACAATCGGAAAATTTCGTTCGGAATTCTTGATACAATTGCACTCGGAACACTCAGGATTTATTGAGTTCCCCCATTTTCTTTTCTTTGCATATCCCGCTGAGGTGTGAAATGTAATCAGGTGTGAAATATACAACGTTTACCTGTGTTCAGATTTACTTTTAACCAATATTGATTCAAATAGTATCAGGTATGCATGGTCGATTTAAGCAAACACGATGAGTGGTAAGTTCACCGTGTCGTGACTAATTAGAAGTCTACTGACCAGTGTTTTCTTTTGTTCATTAACAACATTTGTCATCGATGGAAGCCACAAGCGACGGTGAACACATAAAATCAGTCTTCACAATGGCAAGGATTTGATGCTATTTTGTGTGCATTATTTAAAAAAAATATTGGATTTTAAAAGTTACTTAGTATTTATAGCTTTTTAAAAATCAAATATACTAAACCTAGTATGCTGTCTTAGCCCATATTCTCGATTTAACTCCACGTGATATTGCATTTACTAGGCCTAGATTTAGATCTAGATTTTATTTCACATGCATAGATTGGAATAAAACAATAAATTATTTTATAAATTTAGTGTAAATATATAGGATAAAACACACTTGAAAAGTACGAGGGTACGTTTTGGATCCGACTACAATTAGCCTATGTACGATAACTTGTAAATCCTGCAATTGAGCTTGAAATTTTTGCGTTCATCTTAAATTCACCCTATCATCAAAGGGCGAAAATGGCAAAAATTAACAGGTATACAGTGTTATTCTGGAGACCTCAGAGACATAATTTAATGTTGTTGTTTATAGGAAATATGTAGTTGTATGGTAACTATTGTAATAAGATTCCCTCTTGCTTACCTATGGTAACATGATGCCTTCTTGTTTACAGGGAATGTATGGGTGTATCGTAACTATGGTGACATGATGCCTTCTTGTTTACAGGGAATGTATGGGTGTATCGTAACTATGGTGACATGATGCCTTCTTGTTTACAGGGAATGTGTGGGTGTATCGTACCTATGGTAACTTCACTACTGTAGCCACTTCACCATTGTACTGCCATCCTACATGTTATTACTTTGCCTTCTGGGTCATCACATCAACATACATCTTGGCTGGTGTCATCTGCTTCCTGACATGCTGTGGAGGGATTATAGCTGCTCTTACTACAGGAAGCAAGGCCTAGTAACTAAGGTAAGGGGACAGAGTCCAGTTTTTACTTCAGTTCAGACATATATCCAATATTTATATCATGTGTAAATATCAGATATGTCAAATATTCAAATCAAAGTCACTGTATCGGAAATCAAGGTAAAATTTAAATTTTAGTATGTTTTTACTGATTATGCAATTAGGCAATATGAATCAAAATTGATAAGAATCATATCAGAAGCTATAACCAAAGGTCATGGCCATGGGTCAATAGGTAATGTAAGATTTCTTTCTCAAGCTGAATGGAAAATGTCTTTTTATAACATTACAAAGCATGCAAAGTTATCAGAAGCAAATACAAGGCTGTGTGACCAAAAGGTCACCAGCTGGTGAAAGGTCATATGTCAAATGGTTGATACCTTCTTAATCACTAAATATTTTATGGATTATGAATTTATGTATCAAAATTGATTGAAATTTTTGTTGAGAAAAAGAGGCCTAACTTAGAAAATTGAGGTAAATCAACAAAGGGCAATAACTCATTATAGAAAATGTACGAGTGTATTGTAGGTCTCACACAACTAATTATTTCACTATTTGTTATTACTGTACCAGTGACTCCATCATCTCAATCGTTTATTTGAAGTTGAAATGATGTGAAATTTATATCAAATTAAAGTTTGAAGTTTTTGCTACCTGTTTTGTTTCTACGGTAAAATGTGAATGTTTCGTTTACAGGAATTATTTTGGTTTATGGTGTGTAAGGTAAATCAAGTAGAGCAGCCACCTTCCCATTGTTCTGCCATCCTACACCTGTAACAGCTCTGATACATCCTGGCTGGTGTCGTCTGCTTCCTACTCTGACGTGACCTGCACCTTAAGAGTGTAAACCTTTAATTTATGATGCTTAGAGTCCCATATTCATTACATGTAACCTAGATACATGTATTATATACATATATATTCATTTATATGAGATAATCAAAAAAAAAAAAGAAAAAAAAGAACTATTTTTCAAATGTTGCAAAAATAATTTACAAGAATGTTTATATTATGTTGTGTTTGCTGCTTTCCTTTAATGCCATCATGGGACAGTAAGAATGGAACAGTGGGTACTTACCGTATTTGACCTAATAAGGGCGCAGGGCGCGGGTAAATGACAGTGGGGGCGCCCTTATTAAGATTAGTTATTCTGAAGTTTTATGAAACAGACTATACCTTATAGCAGAATACCCAAGGTTGTGGAAACGGTAAAATATTCAGTCATAAAAATATTCCAGATGAAGATATCTATTCATTATCATATATTAAGCTTAAACATCACTTGAATACTCCTGTAAACTTGTAAACCATGCCAGCTGATCTTTAGACCAGAGAACGTGTGTTCCACCATTTATGTTCAAATGGAACTCTTTTGTGTTCTATTTATAGAAACAGGTGATTTCCCAGATCATATCAGACATCGTTTTCTTTGACCTAATAATTGATTTACAATGTCTTTTACTAGCTTTCTGTTCTGAACAAAAGTTATTTATCAACAAGAATGAAGTCTTTACTTTATCTTCAAATAAAGATGGTAAGTTATTATTTGTATGTGTGTTTAGTTTTGGGTGCTGAGAACTTTGCACTGACATGTCATATGTAGCCTGTAGGAATACACAAAATGTGGCGAAAACATGTGTTCCAGTTACTTAATTTGCTGAAGAAAATTGAACACATAAGTAGTAAAATATTTCACATGAATTATTACTTTTTAACACCATTTTGACACTCAGTCATAGATTTATTTCCTTGAAAAAAGGTAGGGGCGCCCTTATTAGGGTAGGCGCCCTTATTAGGTCAAATACGGTATGTATAGGTTGTGTATCACACCTTTTCTTCCCTCTAGGATTATGAAGTACATTTTAAGTACTTACCTGGTATAGGAAAATGAGATCTATTTATCGGTACTTCATTTTCTTAGTAGAAGAAGTTTAATTAAAAATTGGTTGTTATGACTTACTGCTATTAAGAATTTGTATGATAGAAAGTTTCCTGATGTGTAAGTTGATAGGGTTGTGTATATATAATTATATACCTATGATTACATACAAAGGTACCAGAATCATGATAACACAAACTATATTTTTATTATTTCACAGATATCATATAGAGCATATTTTATAATGCTTTCTGCCATCATTCTTCCATCAGATTCAGATTATTCCTTTGAAAAATTTTAAAAAAAACCCAAAAACAACAACCTGTGGCTTGTTAAAATTCTATTAAAAATATTTTGTGAACTATTCCAAATAATAAGCGCACCTACCCCTATATGCGTACTGCCACTCTATTCAGGAAAAGATGATGGATGCACTAATTAAAACATATGTTACATTTGAAAAGTTCCTAACATCACTGGTCTGCCAATATAATCATCAATACATGTATATTAACCAAAGACTGTAGATTGTTTTTGCTTCATAAAGGAATGTTAATGAAAAAAAGTTATTTTTTCCACACAGATTTGACATAGCAACGCCTTTTGTGTTTTTGTAAACACACTTTGCGCTTATTAGGTCGAATGTGGTATGTTATTTAGTTAAATGAATATGTAGTGATAGCAATCTATTGATAAAAATTGTAGTGACCCTTGACCTCAGTAGTGATCTTATGAGTGACCCTTGACCTAAGTTTTAATCATATGAGTGGCAGTTCACCTCAGTAGTGATCTTATAACTGATTTTCGTGACCTCTAGCTAAGTGACCCTTGACCTCAGTAGTAATCTTATGAGTGGCCTTTGACCTCAGTAGTGATCTTATGAGTGACCCTTGACCCCAATAGTGAATGATTTATTGAGTTCTGGAAGGTTGTCATAGTTATGCTAGTTGTTAACTATTTCCTGTAAATCCATCATATTTGACTATAGTAACTACATGTATTCAAAGCTTTACTAAGTTTTTAGCAATAGTTTAGATATCTAATGCTTCAGAAATATTTAAAGAAATGTACAATATATACAAACAATTTACAAACTAGCAGGATAGAGGGGATTTGGAACAAGTTCAGGACTTATATAATTTACGATTGGTCACCATTGGTTGTGGTAAAAATTTTGGACCTTATTCAATTTAGAATTTGTGAACACTTGGTGATTAAGAGCTGCAGGTTATTATTTTTGAAAGAATTTTCTTAAGTTTGATAATGTTTCTTTAATTTTGGTTTTTGTTCATTAAGGTGACTGAATTTGTTTTCTGTTAAGTTTTTGGTTATTAATTGATTATGAAACCTGTAACTCTGCCATTGTTGATACATTTGCTTTGTTAAACCCATGCATAATACTGCCGATATTCATTGTGTTTATTTAAAACAGTTTAGTTTTCCAACAACCTTATATACTATGTATTCAGTGTATAACTCTCCTGAGCCAATATGTCTGCTTTTTGATTGACTCTATTGTTTTCATTTTCACTTCAACATCTTGAAAAAAAAAAAAAAAAAAATGAAAGAAATGTACCTGTTCTAGGAACAATCAGACAATGTTCTTCCTGTGGAGTGTATACTGTCTAGTAATGGTGTGCTGTTTGTTATGAAACAATTGTAACAATTTCACTGATATATATATTAGATATTGTATGTTGGTAATAATAAAACCAGAAAAAAATAATTAATATACCTGCACATTAAAGTATAAGTACCTGTATATTGTGGAGTTTAATTACCTGTATATTTTGGAGTTACGTACCTGTATATTATGGGGTTCTGTACCTGTATATTTTGGATTGATGATTTAAAAAGTCACATGTCAAGTCTCAATAACTCTGCAGTGAGAATTGCAATATTTACTGAACATTTGTTAAAAATCATAAGCAATTAAATTTTCATTAAATGTGATGTAAAATTGTCTTTACTTCTCTTTATAATATTGATAAGCAAATCTAAGATTTCATGATCATATGTTTAAATGTACTTGATAAAACACAGGTGTATACATATATATATAGATTTGAAAAGATGTCACCTGATTTATTTTTTTGAACTTGTCAGATCTGAAATGCTATCTTATGAAGACTACAAGAGATGTTGTGGCTAATCTATATAAAATGTTGATTGTATACTCACAACACAATATTTTCAGGGAATAAGATAAAACAGGCTTTGTCTGTTCGCATGTTTATCTGTTCCCAATGGTTTCTGAAAACATTGCTGATTTGATCTTCAGTCTGCACACACAAGTCAGTTACAATAAAGATAGGAAAATATTGATATTTTCCAATTCATAAAACATAATTTCTTATGTTAGAAGATGTTTAATCATTTAGTATAGACATCTCATGTAATTGCCACATAAAAATTTCCTGTGTGAATATTGTGAAGAGCTTGTTGAAAGTTGATCAATATTATTCCATGTTTTTTTAAATAGAAAAGGTTTTTTGATAATTTTTGACCACTATACAGTTCTCAGCATAAGGTTTGTGATTACTATAAAGACAAGGTATTATATACGTAATAAGTCAGGAATTTTTTTTTTTTTAACAGAAATTAAATAACATGTCCATATTTTGTATTTTTTCTCTTTATATTCAATATTGTCTGTCAAGTTTTTGCAGGCCTTTTTTGTAACCATTGTTATTTACTTAAAAAATGACTATAGATTTATGGTTATCCTTGTGTTTTTACATTTGTATATGGTTCATGTGACTTATTTCAAAATAATCCAATCCGAAAAAAAAAGACAAATAGATTCTTTATTACATGTGAAATAAAGCATATTTTTGTAGTTTCTGTTTATGCGCTGTATATAAACATGCAATGCATCAAAAACATATGAGTAAACTAATATTTTCTGTAAGTTTCAACTCATTACTCAATATTAATATGTATATATATTTTTTTCTAAATTATAAATCAAAGAAAAATGGCAAACAAAATAAAGCTGAGAATTTGGGGATGTCATGTCCTCCAAATGTACAAAATGAGGCTTTGATTTAAATACATTTACCGGGCTGCAAATGTGTGCCCAAAACTTACAATTTATAGCAGAATAGCAGAGATGAAAGTACATTTCTGATACTTCCATTAGACATATGGTACGAAATATTGCTCATGGACAGTTGTGATGTAAGACATTGTATGCATGTTGTTGATTACATTGTAGTTTGATAATGTCTGCAAATTATACATGTGATTTCCTGTTGTGCATCAGCCATTGTTATGCAAATAGTATCCATGCTGTAAAGGGCATCCTGTGTTACTTGTGTTGTGTCAAACTAATAGTTTTTATATACATGTACCAGTACAGTAGATACATTTAAGGGCTTTTCAGTAAAACATCTACCCCACCCCAGGGACTCCAGATTTGGTTAAGGGGTACCACCTATAGAATTTATTTAACAAATTGAATAGCGGTAATAGGAAGGCAAGTCCAACCATGGTTAGAAGTGATTTATTGTTGAGTCCAGGGGTCAGGTAGATATTTTAATGGAATATCCCTAAGATACAGTTAGATCTATTATGTGAGGCCTGCTATTGTGAAGTGTGTATTTTATATGCATACAAGTATATTATACTTATTGCATTATATTTTAGGATCTGCTATGACCATCAGAATTTGTATACAGAATTAGAAACTGGTTTAAGCTTAAGTGCAAATATCTTTTGGCCATTCATATCCTAATTTACAAGCTTAGATACTTTCTGCATACTAAAGCATTAAATAAGGTAGTTCATTAATGATATATTTCTGCTCATCCCTGATCTAATATTACCATCCATATTGGGTGATATCTGTCTATATAAAATAACCTAGTGCAAATGTCTTCCATCAAGTCATAAGATAGCTCAGACGGTTAGATCGCAGGCCACGAAATCTGAAATGAAGATCCAAGGTATGTGGTTTGGTGTTTCCTACCCTGTTGGTTTATCAAAAGTTTTTCTCGGGACGATGAGAAACGGGCCGATCTGTGCTGTCATGGTTGTGTCCTTGGGCAAAACACTTTACCTTTATTGCTCTGGATGGCATGCTACGGCCTCACATAAATTGTTGATGGAGGAAGTCACCAACTACTACAAGGAGACCCCGCCTCAATATGACTGGCTGTTCATAGGGCAATAAACCATGCAAACAAGCAAAAATCATCTATTCATATCCTAATTCACAAGCTTAGATACTTTCTGCATATGAAATCCTTAGGCAGTACATGAAGGATATGTTCCTCCCCCCTCTGATGGAACATTGCCATCCATTTTGGGTAATGTATACCAGGTATCTAAAATTTCATTGTGCAGTGACATTATAGAATATATAACCAGGGTAGTATTCATATTATTTTTGTATGGAACATCATTGGTGTATACTTGTGCCTAAATCTTAAAGTGATTCTTCTGTTGAATTTGTTTGCTTTTCATTTTGTACTGCATAAATTTACAAATGTGTCCTTGCCTTCTGATGCAATCAAGATGTATTATCATAAAAAGGTTGATCGGATGAATGCTACAATTTCTTTATGTGATACTAACTTTTGTATGTGATACGTACAACATACTTTGAGAAATCCATACGCTACTGTACTCATTCTCACAGGGGCTTGACACGTTCTATTAACCCAGAATCTGAAGGAAATTAATTTAAAACCTGAAGTTCTGCCCCTAATCACCTTTAGAGATATTTGAGTCAGATGTTGAAGTTTATATCTCATTTCAGGTCATAGGAAGTGATATGGGGGTTGGACATTGAGTTTATATTTCATTCTGGGTCATAGGAAGTGATATGTGGGTTTGACATTGAGTTTATATTTCATTCTGGGTCATAGGAAGTGATACATGTATGTGGGTTGGACATTGAGTTTATATTTCATTCTGGGTCATAGGAAGTGATATGTGGGTTTGACATTGAGTTTATATTTCATTCTGGGTCGTAGGAAGTGATATGGGGGTTGGACATCCAAGTTCATATTTCATTCTGGGTCATAGGAATGTGTCAGTCCCCTGTATTTCTATTAATATTTATATGTTTGATTGCTGTATTTACACATGTATTAACAAAGTCCAATAATCCATTTGTTGCTTATCTTGTTTTCTATTGTTCTGTTTTCTATTGTTCTATATTTACTATTTTGTTATTCATTGTGTATTAGTGGTAATAGCTTATACAATTAAAATATGGTGAAGAGTAAATTTTGTATTTTTTCTTTATCACATCTTTAAAGCTAAATGGTTGGTATTATTCACATGGATTTTGATTTTGCTATCTTTACTGTCAAAACATAATGTAATAATACCCATTTATAACTTTTATTACATATACATAGATACTCGTATTTATATTAAATCTGTCAACGTGCTTACTGGCGATTTTTGATGAGGTGGTTTTTCGACTAATATTTCAAATTTCTATGAACTTCAATTGTAGTTCTAAATAGAAAAGCTTGAAATTAACATATACGTGCAATATGCAAGACATTTTCAATAAGTAGACATCTGGTGTTGTCCTGTATCGAATTGATGAATATTATTTGCAGAAAAAAAAAAAAGGAAAAAAAGGAACCTTAAATGATGATATTGCTATATATATCTAGATCTATATATAAAAGATGCACTTACAGGTGTAGAACTGAAGATTATGACAACTAAAGTCCTACACAGCCATTATAAAATTGAAAGTATCTTAAATTTGTTTTCATTTCATATGAGATTTTAAGAAATGAGTCTTGGAAGTTTTCATATTTTCTGAGCTTTTAAACTTCCAAGTCCATATGTTTACTTAATGCTGTTTTGATATAAAATTATTTAGAATATTACGGTAATGAGCATAAACACCAGACCAGCAAGATACGGTAGCTTGACACCCGCCTATTATACAATGTAAAACGTTAAAGTTACGCCAACGTGAAGACGGAAAAAGCTACAGGGGTTAGGGTGGATTGTCTCGGCCAAGGAATGGAACACAAAAACTCCCCACAGGCCTAGCGCTACGTCATGTGTAGCCAGTCACTGGCATCTTTTAATTACAAAGATGAAGATTAAAAGAATGTAATCTGTACCATTTCCGCTTATCGGCCATAGTTACACGACGCCTGTCAGAAGTTTCACGTCCCTGGTTGAACATCTGACATTGTGGAGTATCTCCATACCTAGAGGGTGTGGTAGAGAAATCTCCAGGCCGAGGGAGGGCCGAGGGAGGGGTGTACCATGTGCTGCATTGCGACATGTTTTTTCTTAACGAACATACATGTTTGTTTATTTAAATATCTGAAAAACTGGACCCTACATGTATAAAAAAAATAATATGGTGACAGAAAATAATCTCTCCCTACCTTGAGGACAGGACAGAGGAATCTGCAAACCAAGGGGAGATATTCTTGGTTGTCTAACCCGTGGTTCTGCAATTCAACATAATATTGACGTGACGTCATTGTATTGTTACCAGCACGTGCTATATATCTCATACCCTAGGGGCTGACATAGACGTCATACCATAGGGGTGACAAAGAACCCTTTCGAAGATAAAACGAGAGATAAATCTGTCAATGTTGTGAAGAAATGTTGTGATCGCTATGTAAACGTGAGGTTATTTGAATCCAATGTGATTTATAACAGAGTATTGCACTTTTGGAATGTTCTAGATGGATCTATTAACTGATACTCTAATGGAGAAAATATGTCGTCATACTTATTTAGTGGCCAGGAAGAAGATCGGGATGTAGTCCTTTCAGATACTTACATTAATTTGAAAAGTAACAATACGAAATACACAAAGTCTATTTTAAGTCGCCAAATCATCTTTGTTGCTTTTAGGGCCTACCACTTATCAGATTTTTTAAACATCAGTTCTTAAATTTTTAGTGTTTAAAGTATTTGTCCAACGATATCTGTAATGATAAGATATCTTTGTATCCTCAGATGGGTCATTCAGTCAAGGAAGAATTGATACTCGCCCACGCATGTCGATGTATTCCAAAACGACAGTTTATAAAAAAGCTTGCATTGCACTTTTGAAATAATTGTTTATCCCATTGTTCTGTAAGGGACAAATAATAATTTAATCACACGCAAATACTCGAATGTATCGAGGATTCGGGCTTGGCCCTTCCTTTGAGTTTGTATAGGTATCTTCAACGACAGATTTATTGCAATTGCCTGTAGCTTGAGGGCGGTTACTTCATCACCCATGTTATAGGGCCCAGAAGCTTACAACAGAATGGCTGTTTGTACTTTTGTGTTTTTGCTGTTGCTAATTATCAAGTTTCCCTCCTTCGTATAATGTTATATGTAAACGACACGGTTCGTATTTTTTTTGTTACTACATAGTGTAATAGTATTTTCCTTAAAACGAGTTATCTCTCTTGAATCATGTTTTCTACTCTGTTATCAATTGAAAAAAATAATCTATTTGACTAGAATGACTTGGGATATACCCGTCTCCACACATCTTAAACTGTTTAAATGTGTTTACATTCGATGTCATGTTATCTTATGTCTCAGGCCTCTGTAGGTGGTTGACAGTTAGGTGTCCTGTTTTCACCTGTGTATTTCAGTAGGTGGTTGGGTGTCATGTTGTCACCTGTCTATTTCTGTATGTGATTTGGTGTCCTGTTGTCACCTGTATATTTCTGTAGGTGGTTGACAATTAGGTGTCCTGTTGTCACCTGTGTATTTCTGTAGGTGGTTGAGTGTCCTGTTATCACCTGTGTATTTCTGTAGGTAGTTGGGTGTCCTGTTGTCACCTGTGTATTTCTGTAGGTGGTTGGGTGTCCTGTTATCACCTGTGTATTTCTGTAGGTGGTTGGGTGTCCTGTTGTCAACTGTGTATTTCTGTAGGTGGTTGGGTGTCCTGTTGTCAATTGTCTATTTCTGTAGGTGGTTGGGTGTCCTGTTGTCACCTGTGTATTTCTGTAAGTGGTTGGGTGTCATGTTTTCACCTGTATATTTCTGTAGGTTTTTGGTGTCCTGTTGTCACCTGTGTATTTCTGTAGGTGGTTGGATGTCCTGTTGTCACCTGTGTATTTCCGTATGTGGTTGGGTGTCCTGTTGTCACCTGTATATTTCTGTAGGTGGTTGGGTGTCCTGTTGTCACCTGTGTATTTTTGTAGGTGGTTGGGTGTCCTGTTGTCACCTGTGTATTTCTGTAGGTGGTTGGGTGTCCTGTTGTCACCTGTATATTTCTGTAGGTGGTTGGGTGTCCTGTTATCACCTGTGTTTCCTGTAGGTGGTTGGGTGTCCTGTTATCACCTGTGTTTCCTGTAGGTGATTGGGTGTCCTGTTGTCACCTGTGTATTTCAGTAGGTGGTTGGGTGTCCTGTTGTCACCTGTGTATTTCTGTAGGTGGTTGGGTGTCCTGTTGTCAACTGTGTATTTCTGTAGGTGGTTGGGTGTCCTGTTGTCAACTGTGTATTTCTGTAGGTGGTTGGGTGTCCTGTTATCACCTGTGTATTTCTGTAGGTGGTTGGGTGTCCTGTTGTCAACTGTGTATTTCTGTAGGTGGTTGGGTGTCCTGTTGTCAATTGTCTATTTCTGTAGGTGGTTGGGTGTCCTGTTGTCACCTGTGTATTTCTGTAAGTGGTTGGGTGTCATGTTTTCACCTGTATATTTCTTTAGGTTTTTGGTGTCCTGTTGTCACCTGTGTATTTCTGTAGGTGGTTGGTTGTCCTGTTGTCACCTGTGTATTTTTGTAGGTGGTTGGGTGTCCTGTTGTCACCTGTATATTTCTGTAGGTGGTTGGGTGTCCTGTTGTCACCTGTGTATTTCTGTAGGTGGTTGGGTGTCCTGTTATCACCTGTGTATTTCTGTAGGTGGTTGGGTGTCCTGTTATCACCTGTGTTTCCTGTAGGTGGTTGGGTGTCCTGTTATCACCTGTGTTTCCTGTAGGTGATTGGGTGTCCTGTTGTCACCTGTGTATTTCTGTATGTGGTTGGCTGTCCTGTTGTTACCTTTATATTTCTGTAGGGGGTTGGGTGTCCTGTTGTCACCTGTGTATTTCTGTAGGGGGTTGGGTGTCCTGTTGTCACCTTTATATTTCTGTAGGTGGTTGGGTGGTCATTTCCTAATGATGTTGTTGATAATTTCGTCATATCTTTAATTTCTATTAGGTAATAACATTTAACTGTATTTCATGTTGTCTGTACTGTGGCCAGCTATCAATTGTTTGAAAGATATTAATATTTTGTGTCTTTTTGTGCAATCGATGTTGTGGCATATATATATATATATTTGTAAACTGTCCACGATTTTCCCTGTTTTATAATTTTACGCACGATGCGTGTATTGCCGGTGAGTAAAACATTTGGACGTGAAAATTTCTATTCCTTTCAGTTGATGTATTATGATGTGTATCTGGATACCTCTCGAAAACACCTTTTACGAAGTAAATGATAGCTTGTCTTTGTGTATAAGACTGTAATTATTACATAATTTTTTATCCCATATGAAATATCTACCTTTGTTTTGTTTGATACTAATAACGTTAACTCATGTTATACATAGAGTTTATCTAACAGTCTCTTTAGTAATACCAAATATATTTTTCATTTTTTGTTGTTGATTTTTTAAGTGTTTGAATGTTTCTGGTAGCTTATGCAATAGTTTAAACCAACGCAACAACTCTAAAGAACGAATAGATATGAAAATTATTGGTTATTCATTTAAATCATTTAAGTATGTATTAAGGTCTCACACAACTAATTCAGCCAATCAGCTGGTGTTTCACCTGAACCAAGTCCCCGAAGAAAATGTGTTTCTTGGGTTTGTAGCTATTTCCCGAGTAAGTAACACACGCAATGGGTACTTTATATATACGAGAATAAAGAGTAGGGTCTTGAGATTTTATAAATTAAAAATATACACTCCTGGTATAAGTAGAAAGATGTAGGAATTCAGATGTAAAAAGGCGGGAATCCCCCAGGTGGGGGTTCCCCTGTCCAATGTAAATATCAGGATTACTGTCTTCCAAGTACAGGTGTGCTCTTATATGCTATTAAACCTATCCAATAACATCATTTTTCTAGTAGGGAAATCTTCAACTTTTAATCTGATATAAATTTACAACATTTGAACTTGAAACGAGCGATTGAGGGGAATGAGTCATTGGTAATAACATATTATGAAATAATTAGTTGTGTGAGACCTTAAGTATGTATTTTTGTTTGGTTGTATATCTTCCTACATATTAATGACATGCCAGATGGGGACAATTTGTGTCCCCTCTATCGGCTGACTCCTACGAGGCTGATTATACCAAACAGCCTATCAGAACGAGTAACAGCGACCTTACCATGCACTTCACCTTCACATATGTAAAATGTATATGGATGATGTGCTGCCTTGAAATAACAAACAAAAACGTTATTAACCATGTTCCTGCGATGTACTATGTAGAACTTGAAGTCAAGCCCACTAAAGACTTTAATACGACCAAGCGTGATGATTTCAATTTCTCAACTGTTAATTTTCCATTTCTAGTTAGTAACATTCCTGTATCCCCTGCTTACGCTTCTTACGTGTCCGAGTTGATTCAAATATTCAAATAATTGTTCGCATAATCACGATTTTCGTGACAAATGCCGACTACTGACAGAAACACGAATAATACAGGGTTTCGAGAGATGCAGGTTGATGGAGGTCATGGGGAAATGTTTTGGTCGCCATGATAATCTCATTTCTTCGTGTGATATGAAATCAGAAGTATTTGATTCTTTTTTAGATGCCTAGTGGATCCGCTGTCACCCCCAAAGTTCTCATTCATGATAATGTGACTTGAATGGGTCTAGATTTGCATGGCGAATGTCGTCGATGAAGAAGAAGACGCTTTCCCTTCCAAAGCTCCTGGTCTTATGTTCTTTGTCGTTTTTGAAGGCCATGTTAAGCTATTTTTGTTCGTATTTCGTTTTATCGCTTTGAGTCAGAATTGAGATTTCGTTTGCATGTCGGTATTCTCTTTTTCCCTTCATTATACATAAAAGTGACAAAGAAAAAACAAAAACCAAGTAAAAACAACTCAAACACAATTTCAATTATTTAAACAAATATGAAATTAATTTAATATCAACAGTGGCAATGATGTCTAAACTTAATTAGCATATGTTGACACCATGTGTAAGAAATAAATTAGAATGCTTGATAAATATTTGCAAACACTTTATCGATGATTATCATGTCGATTTCATGACGTGACTGACAAGATCAGTAACTACAGTACACGGGCTCCGTTGGTTCACAGTGTTTAAGCGAACATTTCCTCTGATCCAAAATGCCATTTAAGTTGTCATTTCTCAACCCAATGATCTATCACATAAAATATGGGATGGAAAGGAAAACGAAAATAAGATGTTGATGATTAAGATTGTAAATTATGAAGAAGCTATGACGTGTTCCTTTAACTTTTAACCACATAACAAAATGCGTTTTTTAAATGCTTTCTCTCACTCTGAAAGTAAGTGACTTATGTTCATACACTCAGCATGAATGGTTGTTATGAGATGATAACTTATGAAATAAAGAAAAAATCCTCACTAGGGAACTTATTTCTGATCTTCTCAGTACATATTCAAAGTTTATAAAGGGCGGAGAAAGAGTGGCGGGGCTAGATGTGTGGATGATGGTTTGGAGTAGGAATTGGAACGCGTTTTATGTCATCTATTTTTAACACCATACGTGTAATGTAAGTATAGTATGAATTGTATTTATAAAATAATACTATCATTTATTTGCATTGTAGTATCAAATACATTGTAGTTGTATGTACAGACACAATCTGTTCATACACTGTAGCTATCTAAAATAAATGTAACTCGTGTTTAACAAATATATAAATATATCACTACAATGTATCCTACTACAATGCATATAAACATAGTAAATTTTACGTACATGAAAGCATATATATATATAAAATGAAACTTATTGCATAATGAACACTAGCCAACGGAACACTGTACTACATGCCACTTACCGATACACCCTACCTGATGAAATTTATGAATCAAAATGAAGCATTTACGTGCTTTAGGTATGATGTGTTTTGACAACATTAAATATGGAGAATTTTCTCCGTAACACAGAGTAGGCGGCAATATTCACGGATACACAACATGGTAATTAAGGATTTTAAATAACATCAAGAATGGATTTCATTTACAGTTTTCTTAATGAGCGATAGACGATCAGTGTGGTTAACCTTTGACCCCCGATTGATTGAATAGTAAATTTGGATGTGTTTAAATTGGTGAATGTCTTTATCAGATCATAATATACAACATACATGTATTGCACGCATAAAGAATAATTAGTTATTGTATCGAGTTGAAACAAAATTGAAATAAATGTAACAATATCTGAATATCATAGAGAAATAGAAGTCAGTCTTTCAGAACATGAGCTGGATTAAATCCCACAATTTGTTTAGAACGTGATGTCGTTGAGATTTTGTTGTTGTTTTTGTAAGAAAAGTGTCATACTAGAGATTAAATATATTCCTTATGAACTTCCCTTTATCCTCGCAACAGCTCTCAAACATCAGGGGCTCGGAATGTTACAACCTAACTCGGAAGTGAGGAGATAAAAAGAGTTATCTCCCTTACAAGGAGTAAAGCCCAAACTGAGCAGACGTTACCCAGGATCATGGAGTACTACGTAACAAACCACCATACAGTGACGATGAGCAGACTTTCTATTCCTTTTATGTAATGTGTTTGAATCAAATGATCACCATTTCTTTAGACAGATATATGTATTATGCTGTAGCCATTTTTGTTTTATTTCTTAAACGTTGAGGACCTTCCATGGAAAGCCATACAAACAGCCAATTCATTTTATAGATGGGACAAGTTCGACGAATCAACTGAGGTGTGTTAATATCTGAGAAAATCGATGACAAAGTGTTATGAGGATTGTATTCATCGGCTTGGTCAATATACCCTCGATTGCCCTTTGTATTGTTTCTACTCCCCGCAAGGTTTATTGTGAGTCTGACGGGGAGTGAATTTTTACTCTAGGTAATCTAGGTCAAAACGACATCACAGTGGCACAGTTTGTCCGGAAATACATTCCCGCCTTTTAGTAGCAAAATCACAGATCTCCTTAAGATTGACATTCAGACTACATTTCATATACCTTGCACTCGTCATTCACTCACAGAAAAGCTCAGCATCCCGTTCTTGTCTGAGTAACAACACTTTGGTACGGCAATGAGTGCCGTTTCCGCCGACTAACAAGAATGTCAAATTGGTAGGTTGTATCGGGCTTTAAGCCTGTTATTTCATAGGTCGTAACACCAGTGTTTGTATTCCTATGTCTCCTACTAAATTTTTTACAAATGATTTTTTCACTACTTTTTACAGACGACGTTTTACATGAATCTGTTTTATTTCGCCGCCGTTTTCGTTTGGTGCTGGCGGGTATTTCTTTCTTGTAAAGACAATATGTTTGTCTTTCACCCGCCTCAAGCCAGGCGATTGTCACATTGCTGCATGTGATCTGTTCATCGAACACTAGTATCCGTGTATCGTTTGGTAGATCCGGGTACTGTTGAAACACTTTAGTACTATTGCTTATAAACACACGTACATTCCGTCTTCCTTTCCGTGAATTAGTTATTTTCACAAGATAATCATCCGGTTCCAAATCTCTTAAAGTCATTTTCTTTATATTCCTTATCCTCGTGTTTACGATAGTTTTCCCTCTACGCATTACTTGGAATTTGACCTTTCCTCTGCATGCATGAATGGCAAGAAACACTTTACTAGTAAACGTTGTCAATTTAAACTTGAGACCTTCCTTCTGTTTCGGTCGACTTAACGTTACTTTATTAACTTTGTTAAATTTGAGATTTTTGACTTTTTTCCCTCTCATTGTCTTCAACTCTAATCCCGTATAAGCACTTGTACGGTTCGTATTATTATTGATGACATACACATCAATGTAATACCTTGTATTAGGTTTCGCCCGTGTATAAATATAATTCGTGCGACTTCCAATGCACTTGTACACTATTTGACCACGCTTAGCAGCCTTCACAGGCCTCGCCTTTCTCTCCATCTCTCTAAATCTCTTTTTCTCCTTTGCGAATCCGAAACCAGCGCCTACCGGCGGTTTCATATAACTGTCCCCATATAAATGTGCATTGAGCGAGCAGTGAGTGGGATATGATCTCCCCCTACTGATGGCGACACAATAAGTGATAATATTGTCATAAGGAGTCTCCTCTGGACTTGCCTTCCACGATACGGATATTCGCCTCCGCTGAACCTCGGCACCTTCTACTTTATAGTCTTTAGGAAGCGCTGGGTAGGCAACAGAATTAACTTGTTTTGTTGCAAGGAAATGAACCCTTGTATCGCTAGTGAGGGGCCGTAAAGATATCTTGAAGATTAACTTGCCACTCAATGTGAATGTGTGCTTTCCGGCCCCCGTGTGGTTGTAATAGGGACGTTCTCCTCGGTCTGAAAAGAAAAGAAAATTGTAGAAAATTGTAAACACCAACAATGATAATAAAGATAAGAAAAGAAATGAATACAGAATTTAAAAAATGGTCCAAGATTGATTCAAAAATGAAGACAAAATAATCCTGACTCACAGGGACTTGGCAGGAATTCCCACCCGCGGTCCTTATGTATAAAAGTATGATACTACAATACATTTATGGACCGTAGGTTGTAAATCCGTGCCAAGTCCCTGTGTGTTGATGTGAATATACAACCGTGAATGGAATTGAAAATCAATAATATGAGGGCAAAATATGGAAATATACGAGAAAGCTCAAGACAAACACAGCCATGTGCCTTTGACGCCACACTCCAAGTTAAACCAGGTAAGCACTAAGTAATTAATAAACAGTAGAAGGAAGAACTCTTTCATCGGGATAAGTCGATAAAACGTTCATTGAGATTTGTATAGAGAGTGTGGTCGATGGATCAAAAGACGCTCACTCTTCCGGAACATTCAATGATCTCTGTTTTTCTATGCATTTTCATATATTACCACTGTTTTATCTATTGTACTTTTTGATAACGGTTTAGTTTTCAAGTTCATGTCGACATCCTCTTCTCATTTTTTAAAGGAACATATTTTCCCTTTCGAGTAAAATATGCCGATTTGTCGTTCTTCCACATTGTTTCATGAACATGAATATGCAATTCATGTGCATTGGTGTGTATGATGCATGCGGGTAACCACTAGACAAAGGCCACAAATGTGGTGAATACCGAGACGCTATCAGAACGTAAGTCAAGTTATCGGAAGCCACATGAAACACACTTATGCCCGGGATTACATAAAGCTTTAACAAGCATCGCACTGCCGTCTCAATTACATCGCTTCTGTTGGCAAGGCTAAAATAATCGTTTTAATAGTGAAATTAACCCCCGATTTAAGTGCGTTGATAATCCTTCAAAACTCAGCCACGGTTTTTAAACTCTCTATACACACCAAAGACATCGATTACCATCTTCGTATCCGCGTGGCTTCAACACCCTCACCTTGCAATGCTTGTCTTTTGTTATTTCTTCCCATGAAAGCTACAGCTGATATCGTATTTAAGTTTTCTGTTAAAACTAACCCTTTAACTATTCTGCCAGTAAGGACAGGTTAATCTTATTTAAATTCTCCACAAGTGGGATGGAGGGCAGTCTGATACGTATAAAAGGGCATGAATAAATGTTTGGCAACGTTTACTATTATCGGCTAATAGGCGAGTAAGATCGGCATTCAAAAATAATACCGTTAAATAAGAGCATGTTTTGTGTGTATATATCTGATAAAGAACACACTCCCATCGGGTCAGAACAGTTAACACTACACTGTTTTGGTGCTGCAGTTTCCTCTCAACAAGCCAGCGAGGAAAAGCTTTACTACATCGGCTATACAGTAACGATGACTTCCGCGATGTGGCAAGAGTTCGTCCCAGATCACGACAAGACAAGGCATGCTTTTAATCTTCAACATTGTTGAGATGTGAAACAAATGATTTTAACCACAACGTGCATCCCCGGGGATCATGTTTATAATAACTTAAAATGTGTATTCTCTGACAAAAAACACATGTGAGAAATAAAACGAATGCACTAGTCGAACGCTCCATTCTGGTACAGAGGTGATTTTTTCTCTCTCTCTGTCTCTCTCGTAAACCGGAATTCCCATACAGAAGATATAGTCAAGGCACATTTCACTGAGCTCATTTCTCTTTTGTTAGAGAATGATATCTAAAAGCATACTGTTTATTATTAAAACCATTTGATCGATTTAGTTTTGGATAATAAATGGGACTAGGTTTTACTAGTTAAATGTCCTTTTTTAATAGTTTTGTTCTTTTTGTAAGCAATTAGTTGCCAAAAACATCAAAGACCTTTATAACAGAACATACATACACTGTGTACAAAGTGGAATAGCACAAGCCGAACACCAAGCCCAGCGGATAAAAACCAAATTGTACCGTCTGACACGTCCAATTCTCTAACGCGTATACTGACAGAGGAATTCGCCATATGCCTTTCACAGAAATGATTACGGAGAAACTAAACTAACTAATGTTAATAAATGGTCTGTTTAGTTAGAAGCTATCCACCACGTGTATCTTGTGTCCAGAGCTCGTTAGCGAGTAAGAAAGACGACAAGGGTTCCTTCTTACTCATAAGATAGAAATAAACATATGCGATTAATATTTCGGATTGTTCTTGCCGAAGGTTTTTTCTCCTTCCACAAATACGTGCAAAATAACTTTACAACAAACCGATATTGCAGTATTTTGTGGCATTTAGATATATAGGCATTATGCGGTAATGGTGTATTTGTGTACTTACCACTTTTGTTAAATGTTGAATAGGTGACGTTCCATTCTAACGCTGATGCACACGGGATGACGCTAATACTCACTGGTGTTTCATCATCTGGCAGGAAAAACACACTGCAATGAAACATAGAGGTAAATCATTGAGTTCAACACAGTACAACAATTCATGCTTCTACAAATAATACGAAAATAATGGCTTCATACAATTGTTTATATGAAGGAATCTAACGCTGACATAATAAGTTACAACAAACAATTTAATACGAAAGATAAACAAATCTTGTTGAAAATAACATTAAGAAATCTCGCTACAACCAACGTCATAACTATGTATACATATATATATGTAAACCCATACTTCTTTTAGTTCATTTGATTCAGCAATACATGGACATGGTGTATAGTCTGACACAAACTTCAAAAACAACTGTTGCATTCAACGAAACTCGCTATAACCAACAAATCTCGCTTTAGTCAAAATCTAGACCTCCGTTGTTTGCAAAAACCTTTCTTTTCACAATAATTAAAAAAAAAAAAAAAAAAAAAATCGGCGAAAATTCGCTACAGAAAACATCATATAACATCGACAAATCTCGCTTCAGCCATCGAAACAAACAATGTAACACCAACAAATCCTGGTACAACTCGCGCCGTAACACCAACAAGCCTCAAAGCCATCACAGACTGACAAGCTATGTAACAATAAATGAAATTAATCAATGTCGTAACAGATACTCTTATGCTTGCATTTAGACTGCAATGTCGAAATGACACACACCAAAGGGAATGTCGTCTGGGGGGAATATAAGTATGATTGAGACAAGGAAGCATGGTAAAAAGGCATTACTGAGCTTGGCATCACGGTAAAGCAGACAAATGAGGTTACCCACACTGTAGTGTATAAATAGCTAAAATAACAAGAAGAAATTCAACAGGAGTGTAAAAAATGACATACACCAGCGCAAATAGCTGATGATCATATGATACCGTTCACCATTTTGTAGTTCTGCCTGGCTAAGCCTATTTCGTGGACAACACAATTTCATAGCTACGGAGAAATGGGGAAGGACCAATTAAAGTCGAACATAAACCCGGCAGATCTTCTTTGTTTCAAGTGCCTTTGGGGAATACAGATAAAACTGTTTGTAAGAGCCTGGGTCTTCAGCGCATAACCTGTCTCCGAAGTCAAGTAGCCGTCAGTGCTCCTTAGAATAAGTATCCACTGGTGCAATATGAAAGGTTTTGGGCGTCTCGTTTGTCTGTTCTGCACTACAAGGTTTGTACAATTTGGAGAGCATTTATCCAATTCCAGACAAAACACCTTCTCTGGGCAGACTCGTAAAATTGCGCTTCAAACGAATGCATAGAATTTGACCCTTCTTGCCATTGGCGATTGGCCATACTTAGTAGTACACGTTGTTCCTCTTACGATCGGCGGATGTTTTATAGATGTAATGATGACATATGAGGAGAGTGATAAACATTGGCTAGATAGACCTGTTTTCGACCAATGAGCGGTTCTCATGCACACCGTGAAGTTTGAGAGAGATATATATATATATATATATATATATATAGAGAGAGAGAGAGAGGACGTTTGATTTGAATATGGTATCCGATATAGACCCGAACCTTTATGTCAGTTCTGAGCCATTGTGTTAATTACCACATTCACACCGATGTTAAATAGTTTCGAATAAATGATAGTTTACAAATGCAAATAATTAGAGATAGTTCAAGAATTAAATTATATAATTGAAACGATGAATATTCCGATCAGAATAATCTTTTTCTAGATTATTTTTACGCGAACACAAACGTCATCATATCCATGGATGCCAACTTCTTTCATGCTTGTTTGTCAGGTGGATTAATGTTCAAGTGATGTGCTAACCATCCATTTCGGATTTTATCATTAGAGTGCCAGCAACTGTGCAGTATGGAGTTAAAATACGAAGGGCCATCATGATCATTATTAGAACATATCTTAGTATTTGTATATATCTTATAAGTACTGAGGGTAGATCTCTTATTGAATACTTATTGAGCGAAGCACGAAATACAGACAGCTACACGTATAAAATGTAGCAGGCTACTAATATTGTGAGACTATGGAACAGAGCATTTATAAATCTAACCAAACACTCTCTTGACACCACACCACCCTTGCACCCCCCCCCCCCCCCCCTACCTTTCCATATTCTACCCCCGAGATCTGACCACTGAATATAAGGTCTTAATGGCAACGAAGCAGACATACTCTAAGTCTGGGTGGCCATTCAGCACACGAATGCAAGCAATAAGGTCACGCCTGGGAGTTATGCATGATGCCGATTAGCAATGCAAAGGTGCAACACATCTTTGTACAGCCGAGAAGTTTACCAGGTGTACCGTTGCAGGGTCACAGGACAGCATACCTGCAACCGGAAATGAAGTAAACCACATGTCTGTAATTCGTCATGCGCCGTTACTGAGCCCGCTGTCGTACCCGTTTGTGGAGGTAGATGGATGCACACTACGGCCCATTAGACTCACCACACGGACAGTGTGCAGCCTGTGCCACATTCCTCACTAACCTACACGCTAATGTGCTACTTGGTGGTATTTAGGAAGAACCCATGTAAAACACTTGCCTTATAATCTAAGATAACTTAATCACTGCGATATAGACATGGTCTGTTATTTTCATTGGTGCTACCACCGAATGCGATTTCAACGACTTCTATCTGTTAAAGTTGCAATCACATGGTTACACCAGTCCTCATTATTCGCCTCTGAATAAGGCAAACTATTCCTTGAAATATCATAAGTTAAGTAATTAATGGAAACTATCCCTTAACATATTATAACTTTAGTAATTAATGGAAACTATTCTTTAAAATATTATAACTTCAATAATTAATGGAAACTAGCACTTATAATATTATAACATAAGTAATTAATGGAAGCTATCCCTATAATATCATAACTTAAGTAATTAATGGAAACTACCCTTAAAATATTATAACTTAAGTAATAAATGGAAACTATCCCTTAAAATATCATAACTTAAGTAATTAATGGAAACTCTCCCTTAAAATGTTATAACTTAAGTAATTAATGGAAACTATCCCTTAACATATCATAACTTAAGTAATTAATGGAAACTTTCCCTTAAAATGTTATAACTTAAGACTTACAAACGTGACAGACGTTACGATGGCAAAATATAGAGGTTTATGTTAAAAAACCCCCAGAAAAGGTAGATAGGTAGAAATGTTTTACTAGAATGAAGGCATGATTATTTTTCATAACATACTGGTAAAATACAAAAAAAAATACTGATTATACATGTATGAACACAAAATCCAACTATTTTCAATTTTAATATTAAACCAAATTTATTTATTAACATTTTGAATTGCATCATTATTCTGTCTTTTGAATTGCATTATTTAATTATATTTCCTATTTCCATTGACATTTACTTTGACTTTCTATACTTTAATCACGTCATTTAATTGTTTCTTAATCGAAACATCTTGTATTGTTAAAATAAATCTATTGTTTAAAGAGCTATTTTACACAAATGGAATGAAAAAAAGAACAAATAAAAAACCTTTTAAAGGTACAAGAAGTATTTACTTATGTTCTTATTGAAATCAAATATACACTTTAATTTACGATATAAACAAACAGCTCTGAATGCTTTTTAACAGGTTTTCGAATTAAATCAAATCGACAGGAACAAAAAAATAGCCAACAGAAAACATAAATGAAAGCGTACACAACTGAGTCTATGATCCTTAATTCCCGAAGCGCTATATTCAGGCGGTCGTATTTTATACTGACCAAGGATATTTACACCAATTTTGATGCTGACTGTAGTTTTAATGTCATTAGAAAGTTTTATAAACTGGTACAGATCAGCAAGAAATTTTGCAACTTGTGTGGAGTACCCTTTCAATATCAATTAATTATTTTCTTGGAATGCATCAATTTACATTTTTAAGATAGCTCCATTATAACGTATTTTGCATTAATTTAATTTGATGTGATCTGATTTTCTTACATAATTGTTCTCTTCAGCTACATTTGTTTATCTTAAATTGTACCATTTTACCTAATCATTAAATTACTTAATACTTTTGATAACTCGTATTTCTAATATGTACATACTTAAGATTATTTAATAAATCTTGACTGAAACATTAAGTCTTTGATGTTTGTTAGTAAGTAATCTATCAGCATTACAAAAACTAACGAGTTGCTGATGATATAATGTTTTTCTTACGTAGAGGGCAATTCGTGAATTTCTTAACCACTGCCGATAAAATTGACATTAAAAGTTGGCCACCTGTAATTTTAATTAAACCGAAACAATAAACATGGCCCAGGTGTTACCACGAACTTAGCTAGGTTTGTTGATAGCGTATGCTGTGCACAGATAAATGCGGGTACAGCTACCACATTCACGATGTAATGAACACGAAATGTATATGTAGTTAACAGTCGATTCCGCTCATAATAATGTAGGTTGGATGGAATGTGGAGTTTTTCATTATCCAGTAATCATGTGATACAAACGTAATGCGAGCCGTCACCAGAGGGTGTGTGTACTATAGGTCCAGTTTCAGAGAAGACCACTGCCTGTCACGAGACCGTAGAGGTCTGTAGGTCCACGGACAGCGCCACCTACCATGACCAAGGTGGTACTAGAACACGCACTATAGCATGTGAAACAATTCACACTCACTGACCCAAACTATATACCTGAGAAATGGAAGCCGGTCAGGAGCGTTGCGTTCGTGAGGAAAGGGCATACGTTGTATACTCGAATGGAAAACAACAATATACATTTTCGCACTCAGACATATGTACATCCAATTTTAATAAGATCGCTCCCTAAGCACATATCAGATGAGTTGTCTCGTCTGCATTAGGATCGTTCACGCCATCCGCGGTCTACTGATAAACAATGTATTTGCCTACCCCGCTTGAGGCTGTATCCAGCCATCATCTACTCTCATGGTAGGGTAGATGTCAAAGCGCCCATAAAGCGTCTAATACAGGTTATATATACGTACAAAGGTTTTCCAAATGCCAAAGATCCATAGTATTAAACCATCAGTAATAATCTGAATCAATGTAATTCGTAAATGAGCAAAGACTTCTGACTTATCCAATTAAACTTATTGACGTGGAGTCCACGAATATTGGAATTCAAACTTAGTAATATTCCACAAAAATGTTACAAAGACGCCAAACCAAACTTCATAAATCATCATCCGTCACAATCAAAGGTAGTCAAAGATTGCGTATGTCTGTTCATTTTCATTTAAAACATAAACCTGGTACAAATTGAAGGCCACATGGCATATTTATAATTAGATTCGGTGATGGTCACAGAGTAAGTACGTCAAAGCTTTAACATAAATTGGATATGCTAAGTTGTTTCATTCGGGTATACAGACATATGTTGATATTCCACAAGTAATGACAGAGAATAAACGTATGGCCATGTACGAATTTAACCAACAAGCGAAAATATAACATACGCACATTCCTAAGGAATTCCAATGTCACGTTACGTGAACATTATCAAATGTGATGCATTCCTTTGGAGTTTTGATGAGTTCCATTTTGTAATGTTGCTTAGTGAATAAAACTAGGGAAACCCAAGGACAGCAAATAAGACGGGGTATGGTTAGTATAATTAACGATATCACTAGGAACTTCTCATTATCTGATAGCTACATTGGGTAGGTAATTGTGTATAATTACAGATGGTAAAACAATATATATTGCTGGCAGTGAATTATCAATCCAACTAGCGAAACATCAGTTCAGCTGGTGATGGAAGATCAGTATAGCTGGTGATGAAACATCAGTACAGCTGGTGATGAAACATCAGTACAGCTGTGATGAAACATCAGTAGAGCTGCGATGAAACATCAGTACAATTGGTGATGAAACATAGGTACAGATGGTGATGAAACATCAGTACAGTTGTTGATGAAACATCAGTAGAGCTACGATGAAACATCAGTACAGGTGTGATGAAACATCAGTAGAGCTGCGATGAAACATCAGTACAATTGGTGATGAAACATAGGTACAGATGGTGATGAAACATAGGTACAGATGGTGATGAAACATCAGTAAATCTGTGATGAAACATCAGTACAGCTGATGATGGAACATCAGTACAGCTGGTGTTAGAACATAGGTACAGATGCTGATCAAACATCAGTACTGATGGTGATGGAACATCTCTTCGGCTACGTTGGTAATGCACAATCAATGCAACTGTTTTTGAATGAAAATTGATCAGATCGGTTTTTCCTATAAAGATGAACGAATATTTCTTGTTCTGTATATCCCTTTAAAAACCAATACGAAATTAATAGCATGACTTACTACAAGAAAGAGTACATTGATAGTCTTTCCTATAAGAGAAATTTCAGAAGACTACAAACTATTCATGTTGGGAAAAGGTTTCTGATTTTGAGTTTGCTTAATTTGCTCAAAAACACAAATGGGCACAAAACAAATTACCAAACTCCATGAACAGGAGAAATCTGGGACAAACGCCTCAACACAAGTGGCATCAAGTGTTATTCCTATCAAGTTAAGGTTAATGTGACGACTTTATTTGATAATAGAAAGTCTTTGTTATCATTTAAATATTACATTTAACGGATGTCAAGGTTTCGTTTTAATCTGCAGTTTTCTTAACAGCTGATTCGGAATGCAATTTCACAACTAGTTTGCAAATTGTGTGCGCTTGATGTGATAGGCTTGCTGGCTAAACTAATGTTAAGTAGAGAGAAAATGATAAAAAAGAAAGCATGTGCTGACTGTCTGCTTCGCATGGTTAACTCCCGATGGAAGTGAACCCGTTACTCTGATGCTTCCAAATAACAATATATAAAACACGCTCAAGTATCACATGCACAAAACCCTGCAAAGCCAATAGCCCCAGCACATTGGGAATTTCATGATAACGTAAATGGGACAATACACTTGAAAGGTTACTTCAATTACTCGTGTTGTAAGTTGATAGGGGGACCGCCATGTACATTGTAATATGGGGTATATAAAACGTAACAACCGACAGGGGGAGCTAGTATCGGGCATATATCCGGTAGGGGGAGCTGGTATCGGGCACACATCCGGCGGTGGAGGATGTACATGGATATATTTATACTATTAGACGTACATCTCCTTTGTTTTAACACTTTAATTCGGTTTAAATAATGAAACTCATAATTGGGAAAAGATATCCTATATTCACTGCATCGCAAACGGGTCACAGTCAATTTGAAACGTGACGTTATCCATTAGCGATGACGTCATGATGATAGGATATAAGCAGAGTGGTTATTGTCTAGTATTACATCTCACCCAATTCGACCCAGTACGAACTGTTTCGGATCAGAATAGGAGTGCGTATCTGGAAATTGTACAAGAAAGAATCTATTTATAAAGTGTGACGAATACCTCTTTTTTAGATGTCAAAACATTTTACATCAATATATAAACTATAACAAACATTTGTAATAAAATAATTGGAACAAAATCAACAAGAATTTATTTAATATCTTTCGAAGCAGTAAACAAAACAGTTAAGTAAAATCATATCTATAACATTCTATTGTAACTACCAATGATTAGATGCAATTTTCATGATAATAGTATAATAATCAACTGTACAAATAGTGAGACAAATAAACATTTAGTACGGCAATAAATGAAACAAATTCTTTGCTAAACAAAAGGGATTTTAATTCCCTATTAAGAAAAATAGCCTGTATATTATCAGGTAAGGTAGTTCAGGAATCTACTGACCTCAACGGCTTTAGCGTACGTGCAAAATTACAGTACATCTGCTTTACATAAAATGTATTATCAGTGCCCCAATCAGAATCAGAATCTACATAAACTTTAAGAGACACAACAAGTCTTACCCCCATGTAAGGAAGTAGAGCAATTTTCACAGTGGCTTATTGATATACAACATGAAGGTAATACTTGTCTATGTGGTGACAATTGTGTACGCTTAGTCTCTTGGACGGCAGTGATTGTTTAATTAATAATCTCGCCCGTTTATCTATAACAGATAAATGCTATATTACAATATCTATGTATCTCTACAGCTGATAAGGTTTGATTTGTGTGGTATACGGGGTAAATGAGTGAACCGAGAAATAACACGTGTGCACCGGCTTGATTCAGTATACTTGTGTACCAATAGGCATGTCTCACAGCCTGTTCATACATATTACTCAGCTAAATTTGGAAATAAAATTTGCAAAATCATTTGACTACCGGGTATTGACAGAGCCGTAATCAAGAAACAACAGTCACGCATGACTGATGAGACTTTTTGTACCCCCAAGCTTAACACTGGCACAAGGCTAATGTGGCGTTAACACATTCAATAATAGAATGTGTACATTATTCCAGAGATTATCTAAATTCCAGCGATAATAAAACAGGTCGGTATTACGTGATCTATCGTCAGCATAGCCACGAGTTGGCCGTGTCAGAGATGTTTTTAGTAAAATTTACGAAACAATTTAATAATATCACGAAGATCATATTTTGGACACTGTATAGGGGTATCCAAGAGACTAATGTCTATCATACATAATTGTACAGCCCATAACTTGGAGGCCTCTAATGTGGATCTGTGATAACTGTAATTTAAACTGCGTGCATCCAGTTCAATCAGTGATTAATAAATAGTATATCACTCCCTCTGATAAAACATGTCGAAAACATGGATATTTTATACAGATAATATGTTTAATGTAGCTGGTCACACCCTTACTAATGCATGGGAAATTTGAACCAAAAAATATACTCGCATTTTTGGAATTTATGAGAAAATTAAATGATCCAATGTTATTTCTGGGTTATAGAATACAGCCTTATGTGAGGAAATGAGAGATATGAATTATCAAACATAAGACCAGATACTTGTATGACATGAATACCACATAAAAATAAATAAACCACTGTTAATCAAAGTATATATAGATATTTTAGTATCGTTTAAGATGATAAAATACATAATTATACTTTAATTATACAAGAATATCATTTGATAGTTTTTGGAAATCTTGTCATTTCATAACATTTTGTCAATGTATTGGTTGATTGCACATCATAATAATTATTTTTTCTTTGTTTTCATGGTAAATACTCAAATGTGATTGGTCGAAAAATTCTTTTCATTCTTCTATGAAAGAAATTCTGAGAATGGCGCGAAAAATGTGACGTCACAATACGACAATTGACGTTGTGTATTGATTTGAGAAAAAGAATCCCATTTTCTCGCGTAGCGGATTCTTACAGAAGTTTGCAAACAAAATTTGTTTCATACCCCGATGAAACTAAAAAAAAATGACATCAATGCTTAAATGTAAATGTAGGAGTAACGCTCATCGTAGTATGACGTCATGGTTATATTAACTTAGAAATATTTATTTTCAGAAACACTCAATCGAAGGATTATTATGCTGTATAATGCTATACCTATGAGCAAAATATGTATGCTAAAACCTTGATATAGTCATTAAGTTACCACAAATAGTGCATGTATCGGTATCAAGCGACTTCCACGCTGATGTTCATTAGTAAATTCTACACACAATAATAATATAATGCAACATAATTTTTGTTTTAAATGTAACTAACACATAATATGAAAAAATGTCTGTCTATTCATTTGTTTAGCTATATCTATATTTCTTTACAAAGCACAGTAAATGAAAAGCTGTGCTTCTCTCACTTTGAATACAATATACCGAATTGGCAGGCGGAGTACTTGCCAGCGACACGTCGAATTGGTTTGTTGGCCGAAATTATGTAATTCATCTTACAGGATGACGTTTAAATGTCTATTTGAACAAAAATACCACACACCACCTGTACATCGAGGGCCTATTTGTTCTCCACTAAATGTTGTTATCAAACAGATCTACAGATACCAACGTTTCAGACAACGCTAGACATTTTTTCACGTCATCGGCACAAACCTGCACTACACCAAGAGGTGTTGACATCTATCTCAATTATGAGAAGTGGATGTCACTAGGTACGGCGTTATCAATCTAGAAGTCACTTTTCAATTTTGTCTCTCATCAGATCCCCTTTACGACCCTATAAACAATGACATGACTGCCTATATATACAATGTAAACTTTAAACAGTGACACGTTATGCGAGCACTTAGGAAAACCGACTTAAAAGTACAGTCTAACCTAACCGATTTGAGGAATTTACCTGTAGCGTCAAATTGTTGATGACAAATTAAAAAACAAAGTTGCAGATAGCTTTGTTATTTAAAAAAAAAAAAAAAAGTCTGGATCCATCTGTTTTTATGAACAATTGATTTTAACGCCTATCCTACCAAAACGAAAATACAACGTCATAGAAGCATTATACAAACATATAATGGACCGAGATTTAGTTACACGAAGGAACATTATTACATCTTTTGTACACAAACTTGACCCCTATGGATTGGTACAGTGAGCAATTATGATGCATCGTATTTTAATTTATATTATACAAATGATTGAAATGAAATAAAGTTGATGTGATTTGTCGTCAAGAGCTCAGATTTCTATGCGAGAGAGTAGTGTAACAATGGCCTTAACCATCCTCTCACCACAGGGGCTCGGTGTGAATGTAGGCTAAACCGATCAGATTCCATGGAGTTAGGGTCTCGGGACTTTCTCATCAAACGACATATCGTGTTGCAAGTAAAGTATACACACGGTGACGTAGTCTGTGGGACACTTATCGACGCATCATTGGAGAGGCTGTACTCGACCAGGCGCTACATTCAGGCTTCCAAACGACACACAGGCAGGCCTACACACTGGAGTTCGAATGACACAGACGAGCGTCATTTGACCATTCGCTATACAAAGGCGTGCAAACAATAAGCACGCGATAGACACTCATTTAAGTGATAACACTGGACCTCTAAGTCATTACACAAAAATGGCTTACACACAAGCGTTGGAACGATAGGAAGTATACCGACTATGGATAGACAATAAAAAGACATACCTTTGGCATTCAAAAGATATGTTGTAACAGACCAGGCGCTACAAATCATTCAAATGAGATGTTGTACTAGTCAGAGAGCCGTGGTGGTGATAGGGTGCTGGGAGGGGGTAGATCCAATAGAAATGTTCAAATTAATCACACGAACGCAAACGAGAGTGCTACCCGACGTGGCACTTAACAAGGTTTGGTTTAGTATTGCTTAGCATCCTATCAACAGTTGTGGTCATTGAAGCCTCACCTGTTTACGAAATAGTGCTACCTCACTGAAACATACTGCCGAAGACATCCACCCGGTCACATTTTACCGAAATTTGACGAACAAGTCGTCTAACTCAGAGTCGCCTCTTAAAAGAATGACGCAATGGGGCAGCAGCTGAAATTCTTACTCCCTACCTGAAGGGAGTCCGAATGGCTCATTGGCAATAACACAAGTCTGCACCAGTCTGCACACTGACATTGAAAAGAGAGGTTGTGCCCTATCACATGCTACATACAGGCAATCGGATGAGAGGTTGTACCCGAAAATGCGCTATATATAAACCTTTCAAAGGATGTTGTCAGAGCAAGAGCGACAGATGCACTCAAATCTATAGCGGGTGCAGTAAAAACCAGTCCAAGATTTTAAATGTTAAGAAAGAAATGATGGAAATGGTGAAACGCTGATACAGCCTTTGATACTGAGGCATTGATAGTATTTCATTGACGTTTTTAAAATCTCAACATAATAATGCAGATGGCGTATGGAACATTGGATCATATAACACTTTTGTACGTCATTCTGTTAAAGACAGTTATCTCAGATTAATCTGACAACTCAACAATTACCAGCGACACACTATACAAACAATGATAATAACAACATATCTTCTGCAATGTTTTCGTAACAGCAACATGAAAACAATAAATCTAAAAGCCCAATTGTTCATTAACAGTTCCTAAAATAATCCAATTTAGTTTTATATGATATCGACGTTAAAATGCAATTAACAACATCATACAATACACATAAACATTTCTAATGGAAATCAATATGAAATTACTCGATCTTATTTCTAACAACTGTTACAGAAATGATATCAAGAACATTTTGAAACCATTTAAACAAGAATACTGGGTATTACTAAAACAATTCAAGTCCCCTACCGGTCCCCCGCTAAAAATAGTTACAGTGAACTTGACCGGAAAACCCTGAAACTTGAACTTGATCTGTAGCTACTCATGCTGAAATTCCATACCAGCTTTCATCAACAAAACCTTGGAGCATTACTGAGAAAAGTGCGGACAACTGAATGGACGGACGGACGGATAGACAGACATACAGACAGACGGACGGACAGAGAGGAAACCTATAGTCCCCCAGCTTCATTGGTAGGGGACTAATGATCAAAAGGGACAAAGACAAGTCCAGAGAAACAATGTAATATTTATATGTTCACGACTGTTGCTTTACACTAAAGAATCAGAATCAGAGATTAAGATGTAAGAGATGCAAAACCCTGAAACCTATAAAAGTACAGTCAGTTTGTGTATATATCGAGATAAACAATAACCCATTGTGTTCTTTTTGTTTAAAGACATGACACATCCTACAAAGGCCATATCATATCGTCAAAAGAAATGATAAGGAATGAAAACATTCAATCAAAAGAAAACAATGCTCTGTTTTGTCTTACAAACATCACAGGACATGAACAATACAATAGTCTATTACAGCAACATTTTTTAGAATACACTTATTTAACCTATATGGGAATGAATAGAAGCAGGTGTAGGATGATGCTTGGATTTAATTTGACCAAATGGGTGAAGCCCCTAGAGGATGTATACTCTCGTTCGTCAGTGTACCTATTTGGCACGGTGACGGGCTTTGTCGTGCGCATTGTCTGGGTTTTAAAACCAACTCATGGCGTCTAGAGCTTCAAGCACCTGCATAAGCCGTATTCCAGATAAAAATGGCGATAGTGTATAAAAACAGGTGATGTGGCTTTACATTAAATTTTAAGTTGTCGTAAGAACAATCAAAACGTCACACACACATACACACATACACTTGATCGAGAACCGAAGTTATACCACACTAACAAACGCACTGGGGATCTTAAAATACCGTGCAATGGATATGCTGCCATTGAAAATAAACATTGAAAATGTTAGATGCCTGCATAAAGGGATTGACTTGGACAAGTCTCAATTAGCGCTTCATTTCTAAATAAAAACCTTTATTTACACTGAGAACACGACGTACGGACAGCAGGTAATATGACGTACTGATGTGAGAGATAATGTCAAATGACCTCAATACTCGGGTGGACACAGGGTTAACATCCTTCCATCCTTCCTACCATATAATATGGTCACCCGATATATTATGGTCACCCGACACCGTTTGTTATCATTTACCATAAAACGTAATAAACATTGCTACGTACCTTTCTATCTCGTTTCTGAATAAATAGGCAGTGACTTCGTTATCCTCGGGTATAACCTTCGTATCATAAAATACGTCGGGTACGGGCCATTCGGAGGCGACGCCCCTTCGCACGTGCAGCAGGATCACAAGGAGGATGATGAGTTCGGTGAGTAGTCCAGTACAGCAGCCATTTGAAGGTTCGAGCGGTCGTACCATGGTGAACCTGCAACAGGACCATTGGGGCTGTAGTAAGGCACACGTGCCACTTAGCGTAGGACTTGTACAAGATGTATCGCCTTATAATTTAAGAAATAGGACTAACTTAAAAGTCCCCAGGATATAAAGCTGATGGATTAACACTAGAAGGGTTTATAGGCCCGAAGCTTGCATAGGGTAACTTGGAATACCTACCTGAACTATCCTCTTTACTTTATCATATTTGCCAGTGTGACTGTAAGTAATTACAGATAGTTAAGTAAGATACATGAGAGACGATTTTTCGTGCAGCAAAAGTTTACATATCTGTGCCAGCAAGGCTTACTGTGTTTATTTCTTACCGGGTCCTAGTGTACGGGGGAAGCAGTTGTGTATATTATCCGTGGAACACCAAGCCACGTATCCCCCTCTCGACGCTGCTATATACCAGCCTCACCAACTTCCAATTTTAACATTGAAAATTGGAACTCAATCATCAGCACCACGAATTTAGAATATATTTATAAACATTGAAATCACGATTGGTTCAAATGTATTTGTGGGGTATCTTTAAATTCGACTTGTGCTGTGTGAGGCTGATTGTAGGCATAGCGATCAGTCGGAATTGATCTCTTTAGTAAATGGACTGTAAAAGACGTCCCGTAACTAACATATTGCTACACTAAATTGTAAATTAAACCACTCGTGTTTGTGCACGTGTGTGGTCAACAATACAACGCGCGTGTATAGATGGCCCGACAGCAGGGCTGAAACCGAGGATGAAATCTTCGTCGTTCTCGGCAGCCTTCCATATTTTAACGAGGAAATGCACCTGGTCCTTGTAGAATAGAGAAATGAGTATCTCCGCCGTACCGTGGAAACTAACACGGACAGAATGAAATAAATATATTTGATATTTATAAAGTACATAATCGTTTATATTGACACGAATTATCAAAAATAGATATCAACTTAATTATAAAACATGAAAAAAAGAAAAAAAGAAAAGAAAAAAGAAAAAAAAAGAGACAGAAACCCTTAGAATTAGGATAACCAACTTCAAAAACTGGAGTTTTATATCCACAGCGCAAGTGCTTAATGTACAGATAGGGCATTACCTTAAACTTTTGCAATCTGAATCTACGACTTAGCAACGAATCATTATGGCTCAAAGTCAAACAATATGGAAATGGAATATTTCTTGGATATGGTTGCCCATTTAATTGAGTCCATGGACGTAACACTGATACCAGTAGTTAGGTGTCGGGAAGCTTGTGAGGGGAGTTATCTCTGGTCCTGACACGGGATCCACGTCTGTACGGCTGACGAGAAGCCTACTACCTAATGGGGCGGGGGTTCCCTCCTTCTTATCACACATCTAAAAATAAGGCAGGTGATAACGCCAGTAGACGATAAGTAGAAATTGTTCCTAAGCTTTCATTAAGATGGCAAGGAAATAGAAAATAAAAAAGTATAGCAGATAAAAACCAATAGACAACTGAGGCTAGACTTGTAGACAGGTTTCGTCTGTGTGGACCGGTGCCATGAGTCCCCTATATTAACTTGACCTTGTTTTGAGATTATAAGCGATGCCTTTGGGTTAATTCACTATTATTTCTCTCCCCAAAAACTCCTAAACGACCCTGCTATGATATGAGTTTGGTTTTCATTATAGGCCATCCACAAAGACCGCGCTAATGGGCCCTGCTAGTGGCTCCGTCAACACTTCCGCGCAACTGGCTTGGTCCTTCTGAAGATGTGATAGAACCAACCCCCAAAATATATATGTATTCGTACATCAGTTTGAAATAAAGAAAACAAATATAGAAAATAATTTCAGTTATGCGTTTTACAAACTTTATATTGCATGCATGCCGTCGTAGAAATGATGATATATAGACATAGTTCCAACGCATGCGTTCCAGAAGAGATCGTCTTCAAATTAGAGCAATTTTGATCCTATGTTAGAGAGTCTTACTTTGTCTTTAGGTAAAGAGACGAGGGCGTGTCCCCACTTTAGCGAAACCACGATGTACTTCATACCGGTAATAAACTAAGAAAGCATGTTACCTCCTCTTGTATACAGATCCTCATCAACTAGAATCCCTTTTATTAACGTTTATTTTTTTTATATAAATGTTTCAATTGCACTGCCTAATGCATCATAAACGTTAATTTAACTGTAGTCTCTGCGACTGGAAAAATATGTTACCGAAATGCTTTGTGTGGGAACTACGGGTGTTTGGAGTTTATAGGAAAGTGTTTTGTTTAGTAAAAATGTAAGAGGATGTATGAAGTTAAGAATTAAAGGACAACACTCGGTGATTTAAACATGACCCGACATTACAGGGTACACATGATTCCATGTGAAACTCCGAACAAACACAAGGGTTGCATGTGATTAAAGACATAACCCCAAACAACAATGCAGGGCATCTACGACATGCTAACATTGAAGGAAAGACATGATGACCCAGTGGGGGAAAATCCACATAAATTTAAGAGTAACCCATGATGGTTAAGAGAAACCCTCGGTACTAATGGCAACGCATAAGGATTTAGAGAATCACCCTGGTACTAATGGCAACGCATGGGGATTTGGAGAAACCCCAGTACCAACGAAAACGACTGATGATTTGGAGAAGCTCCAGAACTATTGCAAGGCGTGAGGATTTAGAAAAAACCCTCGTACTAATGGCAATGCATGAGGATTTAGAGAAACCCTCAGTATTAATGAGAACGTATGAAGATTAAGAGCAAACCCAGCATAAAAGCAACGCAAGAGGATTCAGAGAAACACTTGTACTAAAATTAAAGCATGATGAATCAGGGAAACCCCAGTAAGGAGCAACCCCAGTACTAAAAGCAACGCATGAGGATTTAGAGAAACAACCCCGCTTAAGATAACCCTGGGATATTAAGAGATATTCATAAAACAATATTCAAAATTGTCCGAAAATTACATGGAATACAATATTCGAAAACGTAAATTCACGAAAAAATATTTGATCCTGAAATACACGCAGATGGCAACATAATGAAGTAAATATCTGATAAAAATAAAAAAAAAAAACAATAAAAAAAAACCCCAAAAGCACACACCGCAATTAAAGACATGTCAAGCAGAATGGGAAACAACATTGATTCCTTCGACACCAGTGCTGTCATGCAAAGATAACAGCACTGTTATGCAAGGATAAAACATTAAATAAAAATCATAAGCATACATATTTCAGGAAAAAATCAGACTGGATTAAAAATCTATGTGATATGAAAAGTTAAGTGTAATAAATGTCTAAGAGATAGATTAAAACATCAACGTAGCATATGTATAATATATTTACTTCTTTATTCCATATGATTTTATGTCAAATTTCATCTTAAATCTGAATTTTTAAGAGAAAAAATATGACATTTTTATGCATTGATTATGAAAATAAATCAGCCGTTGGTCAATAAAAGTGTCATATTGTACATCCTATCATGGAAAGACATGTTACAAATCCTGTCTGAATGTACATATGCACTCTCTACAGTGTAGGTTTTGTTCTTAGAGACATGTGTTATATTCTCGTTTGCTTGTCGCCACCTGATAAGAAACCAATGGTGTTAAGACTGTGTGTACCATTCGTCGTGGTGACCCCAGAAATTTTATGTGATTTTTCATTTTTTGATGTCATATGGTTTAAATTTTATAAAACATTTAAGAACCGTGTATATGCTAACGTGTTTCCTTCTGTTTATGATATATAGTGATAAGCGTTTTATGACGTATGCGTGCTTTCTCTTACAAGCAGGCCTACGACGGCTTAAAACTAGTAGTAGTAAACGGAACGGGAATAAATTCAATTCCCACCATCTATCCAGCTTCCAACCTCCAGGACAATACCAGGTGTTTACCTCTCGTAGACAAACAATACAACACTCCCTAACAATAGATATATCTACATCGATCTATTTTTTTTCTAATTATTCAAAGATTTTGGTAAATTAGATATGAAAAAGTTCTCATTTTGTTTGAACAACTTCAGATATACATATCGTGAAATCAAGAAACCTGTCATCCCCATTGAGTATTTCAATTATTATTTTATATACATTATATAAAATACATTATATTAACTATACATTAATATATAGTAATTATACAATGATACATGTTATGTTCTATAGCCAGTGTTGTTATGTTATTATAAGATAGAAAATTCCAAGAGAAAAAAGAATTTTTTAATCTTTATCAAGTGTTGGTATAACTTTGCTATATATATATTCTAATGATAATATTAACATATCATTATCGCATATTATTATCATAAGATATAATTACCAAGAGAAACAGCCTATTGTATTCCCTGTTAAAAGTTGTTATTGTAGGATATAAATAGCTGGATTAACAAAGCTACCAGTTTTGTAACGCCTTTTACATGCTATCATTATTTTGTAAATTTGCCATGAACTTTTACCATATGGAAAAGTTAATTTAGAAATATATAATCTTAAACAATGAATAATTACCATAATCAATAATACCGTATTTGTTACCATGTTAATCTATATAATTATTAATAAGAAACATTGTTACCTGCTATTCTCATGAATTGCATTGGACAGGAAACTCGATACCGTCTATATAAGATACATATCCGGAGATGCTCTTTTTCTGCTTCAACACAGCACATATGAAATTATCCTCGACATGGGTCCTATCTATATAAATGAAATCACGTGCATAACACGGCGATAATGATATAACTTTTCCATCCATATTTCTCAAACACATATTTTCCATTTCCATGGATCACTCGCCGTCGTGCACCTCCAGAAAACTACACGAAGTACACTTAAATTCGCCTAACATGTCTTCTAGTACTTTGTTTACCACTTTGCGTGTGTTCTCGTGTTGTATTTAGCACGTGTCTTCCTAGGATTTGTTTACCACTTCACGTGAAGTAGATTTTTCTGGACATCTTTGGTTCCCATCATCAGTCGTAGAAAATGTATCCGGAGTGTCCTTAGCCGGCATTACACGTGAAGGTTAGGAGAAGCAGTATAGCAGAATGTGTATGTTGGTGTCATGCCACTTTTAAAATTCAAAGTGATTTCAACTGATGATGCCCAATGCCTTTACTTCTGTCTGACGTATGCGGGCTTTACACACCAATAAAACTGCGGAGATAGCGGCCAGACCGCTAACCTGTATACACCCCGCTAATAAATGACCAACTACACTCTATTAAAACAACACAAAAGAGAAAGGCATCGCGAGCGAAGCACGTGCTACAGAGGCAGACAGATCGATCTGAGCGCACTTGTCTGACTGTGGACAGGTGAGCGACCAGAGACCACCTAATATGTTGTCCCATTGATCCCATACATATATACTGTATATACACACGAGAAAAACCACAAGACACTCAACCAGCCGACTCTATTATTACACACTTTCATTGTAGTTACTGGTTCTAAATGTATATTTCCACGCAAAGTCGCTCTACTGTATTACATTGGTCAAGTGTGAACACCGCTCACGGGATGCGTGTGTCTGACCGTAGTAGACTATTACAACTGATGAGATACCACACCGCCAACCAGACGAGACCCGCAGAAGCTGACCTATATAGTAAAATAGCAACTGTGTGAGTGGCCTTTTTGCCGTCTGCGATACTCCGTGCTGGCAGAATACGGTGTATTACTGAGGCCCTGTCTTCTCGGGGCCACTACCAGAACAGGACAACTACAAGTAGTCATGTTAACTCATCAACTCGTAGTCCTGTTAACTCGTTAACTTGTAGTCCTGTTACTCTTTAACTCGTAGTTCTGTTAACTCGCTAGCTTGTAGTCCTGTTAACTCGTTAACTTGTAGTCCTGTTAACTCTTTAACTCGTAGTTCTGTTAACTCGTTAACTCGTAGTCCTGTTAACTCATTAACTCGTATTCCTTTTAACTCTTTAACTCGTAGTTCTGTTAACTCGCTAGCTTGTAGTCCTGTTAACTCTTTAATTTGTAGTCCTGTTAACTCGTTAACTCGTAGTCCTGTTAACTAACTCTTTAACTCGTAGTTATGTTAACTCGTTAACTCGTATTTCTGTTAAGTCTTTAACTCGTAGTTCTGTTAATTCGTTAACTCGTAGTCCTATTAACTCGTTAACTCATAGTCCTGTTAACTCGTGATGCATACCACAATTGATTTGTAATTACACCGCTGCGAAAAAACTAATAACCCCATGTGGGTATGATAAAGGGCTCAACGCCGTTCTGGAAAAAGTCTCTTCCCTGATGGCCTGTGTTTTGGCAACGTCAATTTGTTATGTTATGATAACCAATTTCATCCAGTGCTATCAAAATCATAAGATAATGGAAGAAGTTAAAGCGATATATTATGTTCCATTTTGATAAATTATGTGCAAAATATTCAAACAATTCAATGTAATTACTTTAGTTGAGTTAGACTCCACACTGACTTTGCGTCGGTAACACACCAAGGGGGCGTGTCTCGAGATGGACTAGGGTTGTTACGTCACGTCGATCCAAAGGAATCTCCAGTGAGGATCTATTGGTTTGTGTTGTATATGCTGACGTGCACTTAAGTCGACAGTTATCGACATATCCGATCAATCCCATCACAGACTGGGATCAATGATCAGACACCCTACCTTGTCCCACACAACGACACCTTCCAAACCCGCCACATACCAGCCACAACAGATAAGGCTTCGACGAGCACGCCATTGTCTTATACATTTTATTATATTGCAGTGTTAAATTCAAGGACTATTATAACTATGCGAGGTATGTAGAGTTGTGACAATCTAGAAGTACTTGTGGCTTGCATAGCCATTACTTAAACAAAGACAAGTCTCAATTGTATACAACTCACAAATACCACGTGTGTTTATTTTGTTATTCACACAGGGGGTATCTTGGGCACCCTAATTAGAAAACACCTCCCTCATTTCTTATAACCTTGTATTTACTTTCCTCCCACTGTCGGTGTAAGCACAAGCCCCGTTTATATCACTGTCCAGATTTAATCAGTCGTTATAATATTTAACTGTATCGCAAGTGTAGTGGTTTTAACTGAGTGACTCGATATTGAGTTTCTGTTGACAAGAACAATATTAGTTTAGTGGTATTGAGGTGTACACATTTACTACTACGGCGTGACCCATGGTGGAGTGTTCGTGGGCGGACACGTGTTCGATTCTCAGACATGGTCTTAAATGTGGTCAATATCACGCATCATACATAATAATTGTTATAAATAGAAATTCAGATTATTTATTGAAAATTAATATTGTCAAGTATATCTAATTTAAGTCATTTATGGCTGTACCTTACACCCAATTCATATTTTGTTTTTTTCCCGTCCTAGTATATGGCGATAATCAAATCATTTAAAAACATGATAAAAGTTTGAATTAGAAACACATTTCAACTCAATTATTTGATTAAATATGCTTAATCAAAATGTGACGAACATCAAAGTGCACGTTGTCCCTCTCGAGAAACCCCGACTTCCTAAACTATATCGCCCCCGGAAAATGGAAAATACCTGAACGTAGAAACCTGTCGACACTTCTGATTACTATGTACGATACAAAGTTGTCGTCATTTATTACTCTGTGTGCGTGTAAGGGACGACCAGGCACAGGAGGTGTGATCAGTGCTCAGACGATCAAACAAGCAGGTGACTACTGTAATCTTTTCCCTTGTTTCCTATTTGTCTCCAGATGAACATTGCACGTTTCTAATGATATCGAATCCAGATTAGGAATTTAAAATTATTTGTATCATCAAAAAATAAATAAAATGCATCATTAACAATAAAACAAATGCAGAGTCGCCAATCACCTGATATTCAAATACTATAGTTGAAGTTTAATATCGGAGATAGTCTTTATTTTCAACCTAACCATCAGTCAGAGTCTTACACTGAACAAACAAACAAACAAACAAACAAACAAACAAACAAACAAACAAACAAACAAACCGTACTCTTCACCAGCATGTTTATCAGAATAATTGCAAATAGAAAGTGACAATACACTTCCCCATGAGGATTATTTCTATTATTCAAATTGAATTAGAAATATCGCATTAACTTGTTAACATGCCTTGTATTTGAAGCACACTTGAACAGGATTATTTTCAAATTAATGAGGTAACTATAATTTACAAGCAGTACGAAATGAGACATTTATTTCTAGACCGTGAAGATAACGTGACAAATATCTGACGTCACTTAACATCGGTGAGGATACATAACCGTCCGGTTTGAAACTATATTAAGTGCTTGCCTGTGGTTCGTATAACATAACGATCTACTAGTGATTAGTGTTTTATTAAAAATGTGAAAGTTTAGGACAACAACAAAAAAAAAGAAAAAAACAAATAAAACATTTTGGAATGTCTTGCTGGTGCCAAATAAAAGCTAGTTGAGAGGAAGTTGTGTGTTACCAGCTTATGTGGTACGTGTGAAACTCTCGAAACTTGTTATATAACCTAATCCAACCAATCGAGAGGGGTGATACGTGGGTTCATCACTTCATCCAGGGAGCTGATCCTTTCTCTTAAAGAATTGCTAACGCTTACGCAGAAAATTAATCATAGTTTAAAGTCTATTATGAAATATTTGGATTGCTCTTTTAAAATATTTGGGAATAAAATAACAAAAACAGAAGGAAAGAATGTTTAAATGTGAACGAGGAGCCAATTCACCAATTTGAAAGTGAAAGTCTGATAACTGATAATGATCATACGAGCGACATTGACGTAAAAAGCATCTTAACATTTTAATTTGAGATAAGATAGAGATAAAGTAGAATTATTTATATATACACTGCATCATGATTCCTTCCTTCGTCCTCGTCAGTGATGTTTGAGGAAATCTATTTGAACTTTCACACATTATATAGTAATTATGATACTGAAATTGTCATTTTGTCTTTTCGTTACATGCTCCATATATTGAATTGGATATTTCAATATAATATAATGATTATGATAATGAAGTTGGATAATTATTAAATGATTATTGTTAATAAGTTCGTTCCTATCACTAAAAAGTGATAAGGAATTGAAGAACAATTAAGAATACAATGCATACAAACCAAGAACAATGGTAAGCACGTGCGCAAACCCATGCTGTTGATTGTTATAATTTTGATAAAGATTTTATGAAATGGACGCCAAGTTGTCTAGCGCCATTTAGAAAACAAGAACAATACATTGTGAAACACACCAAAGGTTTGACCGCAACGTAACCAAAGTATGTGCTTAAATATACGTAAATCATGCAAAACATCAAATTAAACCATTGGCCATATTCCAAAACGTTCTCAAAAAGCAGCGATCGACAGGAAACGCTCGTTTGAAATTTTTGAGACATTTTATTAAACATGCTTCCAACTAAAACATCATAAGAAGAAATTCACACCTATGTGTGTCTAAGGGCAAAACAGGAGAACATTATAACGCACCTCGAAGTGTTCATCTATATCTCACAAAACGTAATTGATACCAATCGACAAACAACCTGTATATCATACAGTCACTAGCTCTCATATATTTTTATATAGAGATATACCCCTTCACGAGCACTCATAGACGTTTATAAAAACTTACATAACTATACAAGCTCTCACAGTCTTTAATATTGAGATATATCCCTACACGAGCTCTCACAGAGATATATCCCTACACCAGCTCTCTCAGACCTTATTATTGAGATATATCCCTACACCAGCTCTCAAGGACCTTATTATTGAGATATATCCCTACACCAGCTCTCTCAGACCTTATTATTGAGATATATCCCTACAAAAACTCTCTCAGACCTTATTATTGAGATATATCCCTACACCAGCTCTCACAGACCTCATTATTGAGATATATCCCTACACCAGCCCTCACAGACCTTATTGTTGAGATATATCCCTATACCAGCTCTCAAGGACCTTATTATTGAGATATATCCCTACACCAGCTCTCAAGGACCTTATTATTGAGATATGTCCCTACAACAACTCTCTCAGACCTTATTATTGAGATATATCCCTACACCAGCTCTCACAGACCTTATTATTGAGATATATCCCTACAACAGCTCTCACAGACCTTAATATTGAGATATATCCCTACACCAGCTCTCGCAGACCTTATTATTGAGATATATCCCTACACCAGCTCTCACAGACCTTATTATTGAGATATATTCCTACACCAGCTCTCACAGACCTTATTATTGAGATATATCCCTATACCAGCTCTCACAGACCTTATTATTGAGATATATCCCTACACTAGCTCTCACAGACCTTATTATTGAGATATATCCCTACACCAGCTCTCACAGACCTTATTATTGAGATATATCCCTACACTAGCTCTCACAGACCTTATTGTTGAGATATATCCCTACACCAGCTCTCACAGACCTTATTATTGAGATATATCCCTACACCAGCTCTCACAGACCTTATCATAGACATATACACGAGCACTAAATTCAGGAACTCACAAATTTAACTAAGCAGAAAAATGATCCTATTACGGAAATCAATCATTTAAGATAAGCACGGACACTGGTCATCGAGAATCTGTTGTCGAATACTCCGGCAGCGTTGATACCAGTCCCTATACAAGCCCTCTCAGACTTTAATATACTCATACACTCCCTACACAAACCCATAGATGATTGCTTCTATTACAGGGGTCAGATTAGTCGGAGATAAGTACGGACACTGTTAGTGAATGTTGATAATACAGTGGTCAAAAGGTCAGAAGAACATTGATAATGAAAGCTCATCCGAGATTGGTTCGGTAGAGAAAGTGTTTCTTCAAGGTTCTGCGGTTTGTTTTTCTTGGTATATCTATCGGGTTGCAAATAATATCAAACGAGTCCAATCTTCAAGCAATAGCTAGGAAATACCTTTGGGTATACTATTAGTGTTCGTTCTCTGTGAAATCACTAACCTCTTAAAAGCTCAAGCTTCTAATCCAAGTATATTGTAATAAACATGTAAGTATGCCTTTTTTTATATCGAATATACATTTCTGTCATGTTTCCAATATTTTCATAAAAGTATGTTAGTTTCAGCATTATCAATTAAAATGTGTTTAAAATACAAAAAGAGATTATAGATATTTAACAACAACAGACAATACCCACGTTGAAATGAAACTATAATACTGAATCGAAATCGATATAACGAGAGCAAAGTAGGAACAAAATATATAAATATGCAATAGATGAATAATTAAAACGAATAAGTAAATAATAATGATAAAAATTTAATAAATAAAAAATCAAATAAAACCCCCAGAAACTTGTTTTAAGCTTCATCAATACGTAACAAAATACAAAGAAATGACATGACATGTTATATCCAATATACGTGACATTATCATTTTATTAAATATTGCCAGTTCAATTTTCAAGCAATAGCTACACAGTGCAAATGGTATAAAATATATCATACATATATGCTTCGATATGGTGATGTTCTTGGGAAATAATACATTTTTTTGTGTGATATGAAGTCAGGTGTGTATGGAGTTTGTTCATATGTCAACTCATTCCATTGTCACCAGCCTTGTTTTCATTAGAGATTGTATGACCTTACCCTGATTTGACCTAGATTTGTATGGCGGGTGTCGCCGTGACCTATATTTGTATAGCGGGTGTCGCCGTGACCTATATGGTATGGCAGGTGTCGCCGTGACCTATATTTGTATGGCGGGTGTTGTCGATGAAGCAGAAGACGCTTACTCTTCCGGGATACCTGGTCTTATTATCCTTTAACTGTTCAAGGGCCTCCAATCAAATCTATATTTGTTGTTTTGTGTTTTGCCCTTGTTTATCAATTTTGTGTTAGAATTACCATTTAGTTGTATTGTCAGTATCCTCTATTGTTATACTGATCCTGTTGTGTGAAGCCAAAAATATTCTTACACGCCCTTCAATTCTATTTACATACGTATCTTATACCTACAGCACATTTATCACTATCAAAAAGTCTATTATTGTCCGTGGCTTACCTTCCACCTAACTTTACTCCCGTTTACCAAAGTAGTACATTATATATTGATATTTTTCAGCGCAGTGACAATGAACAAGATATGGAAACGAGAATGTGAGATAGCACATCTGCTGTATGTAACGGACAAATTTGTTAAACAGGCTCTGCTTACAGATGTAGACATTAGATCACGCCGACATTCGTATTCAAAACTTGTTTTCTTTCTATAAATATGAGATAGAAAGAATGTAAAAACTGCTGCTAGTTCGGAAAAGAAATCTACGTGTTGATGGTATTTCCAACACAGCTGATAAGCTGTCAACGTGTTGTACATGTGTCTACTGGTGGGCTGTTTCCAGACACACACATCCATTCACTGACGAGAAATTTTAAATTTAGAAAACAAATTCCTTATTTTTATTTATTTATATTTAGAAATCTTACTACACAGCTCTTTCATAATTCATACATTAATTATATTGGAACATAAGCAAGTATATGGCCTTTACTTATCTTTACAAACGGTTAATGGTTATTGGATTGTGTACCACTAACCTATTTATGGGTAAGAAATTCCACCAGTAGGCGATATGCAGTAAAACAAATGAACTACAGAAAACATAACAAATATTAATCAACATAAGTGGGAAAAATCACAATTTAACGATACATCATTATTGGTATTAAAACAAAAGGCTGTATGTGTGTGGTAAAAAAAGTTAATATGTGATAAGAAATTATAATAACATATGTTTGTTAGTAGGCGATACAAAGGCCAATAAAAACAATGCGTGCGGTAAAATTTGCAACGTCCCAGAAAACAATTTGTGCGGTTACATTAACAACATCCCAGAAAACAATGTGTGCGGTTACATTAACAACATCCCAGAAAACAATGTGTGCGGTTACATTAACACCGTCCCAGAAAAAAAGGTTTGTAGTACAAAAATACTTCTTAGAAAAAGTATGTGCAGTAACATTTACAACGTCACAAAAAATATTTTCAGTAGCATTTACAACGTACAAGAAACCAATATATGCAGTAACATTTACAACGTCCCAGAAACAATATGTGCAGTAATATTTACAACTTGCCAGAAACCAGTGTATGCGGTAATATTTACAACGTCCCAGAAAACAATATGTGCAGTAATATTTACAACTTGCCAGAAACCAGTGTATGCGGTAATATTTACAACGTCCCAGAAACAATATGTGCAGTAATATTTACAACTTGCCAGAAACCAGTGTATGCGGTAATATTTACGTCCCAGAAACAATATGTGCAGTAATATTTACAACTTGCCAGAAACCAGTGTATGCGGTAATATTTACAACGTCCCAGAAACAATATGTACAGTAATATTTACAACTTGCCAGAAACCAGTGTATGCGGTAACATTTACAACGTCCCAGAAACAATATGTGCAGTAATATTTACAACTTGCCAGAAACCAGTGTATGCAGTAACATTTACAACGTCCCAGAAACAATATGTACAGTAATATTTACAACTTGCCAGAAACCAGTGTATGCAGTAACATTTACAACGTCCCAGAAACAATATGTGCAGTAATATTTACAACTTGCCAGAAACCAGTGTATGCGGTAACATTTACAACGTCCCAGAAACAATATGTGCAGTAATATTTACAACTTGCCAGAAACCAGATACCATTTCTAAGGTCTCGGAACATGATGCGTGTGGTACCACCCATAAGGTCCCAGAAAAATATGTGCGGTTACAGTAATTATGTCTCAGTAAAAAATATGTGCGGTTACATTAATTACATTGTATGTCTCAGTAAAAAATATGTGCGGTTACATTAATTACATTGTATGTCTCAGTAAAAAATATGTGCGGTTACATTAATTACATTGTAAGTCTCAGTAAAAAATATATGCGGTTACATTAATTACAGTAAAAAATATGTGCGGTTACATTAATTATGTCTCAGTAAAAAATATGTGCGGTTACTTTAATTATGTCTAAGTAAAAAACGTGTGCGGTACCATATTTATAAGGTCCCAGAAAACAATGTGGGTGTGCGATGCGGGAGATAATCAGATGGATATACTAACACAATGATATCCATTGATCTGAAGAGGTAGACTGACACAGACTTTAGTACACATCGTGCTGTTTGAGGGATTCGTGTGTGAAGAGGGTACTCGCTCTAAGGTATATTTTTAATGGCATTTTTGCCATTAACTTGATTTATTATGTATAAACGGAGCTATAACAGTCCAGGTATACTTCACAACATACAGAGCTCTATGATAATGGAGACGGTCAAATTGGTCTTGTAGAATATACCCATAGAACTCCCCAACAAGTGCAGTTTATCACCCTGTCAGGTCAAGCAAGCAATGTACAGGGTTACTGTATGCCTCGTGGTTGGTAATCAATCCTATGATTTAGTAATGTTAACACAAACTGTGTATCAATTCCTAAACAGTACAGGACAATGTGACTTTGGAAAATAACTGAACTTTTGTAAAGATGTGCGGAACTGATAACGAACAAATCATTGTATATAATGTTACACATGAGCGACTCCGAGAAAAATAGGAGAATTACTCTTCTATAAATAGGATATGGGAATTTCCGAAAGATTGAAAAAATAAAAACATCTCTTTGACGTTGCTTTCTGAAGATATTTAAACTATTGTGTAGTAGTCACATTATAGAGATAGGACTGACAATGATTATCATACTAATACGTCTGGTAATGGCTATCATACTGATATGACTGACAATGACTATAATACAGGTATAACTGACAATGACTATTATACAGGTATGACTGACAATGACTATTATACAGGTATGACTGACAATGACTATTATACAGGTATGACTGACAATGACTATTATACGGGTATGACTGACAATGACTATTATACAGGTATGACTGACAATGACTATTATACAGGTATGACTGACAATGACTATTATACAAATATGAATAACAATGAAGCGAAGGCCATTTAAGGACGGCTCCCGTGCGCACCACACGCATGCATGTCGCACGCACGGGAGACCGTCCTTAAATGACCTTAGCTGTTAATAGGACGTTAAACAAAATAAACCAAACCAAACTGGTGATTCAAATAAAATCGCAACTTAAATACCTTTGTTAAATGTCGGATTAGAACAATTCGATATGGCAGCAATAACTGATGGAAGCATTGTTGACATGGTCTCCATAACAACACAACACACGCTATAATAGAATGTCGTCTTGAGATGAATAGTAACTGGAGTTGTCGATAACATATTCAAAATATGAAATAAACGTGACTTAAATGTTTTTTATGCTTCTTTTTACTTTTATTGACAGAAAACGATGTCAGGCAAAATTTGAGTTAGTATTTCTTGTACTGGAATATGAACTTCATCAAAACTTATATAAGATCAGACGGTTCCTTATCATGGGAGATTTGATCAGCATTTCATTATATATATCGCTACCTTTATGTTAAGAAAGGCTTACTTTAATGCCATCAGGAAACTGACCAATGATACATAGAACACAAATCAGATGTTGGACTCCATAAGACAACTTTACCAATATTCTGATCCACTCTGAGTGCAACAAAATCCTAAATCTTCCCAATCATGACTTCGACCTTCTGAATGTCAATAATTCTTTCAATGACTAAAACTATTTCGTAATGAAGTTCCCGAACATATGATTTTCTGGTCTAAAATATGGTTAAGTATGCCTGACAATGCGCCAATGCGCCACGACTCTACCTTACACTAATAACCCTTCCGACATCCAATTGTTTACAGCCCAGGCCGAGACAAGTGGCCACAATTAGTGAAATCTCACGAGAGTTCAATACATCTTTGTACTAGTATAGTAAATATGTAAATATTCTTGAATCACCAAACTGCAAAACAACATGTGAATCACTAGCTAGTCGTAACCGGTGAATCACATATAGACGTCCACCCAAAAGCGCTCCTTCGACATGACACTTTATGGGTAAACTCTTTTAAAATAAACTACGAAAACAGCATTTTGGAAATTGCAAAAGACAGCTTTTAGAGGTATTATATGGCATACAGACATGCTATGGTGAGTAGTGGTTAGTCAGGGCTATGCGACGTACATGCATATTGCATTATGCAAAAGACTTTGTCGGTGATATCGATATTGTAATAGTCATTGGCAGTACATATGTGTACAGATAGTTATCGGTCTCTGTCTCATTAGTTAGGGTAATGAGCACTGCATCAGTAATTTGAAAACATATATACCAGGCAAATAAAGACACACACACACACAGCACTAGAAGAAAATATACCATTGCAATACTAATAGAGAACAGATATGAAACTACAGACATTGTTATACTATTAGGGAATCAAGACAATACTGAGAACACTTTTATACTGATAGAGACAATATTAGTATGTACGTGTATATATAGAATTATGGGAACATTGTAATACTCTATGAGAAGGCATACCATGATAGGAACATTGTAATACTCTAGGAGGGCACATAAAATAATAGGAGCATTGTAATACTCTAGGAGGGCACATAAAATAATAGGAGCATTGTAATACTAAAGTAGAACCTATATAATACTTGGAACATTGTAACTGAAGGAGAACGGATGCAATACTGGGACCATTGTAATGCTCTAGGAGGGCGCATACAATAATACGAACATTGTAATACTCTAGGAGGGCACATACAATAATAGGAACATACTCTAGGAGAACCTTTACAATATCTGACCATTGTCATGTAAATTAAAGAACGTAGAAAACAATGAGAACATTGTTACACTAAAAGGGAGTGCAGACAATACTGGGGATAATCTAGTACATATAACCAATAGTATGACATGAGGAACTATCGCTAATAGACAGTGACTGTACACAATGTTATAAGTATACAATGTAGCGGTTTAAAGACTGTTCTCTAAGTGGAACGCACGTGCTTACGTGAAGACAGACAAACTAACGATGATTAACAAATAATCAGTAGCTCTGACGGAATAAGACAATAAAGGCATACTTCTTTGTTTAGTCTCGCACCTGTCACATTAACACGATATTTAATTGTAAAACAAACAAATCGTGCTCCATTCGTTTTCTTATTGCGTCGGTCTAGTTCGCATTTTCATGATTCAACGTTTAACTTCTATGTGTGTTTGTGTGTTTTTTTTCCAGCTTTTTCTGTGTTTCTACGTTTTGTTTTTTTTAAAACTTGTACAGACATTACACCTATTGTAAACATAAAGCTATAGGATCGTGTTGATTAGATTTTAAAAGAATCATACTGTAAGGGGAAAAGTAGTGCAAGTTTCGTGCCGATATTCCTACGTCAGGCAAAATAGTGCCAACTCTCGTGCTGCGCGGTTACTACGAACTTCAGCTTCTCAACACGTCGTCCCTAGCCGAGTGGGTGAAAAGATGTAGTTATGGCGAAAGAGGAAACATAAATTAGGTTTGTCTCATGTTGGAGCCTTCAACGATGTCTAACGATATCTTCAAGTAGTACTAGTAACTGGCGAGCCTCAGCATGAATGTCAAAACAATATCATTGATATTCGTCAGAGAAGGGCTATTGCATGCGGAAATCTGCCGTTACCTTTGTTGTCTGGCGAGAATCGTACAGTCGTAATGAGGTTTGTACGTCATCGATAAACTAACAGTCATCGCCACAATTAAAAAAAGGGTACATGGTGCTCACACGGCCGTCCTCGATCTCTGTTTCGACTACACGGAAATGACAAGGTCTGATTTAGTTCTTATGTCGCCAAAACCTAGTCTAAAGCATTAAGAACATGTTTATTGTGATCTCAAAATCTGTCTTTTCTCTATAGCTCCAGCAAGGGGGTTGGGTGTTGGGTGTGGGTGTATGTGTGTAGGTGTTGATGTGGGGTGTGGGAGGAGGTGTATGTGTGTGGGTGGGGTTGAAGTGGAGGTCAATATATTGTTTCCCCTGATATTCAGACCAATCCACCTTCTTACCTGTCTATTCACCAGTCCACGTAATGTCAAATTGACGGCCTATATTTATAAGTATTGGTATACGAATTTCATCATGCATGGATGTAAATATTGATATACAGGTATTGGTTAAGTTCGCGAGAACATGACAGTAGGTCTAAGAGGAGAGGTAGGGTGACTGATACAGGACAGGTGTTTGGGTACAGACAGTGCTCTGTCGCTAGGGACTAGTCCCTGATCGATGTTATAAGCTCAGATAAACGTAACTTATTAGCGGACACGGACAATAGTAACACTGGCCACCAATAACGCTCGGCCTTTTCATGTTTACCTCGCTAAGCTTGTCAATACGACATTAAAATTGATGACATAAAGAGTACCATCACAATCTTGCTTATCAAAATCCACCAACGTCCACAGGAAGTACATTTATATATACAAAGCTCCTAATATAGACAGTACTTAATGACTGTCGCCAGTGTTACGTATCGACTCGTGCGAGTGACGTCAAAAGTGGACAATTGTCTGACCGTTTCTTTTCTTTACAAATGATTTCTTGATAATGAAATTCAATTACTATTCTTTAAATATAGATACGAATTCAATGACAGAAGAGGTGTTATTGTTTATCATTGACCATTCCATTAGATTGGATTGTTCATTTTAGCGGCTTATAAATGCACTTTAACGCACCTTTCCGAGACTGTAGAGGACAAAGCGTATTCGATTGATCGTCATATTTTTCATCGTCATTACATGTAAATAATATATACCATATGTTGGTTTTTGGTTTGTTTTTGTTTAACGTCCTATTAACAGCCAGGGTCATTTAAGGACGTGCCAGGTTTTGGAGGTGGAGGAAAGCCGGAGTACCCGGAGAAAAACCACCGGCCTACGGTCAGTACCTGGCAACTGCCACACGTAGGTTTCGAACTCGCAACCCAGAGGTGGAGGGCTAGTGTTAAAGTGTCGGGACACCTTAACCACTCGGCCCCGCGGCCCCTGATATACCATATACACTTCAAATCGCAAACATGTACCATAAAACGACCAGACATCACTCCAGATGACACATATATAGCATAATAACATTATACTTTTTCAATGTTCCAAATCACACACCTGTACCATAACAAGATCAGACCTTGTCAACACTCCAGATTACACACCTGTACCATAACAAGATCAGACCGTGTCAACACTCCAGATTACACACCTGTACCATAACAAGATCAGACCTTGTCAACACTCCAGATTACACACCTGTACCATAACAAGATCAGACCGTGTCAACACTCCAGATTACACACCTGTACCATAACAAGATCAGACCGTGTCAGCACTCCAGACTACACACCTGTACCATAACAAGATCAGACCGTGTCATCATTCCGGACTACACACCTGTACCATAACAAGATCAGACCGTGTCAACATTCCAGACTACACACCTGTATCATAACAAGATCAGACCGTGTCAACATTTCAGATTACACAACTGAACCGTAACAAGATCAGACCGTGTCAACATTCCAGATTACACAACTGAACCGTAACAAGATCAGACCGTGTCAACACTCCAGATTACACACCTGTACCATAACAAGATCAGATCGTGTCAACACTCCAGATTACACACCTGTACCATAACAAGATCAGACCGTGTCAACACTCCAGATTACACACCTGTACCATAACAAGATCAGACCGTGTCAACACTCCAGATTACACACCTGTACCATAACAAGATCAGACCGTGTCAACACTCCAGATTACACACCTGTACCATAACAAGATCAGACCGTGTCAACATTCGAGATTACACACCTGTACTATAACAAGATCAGACCGTGTCAACATTCCAGATTACACACCTGTACCATAACAAGATCAGACCGTGTCAACACTCCAGATTACACACCTGTACCATAACAAGATCAGACCGTGTCAACATTCCAGATTACACACCTGTACCATAACAAGATCAGACCGTGTCAACATTTCAGATTACACACCTGTACAATAACAAGATCAGACCGTGTCAACACTCCAGATTACACACCTGTACAATAACAAGATCAGACCGTGTCAACACTCCAGATTACACACCTGTACCATAACAAGATCAGACCGTGTCAACATTCCAGATTACACACCTGTACCATAACAAGATCAGACCGTGTCAACATTCCAGATTACACACCTGTACCATAACAAGATCAGACCGTGTCAACATTTCAGATTACACACCTGTACAATAACAAGATCAGACCGTGTCAACACTCCAGATTACACACCTGTACAATAACAAGATCAGACCGTGTCAACACTCCAGATTACACACCTGTACCATAACAAGATCAGACCGTGTCAACATTCCAGATTACACACCTGTACCATAACAAGATCAGACCGTGTCAACATTCCAGGTTACACACCTGTACCATAACAAGATCAGACCGTGTCAACACTCCAGATTACACACCTGTAACGTAACAAGATCAGACCGTGTCAACACTCCAGATCACACACCTGTACCATAACAAGATCAGACCGTGTCAACATTCAAGATTACACACCTGTACCATAACAAGATCAGACCGTGTCAACACTCCAGATTACACACCTGTACCATAACAAGATCAGACCGTGTCAACATTCCAGATTACACACCTGTACCATAACAAGATCAGACCGTGTCAACTTTCCAGATCACACACCTGTACCGTAACAAGATCAGACCGTGTCAACACTCCAGATTACACACCTGTGCCATAACAAGATCAGACCGTGTCAACACTCCAGATTACACACCTGTACCATAACAAGATCAGACCGTGTCAACACTCCAGATTACACACCTGTACCATAACAAGATCAGACCGTGTCAACATTCCAGGTTACACACCTGTACCATAACAAGATCAGACCGTGTCAACACTCCAGATTACACACCTGTAACGTAACAAGATCAGACCGTGTCAACACTCCAGATCACACACCTGTACAATAACAAGATCAGACCGTGTCAACATTCCAGATTACACACCTGTACCATAACAAGATCAGACCGTGTCAACACTCCAGATTACACACCTGTACCATAACAAGATCAGACCGTGTCAACATTCCAGATTACACACCTGTACCATAACAAGATCAGACCGTGTCAACTTTCCAGATCACACACCTGTACCATAACAAGATCAGACCGTGTCAACACTCCAGATTACACACCTGTACAATAACAAGATCAGACCGTGTCAACACTCCAGATTACACACCTGTACCATAACAAGATCAGACCGTGTCAACACTCCAGATTACACACCTGTACCATAACAAGATCAGACCGTGTCAGCACTCCAGATTACACACCTGTACCATAACAAGATCAGACCGTGTCAACACTCCAGATTACACACCTGTACCATAACAAGATCAGACCATATAACTTGTCAGTACCCGAGATAAAAGCTAAAAAGCCTGGCGGATATTGAATGGATGTTGCTATGTATTTTGGAAGGAACGTGTTAAAGGAGAAACCGACATTTTTGTCGGAAGGGAAAAGTCTGTCGGTACACAGTTCGGGCGATAAGACACTTGACGTGTCAGTTACACGCGTAACACAGATCTCACTGATAACCAAAGCACTGATAACGAAAAAACCGGCGTGTCAATCCGCGCAAGTTTACAAAGAAAGTAGTCCTAAATCCAGACTTTCATTTTTAGAATAAACAGGCAAATAGCATCAACATGATATTTGACCTATCGCTGACTGAAATACGGCAGCCCGAACATTGCATCTATCAAGAAATCGTACGTCATCTATTGAAACGAAAACTCATACGCACACACGCTAAGTCTCAAAATTGGTCTAAAGTTAATCAAATATTTTTCTAACAATATTTAAATAGTTGAAAATAGCAGTAACTTTTTTTTGCAATTGGCTTTTATTAGTTTTTCATTCAATAAAGGATGTACCCCAGAAAGATACCATGCCAAGCAAGTGACAAGGCCAATTACACAGCACCTACAACATTTACCATTAACGCTTTTCATTAAAGACAGCTTCGTTTAATAATGAAATAATTTAAACCTAAACATTTTTTCGAAACCTGGCAGTCTTGTTTGATGTTTGGAGCTCATAAGATAGAGAAGAAGAGGAGCGTATCGAGGCAGGGAGAGAGTGATAACAAGTCTGGCGTGGTAAGCTGCCGGTGACCATCACACCGAATCCCAAACGAGGCGGGCGTACTAATGGCCGGGAAGCTGGTCCCAGATGTTCTCTGGCCTGACAAGATAACCAGACTAAACTTGTCCTTTCATCAAGTTATACTAATTACCCAGCCACACTTACGTACCGAGAATACCTATTCTAAACAGCTTATCTGTGCTTTTCTTAATTGAACATTTGAGTCATTGCACTATCCGGGTAATCTATGGTTGCTGTACCTACCCTCGTGTACTCTAAACTTAAATTCTAATACTTAATCCAATCACACCACTCAATAAACACAAATACAAACCTATTTGTAGCAGTCCGTCTATATATATCGCTGGAACGTAGTTCGAGTCGCCCCGGGTCCTTGATAATGCTCAAATTACTTCCGTTTAAAAAAGCGGGAGTGACTCTTCTTTCTACAATCCTTTGAAAACTTTCACACTTCCACGAAATCAAACAGTTTTCAAACAGTAAAGTTCTGAAGATTTGCTTTACCTTATAGTAGAGTTTTAAATTCTAAAATTTAAATCCAACAGTCGCGAACGAAATTATATAATATGTCGCCTCCTGTTGTAAGAGAGTTGTAAACCTTCATGAAAGGCAATGCAGCTATAGTCATTCAGCTTTTTCTTCAAAAATATAAAACACATCTCAACGACTGCTAAGTAGCCTTTCGGCGGAAATGTTTAGTCCATAAAGGTCCTTTGTGGCACCAACAGTGTATCTGATAATTGTATAATTACAAAACTGGACGGAACGCACAGGAAACCGTGTCTTAATCTAGAATGGGCAATAAGCAGCATTACGTTTCATTGTCGTAGTAGTAATGGACATAAAGTCGACTTTATATAGCCAGCGTCATTGGTTGTCTATCATGATTGATTGACAATCGATAGAATTTCCTCAGTAAATGCAATTCATGAATGGAAGTACGACCATGCCAGATATATGGAAATATATTACTCCGCGGTAATACATATGTGTGTTGGAGTTGATGTAGGCAGACCGGGAAAGATGTGGGTTGACGGGGGCTGGAGAATGGGAATTATGGAGGATAGGCTCGTAAAATCTTAAAAGGTACGGGGCTTCCATTTCATATTCATTGTTCGCAAGGTGTCGGTAATGAATAACGACTGAGTTTTGACCAATGGTACTGACGCCGGAATGGATAATGGAGGCGAGATTATGGGTTGGTCCAGGCACGCCGCACGCGAATGTCTCTGGCCAAGGATAGGTACCGGAGTATACAGTCATATGACTCATGGTTTTCCTAATTGTTGCTAAGAAATGTGACGCATCCTTGGAAATCTTACAGTATTGATTAGGTTCGGACAGATGCTTACATTACAACTCGTGTAACAGACGGCTTTCCGGAACCACTGGACAGGCTAAAGTCCAAGCCGTCTTTAAAGGACCACACCATATCAGCCTACCAGACACCACCAAATAGACTGTTGCCTCTACTAGGTTACCGGAAACGATGGAAAGGCTGAGGTCCAAGCCGTCTTTATAGGACCACATGTTAAACTGGAACCACATCAGCCTACCGGACGCCACCGAATAGACTGTTGCCCCTACTAGGTTACCGGAAACGCTGGAAAGGCTGAGGTCCAAGCCGATCTAGTGGGATCTATGATACATTGGAACCACATCGGCTTACACGAACCACCCAATAGACTGGTGTCCCTAATAGCTTACCGGAAACGCTGGAAAGGCTGAGGTCCGAGCCGTCTTTATAGGACCACACCATATCAGCCTACCGGACACCACCAGATAGACTGTTACCTCTACTAGGTTACCGGAAACGCTGGAAAGGCTGAGGTCCAAGCCGATCTAGTGGGATCCATGATACAATGGAACCACATCGGCTTACAGGAACCACCCGATAGACTGGTGTCCCTAATAGCTTACCGGAAAAAGACAAAATGGCTGAGACAATCGTTGCAGTCAACCTTCCAGGTCTTCGGTCGTTAATGTGGGTAGTGATCGACATCAATAACGGTCGCCACATGTGGCAAAGGAAACGCCCACCCTTTTATAGAAAAATCAGGTTTGCAGCTAGTTTTGCACGATTATGCCCCTGTTAAATGTTTCCAAATTTTTTATTAGAAGCTTTAAAAGTTTATACATAACACCTGCGTTTTGCATTTTTACATATATTGCAATACATTAAGTTGTATCCAGGGAGCATGTCTTCGTTTAATTATTGTTTAACATAAAGCCGAGATTTCCACAAGCTGTCATTAAAAAGATATGTGTATACTTTCCTCGTGGTTTTGGTTAACGACCTTTTCGTTTTCAATACAATCAATAAGAAAATGGATTAATACCAGCAATAAGCTTGTTCCTAAATCCGTCAACTTTTACTTTGTAATGTACAATGTCTATGTATATTCATGATTGAATACAAAATATACTACAGCTAAAAGTATAAACAATACGTAAAACCACTGTTAATGGTGTTAAAGGGACTATATGGTTAGAAAACACTATGAGAAAATTATATAAAACGTCAATTTTTCTATGAGTATGTTACAAAACTAACACTTTGTGTTAATTACAAAAATTAAAAGTCACTGCAACCATTTATGACATATATCTAAAAAATAAAGAATGTAAACATTGCGGTCTCGATCTAATTAATAAATTACCGCTCGTAACCTGAATTCTACAATTCCTGAGGTTGAAATCTAAGGTAATAGTCCCTTTAACATCAGGATTTTGAAAAAAAGGATTTAACCATCCAATATTAATTTGTGAATATAAAAGACTTATTTATTTGTGAAGTGAAGGTCTTTAGATTGACTGAAATGCATATCAAGAGTCATGTTTAACAAAATATACCTATGTTCAGCGTCTGTTGTGTATCCTGTATGTAATCTGTGACGTAATCGATAATAAAGTGATATGATAATATAAAGACTTGTTCGATGTACTTCATTTACACGGGTTCAACAATTCTATCGCTTGTGTCATAGTAATTGAAAAATATTCCGGAACGCGTTGCCAGGGTCTCGCTTCTAGATACTATTGATCTTTCAAATGGTTCTAAATATATATTGATAACTTGTTGAAAAGCAATTATAATTTAAAATTATTAACAGGAAATCAACAATCCAACAAACAAAAACCAATAAAACATATCAAAAAAGAAGAGAACCCCACCAAAAAAAGACTATCATTCGATGTTATAAGTTAGCTTTAACAGGTTGATGTGTTTATCGAAGTTAATGATAATTTAAAATGCAGGTTATTAGATATATCTATTAGTTCACACTTATTAGCGGGAAACCTTTTAAATACAGAGAGAGATGCAAGCTATCAAGGGAGAGCTTCTGAACTGACTGTCCATTACGTGATCAAATGAAAACAATTTGTAATTTAATATAACTATAAATGATGGAACAAAAGCAAGTAAAAAACAAAAAACAAAAAAAAAAAAAAATAATTCCCTGTCATTCAGGATGGTGACTAGTTAATCTATACCAAGTGTCGACTAGTGGTCAGAGCAAGTAGGTGCTTGTCGGTTCGGATGTATTTTTTTTCTCAAACAGAGTATAAGCTGACGAGTCCTAAGTGAACAATTCGGCAGAGCTGTCACACAGTTGATGTCTGTGGACTTCAGTGTTGTTTTTTTTGTGTATGGGATTTCTTCGATGTCGTTCAACTAAACATATTATCTAAAGCGGCTAGCTGATCCGCATTTAACGTCGTATTGATACTAAGGCTCAGGATCTCTGATGAACAAACAGAATGACCAGTCCAGGCTTGACCAGTCCAGATTTTCTGACCATAGCAGACGATTGTGACGACTGTATATCTCAGTGATTGATGGGGCTACGATAATTGCCAGTCGGCCGTTTAGACAGACCCATCGATTGCATAGACATCGCTAGGACATCGGCACTGACCTCCAGCCAGATACTGCGGATGACCAATGCAATCCAAGACCAATGCAGTGTTGGAATAAAACGCGACTAGGAAAAAAAATCACTGGAATATCATGTTTTTTGTTGTTAGTGCTAGCTTGTTCTCAAAGAAAGCAAGCCAGGCTTAAACAAAATACGCATACCAACTGTCAAGGTACTGGTAGGGGTAAAAATGCACTCCAATTTACTGGTTAGTAACTAATTGAATACATCTAAAAATCACTTATTAAAACACAAAAATGCCGTACTCTTCTGATAAATTACCGCGGCAAAGAAGTTTATAATTGTAGCAAAGCGGTTGGGCACTTTGTAGCCAAGCCACCTGTTCGCGGTAGCTACCAAGGTCAGCAGCGAGCGGTGAGCCAACAGAACCTTTAGGCTTACAGGGCATAGGTCCTTATAAACAATATAAACTTTAATATGATAGCTACGTCATCCAGTGTGATTCCTGTAAGATAATGGAAATTCGTTGGCCATCTGGCAAGGCCTGTCCGCGCGTACGCTAAGGAACAATAAGGTGCCTGGAGTATTCAACACCACAACACTACGCTATCCGATGGTGTTCTGATTGAACACCAAAAAATATATAGGAGAGAGACATCATCCCGGTTATACAAATTAACATTATCTAATATTATTTATGCTAACTAAGCAATGAGATATTCCAATTGATAAGATTTTGTAACGAATGCAAAAATTCAAATTTTTGAAAAAAAATACATCAATTGTCGTATTTAGACACAAATTGTACCATTTTTGCTCCCGGTATCACCAACGTCCCTTGATTTAAGTAAATCCTTAAAATTCAAAATATCTCATATGAAAGCATTATCAATATTATTCTAGAAGAGATATCTTAGTTAGGGAACTCCTTTAATTATGTTATATTTTTTATGGAAAGTTCAAAGTTAAAAAAATATTGCGCCAACTCTATTTTTTTCAACAAAGTTATTGTTGTTTTTTATTATTTTTTTTTTTAATTTCACATAACAATAGAGCTTTAGCAAATCAATAGTCATTGCAAGAAAAATATATTGATTTGAGCGATTATGTTTAAAATATTCCGATTTCCAATCAAGTCACATCAAATCGGCGAATAGAAAGTCAAACCTCCGGGAAACGGAAGCTGACTGGGCATGAACACCTCGTTATTGACCAATAATAGACTAATCATGACTACCTTCTCGGATAATTGGACCAGCACATCGTAGACAATTACCCCAGTCATTATAAGTTGCCCGTGTATATATATCTGCACATTGGACAGTGAGCAGGTGTTAGTTCCAACTCCGCTATAAGCCTTTACTGGCGGTTGTTGATTCTGCTATGCACTGTATTCGTTTTATGAAGAATTTTTACAGTGAAAATAAACTATAATCGCCATTTTATTTGTTTGTACTTGAGAGATGATAATCTGTTCCTGGTTGTCGATAACAACTCAAAAGAAATCTCGCATCTAATCTACAACAAATATCATCTATACAAACATTCTCTACAGTACACTCACTCGGAACTATTTCAACTTTAACACGCACATATTATATAGAGCATAAAGGCAATATATATATACATGTGGAAGATACAGCTGCTGTCGAACTTCGAAAAGATTAAAAACTAACACATAGGAAAATTGAAAGCATTTGTAAATATGGTAAAGATAGTATCTACGGAGTGTATTGGCATCCTGGGCGATGTCTCTCTGTCTGTTTCTACTGTTCGGAACTCACATTGACACCGAGTGTTTACATAGTCGTGGTGTGCCGGTCTATCGCTTAAACGAAAACAATCGCGGCAACTCGGTGTGCGAGAGTGTAAGCCATGTATACCAATCACCTGGCCCGCTGTGCCACCATCATACGTTATACTGTAGTCAATATATTGTTACAGAGCGTTTTGTAGTTTCTCCCGTTCCTATAAGATGCCCAGATTCAGAACCAGGGAGATGCCAGTTCCCAATCAACCGTGCAAGTTGTACAGCGAAACCACAGTCGTCAAGTGGTGAAAAAGCAGGCCACAACACTATCAAGTTATTGCCCTCTCTGGACGGAAGACTATAAGTCCTTGCTATAGTCCTTGTGTGCTTTTTTTATTAATAAGTTTTCGCAATGCTTGTTGAGAATGCATCTCAAAACAGATCTGAATATAGCTAATGAAAAAGCTGAACAAACGGATTCCTCTTATGAAACAGGTTCCATAATCCATTAAACTAGAAGATAGTGTATCTATATATGAGATACAGACCCCTCTAGTGGAGATAGAATACAATGTCTGCGTACAAAAGATAAGGTCCCATCAGATAACACAACGAAATGTAGTTTGCTTCCTTCTGTTCCGTTTCATTGTGTCAATGAAGGGTAAATGCTTGAAAAAACACAATATAAAAAAGTCTAGAAAATAAAAAAAAATAAAAAAAAATATTTGGGTAATTTGTTTCAATATCAACTTCTTAGTTTACACGTGGGCATTGCGAGGACACGGCTATCTGCGCGTGATTGTTTAAAACACAGCCTACACGTGCAACAGTATACCAACAGGGGGATAATGTCTATGGTTAATCCGTGTGAAATGCATATCAAAGAATTCTTACCTCAGAACATCAGCCGGCATTTCGTGTGTAGAAGACAGCGAGTAAATCCCACATCGACCACTTTATATGAGGCATGGTTGTTCATTATTAAGGCAAGCCGTCCTTAATTTCGTGTAGAAATACAACCCACAAGAAATTGAGACAGAATCCGACTTCATTGCGCGTGCGTGCTGAGGCACCAATCCACGTGATGCAGTTTTGATTTGTGTGATGGATTATCTAGGGACGATCTGAAAGTGACATGAAGCCATGACGTTTGTAATAGGATAGTCGATGTCCTCTCCGGGGCACGTCCGAACAAGCTTTATGTGTATGATCCCAAAGTGACCGTCTCGACGTCTGGTTTTGTCCTCAGAGACCGGCGTAATTCTGTAACATTCGATATCATAAAGGATGGTCATTTATGAATGAATTTAATATCAACGACGACAATTTCATTCATAAATGCATCTGTAAGTTAGATGCTGGATCCCGGGATTGGCATAGAGGCAAACAGATCGGTCTGTTTATTGGGTTAGTGTCGTAATCGCGAAGACAAGATCTTGGCCGGTAGCAGTGGTTGAAGATGGAACAGCAGCTGATAAAGTTAGGATGTGCAAAAAACACGTGTGTATCGGGTTACTGGGGCCGCCTTGGAAACATAAAAACTGGGCAAACGGTAGATTAAACTTTGAATAAATCAATGGCTCATACAGTTTTAATGTCAGAGAAATATATTGTCAAGTATTTTCTTTCAATTAAAAGAATACAGCGAGGAAGGAAGGAGAGAGGGGGTGACGAATAGATATCGACAAACAAGTATTAGACATACGAAAATAATCTCTTTATATAAAAATATCACAGAGCAGGAAATATCATTGCACAAACAACAAGATATGTTAATAATATTTACTGGTTTTTGTTTATATATCAGTAAAACGAAAATCAAATCAACATCCGACTACAAGTCCATGTTTTTCCAATACGGTTGAATGTCGATTGGAATTTCAAGGTTCCCATTTCAATTATTTATTTAATTGGCGGAAATGATATTCGTCCATTGTCTTAGTTATTATGATTAAATCAAACCAAATCAAATGAAAGCATCAATCTGATATCGACATTTGCATTTAGACACTCTCCCACAGAGGAATGATTACAATCGTCATGTAATACGTAACGTTGACTGATTTTGACTGGAGCTCTTCATTGATCAGAGGTGCATACAAGTGCAGGACGACTTAGCGAATCCCTAGGGATCCACGGCTCCAGCGTTCTGTGTGGGCGGGGACAGACATGATCACTGAATCTTTATACATATAGTAAGCGAGTGAAATTAGAGGAAGATGCGTCCTAAACGAATATGACTCCAAAGTCACTACCGGCCAGGGCAAGTCCTAACAAAGGCCATTGTATGATGATTATGTTTCTTTGTAATGGCCGATAGCTCAGCAACAACAAAGAGGAAATCGGGGATTCCGTGACTCAAATTACTCCAATGAACTGACAATATAAATCCCTCGATTCGTAATATACAATATCAGTGGTTACCCTACTTTGTGGCCAGCGATCCGGAACAGACCGTATCCTTAATTGAACCCAATTCTGGTTTACTGTGTTCCGACACGGATAGTCACGATACCGCGTAATGGACTTACATATCCAGTGTCATTTCGCACCGTAAACCACGATCTTATTTCAAAATATGTTTTATTATAAATTCATACTTTCCCATGCCTATCATATTTAAAAGATTAAACAACAGCCGTAAATCATTTAATCGTGAGTTTGGTCTTTATACAATGATAGCATAACGAGAATATATGTGGCTTAGTTTTAATATAGCATTCGCTTTCAAAGGCGGGTTCGAATGACATGGGATATCTACCTGTACGGATGAGCCGGATTTATTAAGACGTCTTATCAGATAATTTATTTGAACTTCCGGTTCAGTCAGACTCGAAATCTTTTTTCTCTCTTTATATTAGATATGTGATTTTACGCAAATGATCTCGAACTATGACAATAAATGTTGGTTTGGTATTACAAAGGGTGTAGGCTCTCATAAAAGCCAGTGTATACGCGAGCTCCTGGTACGCAGCCGAAACCGGAAGTGCAAACGGTGCTGTAATCTTAAATTTGAGTCTAAAAGTGCAAATAATCTCGAAATACCAGAAACGATCTAAAATCAAGATGATTACAGTATGTCTGTAAAATAACAAATGCAAACTTTAAAAAAATGTATATCTATGTCAATAACTTATCTAAAGTTGAGACCTAGCCATGCTCCAGGGCAGAACAGGATAACACGTTCAAGTGCTTAACGGCCATATCAGGACTCTTTGCAGCACAATTCTCTACTACTGCTAAATAGAATATAATAACTCTACACGGTCCGGCCAAATTATCATTATTTTATGGGAATAATATTTAAATTCATTGCATAAGATTGCATTGTAATCGGCTGATAACGCAGGATTGCATACAAATCGTTTGACATTGCTTTGAGATGACATCGTCTAATAACCCTACCGGGTGATATCCGTCCTCATCTCTCCTATTGTCCCTAATTACATCCCTGGTTTATTACTCAAGCCAATAACTATAAACAAGGCTGATTTCTGGGGTAGACAGGGATATCGTCAATGTAATCTTTACAATATTTTGTATGTTAGCACGTAAAAATTTACTGTAGTTTTATCAAATCTACTGGAAAATGATATCACTTTACTATTTTTCTCGATAACTTGTCTGGAGATGAACGATATAACGGATCTGCTTGTATATGTACCAGGCTCTGCATTTCCTGCACAGCAATATATCCTATGTACGATATGAAACATTCAGTCTGCCTGCATTCGCCTAAAAGTTTATCGTGGTTTTTAGTAAGATTGTATTTACTTTATAATGGTTTTGAAAGTTTTTGAGATATGGTTTATAAAAGTCATTTCAATCAGATTTAATGTGTCTCATTTTCATAACTTTTTCAATCTTTCATGTCGTACAAGTATATATGCAATGCATAATATATTGCAAGGATGTTCACATCTGTCTGTTTATGTACTAGATCAACCAAATTGTACTTAAAGCTTAACCAGTTCATTATCGTTGAGGTAAGGCTGTTGTTTCTGTCGAGGACTAACTACATTGCATCTTGTTGAAGGACGATCGTTAATGCTCTTTTGGCAAAAGTAACCCACACCTTGTTGAAAGCAAGCCACGGTTTCTATCGATGACAAGCTAGACCACACCTTGGTGAAGGGAAGGCAGGTCTTTGATTCCGGGGACAAACAAGACGTTTACAGAAGGTCATTGATGTTCCCCTAGGCTAACTAACCAACACTTTAATGAAGTAAGGTCAATGTTTCTCTCGATGACAAACTAACCAACACTTTAATGAAATAAGGCCGATGTTTCTCTCGATGACTACACCTTGCTGAAGGCGGGTTGTTGTTTATCTCAAGGACAAACTAGACCACACCTGCCTGAAGGCGATTGGTGTTTCTCTCAAGGACAAACTAGACCACACCTTGTTTAAGGCGGCTTGTTGTTTCTCTCAAGGACAAACTAGCCCACATCTTGTTGAAGGCGGGCTGTTGTTTCTCCCAAGGACAAACTAGACCACACCTTGCTGAAGGCGGGTTGTTGTTGTTCTCAAGGGCTAACTAGACCACACCTTGTTTAAGGCGGATTGTTGTTTCTCCCAAGGACAAACTAGACCACAACTCGCTGAAGGCGGGTTGTTGTTGTTCTCAAGGACAAACTAGACCACACCTTGTTTAAGGCGGCTTGTTGTTTCTCCCAAGGACAAACTAGACCACACCTTGTTTAAGGCGGGTTGTTGTTGTTCTCAAGGACAAACTAGACCACACCTTGTTTAAGGCGGGTTGTTGTTTCTCCCAAGGACAAACTAGACCACACCTTCCTGAAGGCGGCTTGTTGTTTCTCTCAAGGACAAACTAGACCACACCTTGCTGAAGGCGGCTTGTTGTTTCTCTCAAGGACAAACTAGACCACACCTTGCTGAAGGCGGGCTGTTGTTTCTCCTAAGGACAAACTAGCCCACACCTTGTTTAAGGCGGGTTGTTGATTCTCTCAAGGGCTAACTAGACCACACCTTGTTTAAGGCGGCTTGTTGTTTCTCCCAAGAACAAACTAGACCACACCTTGCTGAAGGCGGGTTGTTGTTGTTCTCAAGGACAAACTAGACCACACCTTGTTTAAGGCGGGTTGTTGTTTCTCCCAAGGACAAACTAGCCCACACCTTGCTGAAGGCGGGTTGTTGTTTCTCCCTAGGACAAACTAGACCACACATTGCTGAAGGCGGGTTGTTGATTCTCTCAGGGACTAACTAGACCACACCTTGTTTAAGGCGGGTTGTTGTTTCTCTCAAGGACAAACTAGACCACACCTTGCTGAAGGCGGATTGTTGTTGCTCCCTAGGACAAACTAGACCACACCTTGCTGAAGGCGGATTGTTGTTGCTCTCAAGGACAAACTAGACCACACCTTGCTGAAGGCGGATTGTTGTTGCTCTCAAGGACTAACTAGACCACACCTTGTTTAAGGCGGGTTGTTGTTGTTCTCAAGGACAAACTAGACCACACCTTGTTTAAGGCGGGTTGTTGTTTCTCCCTATGACTAACTAGACCACACCTTGTTTAAGGCGGGTTGTTGTTCTCAAGGACAAACTAGACCACACCTTGTTTAAGGCGGGTTGTTGTTGCTCCCTAGGACTAACTAGACCACACCTTGCTGAAGGCGGCTTGTTGTTTCTCCCAAGGACAAACTAGACCACACCTTGTTTAAGGCGGGTTGTTGTTGCTCCCTAGGACTAACCAGCTCGATCTGGACACTTTAAGTGGATGCGCTTCACTTGCTCTGCCTCATTAGTCGGGAGGGGGCCATGTTGATAGGGTACTTCCACGTGATCCGTACAGTGCCTCCCCTAACAGACACCATGTACTGGCAATGCTAATGGCCGACAACGAACACGTATGTATACGGTCTTGTTTGGCCACATCAATCAGGGCACAGCAAGGGGAGGTCTGCGGCCTGTTCTTTTAATCGGTTTGACATTGGCTATAATATCTCATCACTATCTCAACATACGCCAATAAAATCTGTCTAATTCCCCCAGGCTCTGCTTCCAATCATGTGTTTTTGAAACCATAAGGTGAAACTAAATAGAAAGGGTCCTTTAGGCAAGAAGATTTGGTACCCATAAAAACAATTTCATTACTCATAATTAGCAAAGCAATGGTTTCGTGGAGGGTAATTATAGAAACAAATGCATATAAATGCTGTGAACTTGGCTAGCCGTCTGTAATGAGGACGTTTACAAGGTTTTAGGAACATTCTGTTGATTACAATACTGAAATTTACTTTTTATACACACTACGTATGCTAATGATATAAAGTAGTTATAATTATTTTTCATTAGGTTAAAAATGCTAAGATGTTATTTTCCAGTCGAACTCCTGTCATATAATGGGCATTTGGTCTATCTTAAATGAAGAGCATAACGAAAACACGGTGATTGTTTCTGACATTCAGGTTGATGTCTAATACTGAGAACATTGCCATAGGCTTTCGTCATACAAAGTTATGCTGAATCAACTGTACGCTTAAACCTGTATACTGTATACTTATATATATAGCGGGCTAAATATTTCGCGGTTGTTCCAGTTGGACCTAGTTTATGGGTAATAGTTTTCGCGTAACAACGCATTGTAAACATTCTGCAGTTAGTGTAAATATTCGCTTGGTAATTATTTTCGCACTATTTTAAATGACCACGCATACAGCCAAATTAAATGCCCACGAATATTACCAACTCTACAAAACCAGACACGATAAAGTACATCTGTCTATATCTGACACAAAGGGACAATTGCATGACGAAATAATGACACAAGACAATGAACCTCAACAAAAGGATACACATGTCTTTCATTGTGTTACTGAATATGATTTAATAAACACATTTCACTGCCAAAGTACGTTAGATAGTGACTGTGAGGTTGTGAGTTATACATTATTTAATAGTACACAACAAATTACATTATACATATATATGTATATGGTTTATTACAGACAGAAGAGGATTTGGAAAGCACGTGTTGATGGCCAGCGAAGGAGGGAGGAAACAATTATTTAAATGAAGGTATACATAGAGGAGAATGAAGAGGAATGCTAGCATAGTTGATGAGGAGAAGCCATGATGATTGAACGATGAGATGAAGAGATGAATGTATGGGTGGATGGACTGAGGAAATAAAATAGGAAGGGTAAATTGAATTAAGAGAATTGGCATTATAGAAAAAAAAATGAAATTATTTCACGGCTGAAAAAAGATGATTGGATAAGGGCTACTTAGAGGAACAGGCGATAAAACTTGATGGCATAGAAAGAAAAGAAATAATGAAATAAAAATAGAATGGTAGACGAACGGACAACAAAACCATGCATCTGAGGGACGAGAAGAGAAGAGAGAGAGACGGGAAGATAGAAGACAATTCACGTTGGATAGACGAGATGACATATGACTATGTAGAACTAAGGCTCCCAGTGTATGTAAAATCAAAGGAAAGAGGAGACGTTATATACGGATATGTGAGAGTTAGAGGAAGTCCCTGAAGTGCCAGGTCTTATTCTTCATCTATGAGGGCAGCTATTTGTAAATCTATCAAATCCTAGTAATGTCATGTTATCAAAGTATTCCACGGGGAGAATTACCACGAAACTTATCGGGAACAAAATAGATAATGCTTTCTATATGATCACCAACTCTGTTTGAATCTTCTGTCAAATCCTAGCAATGTGATGTCATCAAAGTGTTAGCCATGACTAATTACCGGAAATGAAGAACGAAAGAAAATATTAGGGAATACAAGAAAAAAATAGGAGCGAAAGTAAACAAAACCTAAAAACCTTAACGATATTAAGAGAAAGGAGAACGAGAGTGAAATGATATGAACAGGAAAGAACGTGATACGGAGTATGAAGGACGGAAGGCATGCCTTTTCTTGAGAAAGCAACGAGAAAGTAAATCTCTAAGAGCAAGCAAGGGGTGATTGGAGTTTTCTTTATGTGAAAAGGTCAACAAAACTAAGTAAATCGTCAGGTGTTTTCATAACTCGAAGTAAAACTGATGGGTTTAACGGTAATTACGGCCGTCGTTGACGTAGCAATCGCAATGAAATAGATATTGCAGTTAAGAGGGATCTATTACCTGTTATCAATGCGTTATCTGCAGGGTCTTTTTGGATGATACTTGGGAAATTTACATGTATATTATTTGCAGATGGGCTACACAATCTCAATGGGAAAGAGTGGTGCTAATGTTTCAGGATTTATACATACTGATTAAGTGGCAATTGGCATATTAAGATTGTAATATATACCGTTTTATGATTGCTTTAATCTCTTATTTTTATGTCTTGTCCAAGACTTACACAACATGTTTTTCTTATTTTGCTTTTAACACTTTAATTTTAATTATTACCAGCTACGAAACAGATTTCCATTAATTCCTGCTCATTTGTAATATCAAAACATCCTTTGTTATTTCAAAATCAACTTCAAACGAGTATTGTGTCTTTCATACCCCAGTTTAAATAATAAGAACTACAAAAAGATTTTCCTGTTATTCTAACTAATTTGTAATATCAAAACATCCGTTTTTATCGTGAAATCAACATTAATATTTAATCATACGGAATTGCTCAATTCGTTGAAGAACATTATAGTATATTGACTAACCAATTATATACATCAAAGGAAAGCAGGACTGATATATCCGCGATCTTAGGTTGATGGGATGATGTCGTAGTTGCCTTACGTCAAAATAAAAGCACTTTTTTCGGACAGGGTGGATGTGTTATAGCAATGTTGTGAGAGGTGTAAACGTCATACGGTGATGTCTCTCATAAACGTTTCGACACTGCCCAGTCTCTCTCAGAGGTAAACATCACGCCTTCCTCATCAGGTAAACCTTAAACTACATGTTTAAATAGGGATAAGATGACGACACTCTACAGCATTCTTGTATTAAATGCATTTTCTTTTTAAACATATAGTACTCGGCAATTTTGGTGATAGAAGCACGCACTTTGTAGAACTACGTCAAGAATGTGAGGAGATGCAATTAATGTGACGAGTGACGTTAGGAATGAAAGTATTCAGACTTTGAGGAATTCGGGGTGTACTGGGCATTTCGCTGGAGTCAGGGTGGAGTACCGACAGTTCATTGTACCCCATATCAGTCAGGTTGTATTGGAGGAAAACGAATATCAACTTTATTAAACGTTGTCAACTTCAACCTCATTAAATCATATGATGGCAGGGACGATCTTCCGGCGACGGGCTGCCGGCGTCGGTAAACATCGCGAGATAACTGTGCTTACCGTAGCTACTCTAGCCGTGAAACGATGTAAACAAACAGCATTGACAGCTATACCATGTTCCGTCCAACACAAGTATGATGAAACTTCCTTGTCGATTGCATTGTTTCATTTGTTAGTCATTTCTCTCATCTTAACTTTAACAGCTTATTTATATGTAAATTATATATCATATACTGCCTTGTTGGTAATATTTGCGGGGATTGAATTTCGCGATATTTGTTGAAATTAAATATAACGCAAAAATAAATAACACGCAAATATTTATATTTACCGCAAACTGTTTACAAGGCGTAGTGATGAGAAATGTAATACACGCGAACTAGGTCCGAATGGGACAACAGCGAAGTATTAGTTCCGTGAAATTGAATAACTACATATTTATGTTGTATAATATTATGAAATATATATATATAAACGCTATCTAAAAAGGAAAAAGAAATTCGTTAACAAAAATGAGTAAATCAGTATAATGACTAGCAAATGCAGGGAGCATCACAATAAGGATTTTATACAAATGTACGGTAATTCAATCAATAAGAATGTGTTCAAATACTGTAGGATGACCACCATACATATCTAAATGGGCGGGAAGTTTTAACGTGGACACAGTGGTCGCTATGATCTGTCTGATATGATCTGTCTGATAAAGCAAGGGGGCGCGGTGGCCGAGTGGTTAAGGTGTTCCGACACTTTATCACTAGCCCTCCACCTCTGGGTTACCAGTTCGAAACCTACGTGGGGCAGTTGCCAGGTATTGACCGTAGGCCGATGGTTTTTCTCCGGGTACTCCGGCTTTCCTCCACCTCCAAAACCTGGCACGTCCTTAAATGACCCTGGCTGTTAATAAGACGTTAAACAAAAACAAACAAACAAAAGTCTGATATAGCGAACACTTTCTACTGAAGTACTGGGCTTGTGGCGAACTAAGTACACCCAGTAATTCCCCCTTGCTTGTCCCCTTTATAAGCCGTATCCATCCCCGACACGCTATCGCAGGTTAGAAGAGCTAACTACAATATTAAAGTCGTTTGTGCCAAATTAAATGAAGCTGCTGGTTCGCTCTGCCGTAGGCTTAATCAGAATATATGGGTGTTTAACTGTGTGGTAATTTGGTATGGGTAATACCCGCCAGTTTGTTGGCAAATGTCCCCCACTCTCTCAACTTATAATCTTGTTTTCTGACCGTGCATCTTACCTTATTTCATGTAACAATGAATTACCTTTACATTTGCAGTCAATATTTTGTGTGGTGACGTCACTAAGAATGGTTTGTAACAGGTGGGTTATCGCTATGCATAGCCCTACTCTAGTCCGGAATTTAATTCTGATCATTTGTCAATTTGTTAAATGCATATATGAATCGTGGAATTTTTCTAATGGGCACTAAATGTATTTCCTGAATGTAGTTCTTTGTGTCAGTCGAATTTAATCAGGCACCCGTACCGAATGAATCCGGGCCAAGGTTGGGTGAATTGCTGAACATTCCTGTACAAAATCTACTATTTATTATATACGGAATCTCAGTAGTGACATGTAAAGAAAACACTTTAAAAATAGTCCTGTTATTTTTAGTGTTGACGGTGCGTAGTGTGTCAGTATGAATCTGTAATACCAGGTTTTAACTTCCAAATTTAGGTATAGCTTGTTTGAACCTGGCCCCGAATTCCCCAACGTCCCTTAACTTAAGGAGAAATCCCTGAATTTGAAATCCCCAACGGGGAAGCATTATTGGATTAAAGGGATAAATCCTCGAAAAAAAACTTTCCTTAGATTCTGTAATGCTTTCCTATGCGGAAATTTAAGTTAAGTAATTCACGTAAGGTAAGGAACATAGGTGAACTGGGTCCAGATGATGACTAAAACCTCTTTATGTTTATCCGCACTTCGATCTCCTTAAATGGTCAGTACGATCTTATAATTATAGATATCAATAAATATAAAAATACAGTTTATGAATTGCTTACTGAAAATTAATTTTATCGCCTTTTTTTTGTTGTTGCTGAAATTTATTGATTATATCAATTGATTTCATCGCCTTAAGTAATATTGAGGTCGGAATTGATCTCGTTTTGGTGTTATCTTATTGTGATTGGTGTATAAAATTAAGGATCCAATTAATTCACTTCTGGTGTATTAATCATAATTGTTTTGCTAAAATTGCTGTCGTAATATTTTGAAGGGAAGATACAAATTTCATAAAAATCACATATCATATTAAGGTATATTGAGGATTGTCCATGAATATTAAATCAAAGATTTAGATACGTATTGTGTGAGGATGAAAATAACTCCTGCTCCTGATTCTAAGTATTAAATTCAATTCTGGCAAACGCATACAGTACAGTTGTATGGCTATTAACGAAAAATTCTGTATAGTTATTAACTTTCGCGGGGCTAATATTTCGCGGTTGTCCTTGTCGGATCTAGTAAATTAATTTTCGCCCAACTTCGCATGGTAAACTTTCTGCAGTAAACACTTAAATGCATATTGTTTTATATACTTGAAGTGTATAAATATTCGCAATGTATTAATTTTCGCGCTATTTTCAATAACTATTACGGCGAAATTTGGGCCGCGGTGGCCGAGTGGTTAAGGTGTCCCGACACTTTAACACTAGCCCTCCACCTCTGGGTTGCGAGTTCGAAACCTACGTGGGCAGTTGTCAGGTACTGACCGTAGGCCGGTGGTTTTTCTCCGGGTATTCCGGCTTTCCTCCACCTCCAAAACCTGGCACGTCCTTAAATGACCCTGGCTGTTAATAGGACGTTAAACAAAAAGCAAACACATCTAGCGACATTGATAGCAGCATATCGTGTTTTGTGATTTTCGGTGCCAGAAAGACTGTCGCCGTCCAGTGAAACAATCAAACAGTTGCCGCTAAATACTATACATAAAATACAAACCTTACATTAAAAAAATCTTCATTCAATGTTCGTGTAGACTGTTGGAACTTTGATGTGACTGTACTCTCCTCCTACACAAACATCCCACGAGCGTCAACACGTGTGGCCAATGCTGAACACGATGTTTGATGCAGTCTATTTTTAGATTTATTAAATGTCAACACTCAGCAGAAAACCTTACTTCAATGAGCATGCTGACCACCTAATCCTCGCCAGGACAACAGGGTGTACTAAATTGCGCGTGCTTTGTACTTGTTAGCTAGCGGGGGTGTTCATCGGCATTGCGTGACATGCACGCAATAACAGCTAAACCTGCTTTTATGTGTGCTTCGTCTGAATTGTCGATTTAATCAGTTATTGTAAAATGTATTGAACTTTGCTTCAATTGATCTAATGAATATATTTGTTTTGTTGATCGATGTATATTCTTCATGTTGTCGTAATGCTCAAAGAAATTAAAGAATTCAGGTTGGCAGTTCTTTTCGAAAAAAGGACTATTCCGATTGCTAATTGCATAAAATATATTCAATGTTTCAGTTTGCAAATTACTTTTGAAATTGTCCGCCATGATGTCAATTACGTAAATGATTCAGAAATATTGGTTACTATTTAATCTAAAAGAGTAAATGGCTTATTTGTACATACCTTGGAATTGCTTAATATTGCCTCGAATGTTGTCTGTCAGAATATCCAAAATCCTTGGATGCTGTCTTTAAATTGTGCTTCGGCATCTTTAAGTTATTTTTCCTGTAACAAAATTCATCACATCATTATTTTCATTCATTACGTGTCTAACGGTCTTTTATGATTATTATTATTATTTTTTTGCAATTAATGAAATAAAAAAGTAAAAAAAAGTGTAAGAGGAAATTGGCATTATGTATCTAGATAGTATTTCTTTATCAAATGCCGGATGGGTTCATTTGTAAAGGAATTTACGAAATATCGTGTTGTACGAATATAGAAAATGCCATAACTTCCCATACCATTTGTTTTCACCTTAAATCAAGGAATTACTCCGCGATGACAGGTATGCTTGATTCCGTTATAGCAATACGTTTCTCTGTTAGATAAGTAAAGAGTAAATCGCTAGGTGGTCCATGCAGAGCCAATCTGCCATGGAAATCCATGGATGCAGAGAAGTTATTTATATAGGAGGTTCAGAACATATCGGACTAGGGTTGTGTGGTTATCACGTGGAGCCTGGCCGGTATACAATACCATTCCATCTCGTACTGATTGTATCTCTTATCATATGGCAACTGAATAATCATTATTGAATAATTAATGAATTTAATGGAGTTTGGCTTCCTGTCCTTTAGATTGCTGGTCCGATGTTAATGATTTAACTAAAATCTGATTGCGGGAAAACTCGTCTTCATCGAGAGTAATGTTATACAATCGCATTCCATCGATAATTACAGTAGGTCAGTGGAACAGCGCGTGTGGACCAAGTTGTACTCCGCTCTAACAGTTATCGATAAGGTGGGAAAAATCAATGTTTTCAATCCTCGTAACTTTTACCTCGTTTTCCGAGATCGTCGAATCGTCCGATTGATTTCACACTATTTCACTAATAAAATTACTTTTCATCTTTACACATAATCAATACTAGTGGGAATTTCAAAGAAATCCGATATTTGAAATATTAAGACATAATAAATACTTATCTGATACATTCGATATTTTGTTATCTATCAATATATTAGTTTGCCAAAATTGACAGTTGAGTCGACATAATTGATAGTTTGGGTAGACATAATCGATAGTTTAGGTAGACATAATCGATATTTTAGATACACATAACCGATAGTTTGGGTAGATATAATCGATATACTGGGTAGATATAATCGATAGTTTGGGTAGATATAATCAATAGTTTAGGTAGATATAATCGATAGTTTGGGTAGATATTATCGATAGTTTAGGTAGATATAATCGATAGTTTGGGTAGATATAATCGATAGTTTGGGTAGATATAATCGATAGTTTGGGTAGACATAATCGATAGTTTGGGTAGACATAATCGATAGTTTGGGTAGACATAATCAATAGTTTGGTTCAGACATAATCGATAGTTTGGGTAGACATAATCGATAGTTTGGGTAGACATAATCGATAGTTTGGGAAGACATAATCGATAGTTTGGGTAGACATAATCGATAGTTTGGGTAGATATAATCGATAGTTTGGGTAGATATAATCGATAGTTTAGGTAGACATAATCGATAGTTTAGGTAGACATAATCGATAGTTTGGGAAGACATAATCGATAGTTTGGGAAGACATAATCGATAGTTTGGGTAGACATAATCGATAGTTTAAGGTAGACATAATCGATAGTTTGGGTAGACATAATCGATAGTTTAGGTAGATATAATCGATAGTTTAGGTAGACATAATCGATAGTTTGGGTAGATATAATCGATAGTTTGGGTAGATATAATCGATAGTTTGGGTAGATATAATCAATAGTTTGGGTAGATATAATCGATAGTTTGGTTCAGACATAATCGATAGTTTGGTTCAGACATAATCGATAGTTTGGGAAGACATAATCGATAGTTTGGGTAGACATAATCGATAGTTTAGGTAGACATAATCGATAGTTTGGGTAGATATAATCGATAGTTTGGGTAGACATAATCGATAGTTTGGGTAGATATAATCAATAGTTTGGGTAGATATAGTCGATAGTTTGGGTAGATATAATCGATAGTTTGGGTAGATATAATCAATAGTTTGGGTAGATATAATCAATAGTTTGGGTAGATATAATCGATAGTTTGGGTAGATATAATCAATAGTTTAGGTAGACATAATCAATAGTTTGGGTAGATATAATCAATAGTTGGGTAGATATGATCAATAGTTGGGTAGATATAATCAATAGTTAGGGTAGATATAATCGATAGTTTGGTTAGACATAATCAATAGTTTGGGTAGACATAATCAATAGTTTGGGTAGACATAATCGATAGTTTGGGTAGATATAATCAATAGTTTGGGTAGATATAATCAGTAGTTTGGTTAGATATAATCAGTAGTTTGGGTAGATATAATCAATAGTTTGGGTAGATATAATCGATAGTTTGGGTAGATATAATCAATAGTTTGGGTAGATATAATCAGTAGTTTGGGTAGATATAATCAATAGTTTGGGTAGATATAATCAATAGTTTAGGTAGATATAATCGATAGTTTGGGTAGACATAATCAATAGTTTAGGTAGATATAATCGATAGTTTGGGTAGACATAATCGATAGTTTGGGTAGATATAATCGATAGTTTGGGTAGATATAATCGATAGTTTGGGAAGACATAATCAATAGTTTGGGAAGACATAATCGATAGTTTGGGAAGACATAATTGGTAGTTTGGTTCAGACATAATCGATAGTTTGGGAAGACATAATTGGTAGTTTGGTTCAGACATAATCGATAGTTTGGTTCAGACATAATCAGTAGTTTGGGAAGACTTAATCGATAGTTTGATAATTCATAATTGATAGTTTGGTTAAGCATAATTGACAGATATAGTTTGGTTGAACATTGTATATAGTTTGGATGTATAACGTTCAACCAAATTGTAATTAATAGTTTGGTTGAATATTAATTACAATTTGGTTGAACGTTATACATTTTCGTTGAACATTATTTACAATTTGGTTGAACATAATAGTTTGGTTGAACATTATATATAGTTTGGTTGAACATTATATATGGTTTTGTTGATCATTATCTATAGTTTGGTTGAACGTTAAATATAATTTGATCGAACATTATAAATAGTTTGGTTGAACAGTATATATAATTTGATTGAACACTATACATAGTTTGGTTGAACAGTAAATATAATTTGATAGAACATTATAAATAGTTTGGTTGAACAGTGTATGTAATTTGATGAACATTATAAATAGTTTGGTTGAACAGTATATATAATTTGATTGAACACTATACATAGTTTGGTTGAACAGTATATATAATTTGATTTAACATTATATATAGTTAGGTTGAACAGTATATATAATTTGATTGAACGTTATATATAGTTAGGTTGAACAGTATATATAATTTGATTGAACAGTATATATAATTTGATTGAACAGTATATATAATTTGATTGAACATTATATATAGTTTGGTTGAACAGTATATATAATTTGATTGAACAGTATATATAATTTAGTTGAACATTATATACACTTTGGTAAAACATACCAACAGTTTTGTTAGAGATACACGTAGTCGACACTTTGTTTAGTGGTAAGCCATATATTTGCCTCCAAATATGATTTCATTGTGATTCATGGACAATCATATGTATATGATACAAATGTATGTCGTGTAATATTATCGTAAAGTGAAGTTACGAGTGGAGAATAAATAAACACATTTTGTACTACCGTAAACGACAGTCTCTTGTTTACGCGTACATCTTACTAGGCCCCTTGTTTACTAAATAAATTCCTCAATTGATTAAAAATTCCATGTTGACCCTCTCCTCCTCCCATCCCCTCAGATATCATCAGGAGAAACGAATGTTAAGTCTATGTCAGGCTATTAGTATACCAGAGATGTTTGTTTATAGTTATTTACGAAACTTAAGTCGTTTATAATTTACACTGTCTCATTAGGTATATGTACAATTCCCTCCCTCGCTCCTGCGCCTCCCAGCTTATCAGCATCACCAATCGTACTTACGACCTATATAAGCGGGGCAGTAGACTAGATGATTTAATCCCGTAACACGATGTATATGCCACATGGATGTGTATATGCCGAGGCTAGACGGTAAACTCGAGTTTCATCAGCACATTGCTCCTCGTACATCCCAAATAGCCAACTCTATCAAAACATCAACACGTTCGACAGTTAATCTGCCCAGATAAGCTGCAAGACAACTGGTAATTCCCCTCCATGGTTCAGGGTTAATCCAATAGAGAAATGATGTACATTCACTAAGTCTGCAGAACGTAAAACAGATAGAGAACGCACAGCCAGTACGCTGTGGATTGTGTTAAAACAAAACAATCGTCAAATATTTACATACGGAAGCGAACCTTTCGCAACAACTACGTAATATTTATTCATATAAATAACATTGTATCTACGATATCAAGGTAAAAGTGATGATATAAGTATCTATAAATAGACATGAGCAACAGAATACCTGTAAAACGAAAGTAGAATAAGTGCAAAAATATGTAAATAGAATAGATAGGAAAACATGCCACTCTTGTTGTGAACAGGTGAAAATATGCTAAGAGTACGGCTAAACATGTTATCTATTTAAAAAAAAGTTATATTATAAATTTGTTTACATATAACTCTATATAAATTGATACAGAAATATATGTGAGTGTACATATGTATATAATACTTTATACTTATATACAGGAACGCAATGGAACCTGGTGTACTCTTAATATTATATAAAACGTGACATTGATTACTATCATTGTTCTTATACGCCCATCTCAACATGTCAACAGATCAGTACACATATACACGTCTTAAGATCTAAGTGTATACCCATGTCATCATGATTATTAATGACCATATTATAATGTACGTACTAATTCGCGTTAATTCTTTATCCAGTCCTATATCTAGTTAGATACTAATAAACAACACCGCTCTGAACATGAAGGACGTTTAGGTATTGATGTATACATGTATACCTACATACATGTACCTGGTACCAATACATATCAACACTTATATGTATATATATATATATATATATATACACACACACGATGTACTTTAACCACGACTTGATCTCATGTCCACACAGGGACTGGTACATATTCCAAACTCACGGTACATATAAATAATAAATAACATAATCGAGGGTAGAGAATTTATGTCCAGTCCCTGTGAATGTCTATTTCAAGCATTAAAATATATTAAAGAACTGAATTTTATCTTTTTATTATTTATGAACGTACATTAAATGTATGTGGATTTTTGTAATAAATATCTACATATGAATGATATTTACCAAAATTTCTTTGTTTTTATTTAATTATGTAACACATTTTCATCAGTAGTTTTATCAACTGTTAAACGGAAACGTAGAACTATGATGACAAACAAGCGATATATATATAACTATTAGGGTAAATTTGTATTTGGACTTCTGTGATTAATTAATTAACTCTTTCAGTACCGTTGTCGACTATAGTCGACATAAAAATGTGCTCCCTCTTCCCCGTTGCCATCAACAACATGTAAATCTGTCTTGATGAGTTATGTTTGTTGAGTAAACAATTCTGAGGAGTAGAGTTTCTAAGTTTGTCGCCATCTTAGATCCTTGCCTAGCAATCAAATAGAGTAAATATGGCGCGACCTCCTTAGTATCAAAAGTTATGTCGATAAATTATGAAGGAGATACCATTTTTAATGTCAAAAGCTCTTCATTCATTTTACTATGATATGTATATTTATCAATTACGGACCTTTGTTGAGGTCATTATGATGTTATATCAACCTGGGGAAATCAAATATTAACCTAGAGCGAAGTCCGAGATCAATATTTCAGATTCTTCCAGGTCGGTATAATACCATAATGGCTAAAAATGGTCACGTGAGGATTAATATTTAAAGATATCAACCTGATCTAATATAACAATTCATAACTTCTGATTCGGTTAATATGGTATTATAACAACATATTAACCTTACCAAATGTCCATAATTGATTGATAACACTTTTTTAAATATGAATTTAGTAATATATAACCTGTATCTTGAAGCTGTTCCATCCATCTGGGACGATCACGTGATATGGAATCACTATTATATCCTCTTTGTAACTTTAACAGAAGACTAAAAGAGCCTACTTATCACTAATAAACAGAAAGGTGAAAACAACAGATGAGTTATCTCCCCTTCTAGTTTATATTAATTTGTATGTGATAGATGGCGCGTGTTTACGGGATCGGAGCAGTCAAACCAACAACAATGACGCATGTTCTCTATACACTGGGCAAGTACTACAAAAAAACACGAGTAAATGAGTTCAACGGATGAGCACGCTTCCAATTTCTCTCGACCTTTCTCGAGGTCAAAGTACGAATGATGCATATTCTGTTTACTATGACGTCACACATATGTGTTTTGAGTGATTCGTTTTCGATTTTAGTTTTACACTGGAGTACAAAACACACGCACTACATAATCTTCGCTAATCAGGTAGTAACAGTACTGTACCGAATGGCATTTTAATTAATCACGCAAAATGAGAACGAAACTATTACACTAGACAGCGAAGCTTTACCTTTGAATGCGACTTATATATTTTTTTCTAAATCGACCCCATAAATAATCTTTGACACACTTGACTTGAAATCGTAGGACAATAACGTAGAATGTTGGCTGTGTTTTCAAGGTTACAGTTTGACGAAATGAGGTCTCTTATTGATGGAAACACACTCGTAGCTCGGTATCTCGATGTTAGCTAGGCTATTGAAAACAAAATCTTGAGGCACATGAGATATTCCGGGTATTAGAAGTAACTCTTATTTTCTGTCGGAACAGAATTGTTTACATCGATTTAAGCAGGGTTTTCGAATTATCATAGTTCGAGATAATGGAGTTTGTATCTAGAACAAACCTGTGGCATGGTAATTCTTTAGTAAGGATATGGCAAACTGTCAACATGGTTAACAAGGTATCAGCACACACAAATACAAATGGAGGGTTAAAAACAATGGAGTCCAAATGAATTCAACTGTATTATCATAGAAGTAAACGTCAAAATTTGGATGCGGAGGTGCAGCATAATCATATATTTTCTATTGTTGTTGTTTGTGGTTTTTGGTTGTATTTGGTTTTTTTATTTTGTTGTTTTTGTTGTTATTGTTGTGTTTGGTTGTTGTTTTTTTGGTTGTTGCTGCTTTCTTTACGTTGTGTAAGATAAACTGTATAGGGTCAATTAATCTCGATTATGCCGTTTAACAATTAAACAAACATACGTACATGACTGTACATATATTGTTAGTGTATCAATGGTACTTTACTAGACACGACTTCTGGCCTGAGACGCCCAGAAGTCAGCCATATGGACGTCCTCACAAGTCCTCCTCACGTTTCCAGCTGTAGTTCACTATAAACTCGTGTCAAACGGACGGTTTTACTCATTCAGCTGTGAACTCAATAAGCTACACGTATATATAATGTGTATATCAGTCTGTTGTAGTAAGATTACTTTTTCAGTACCTGCTACCCACGATGTATCAAATAGTGAATTGGTAACTGATATCAAATAATAATTTTCTATTATAGTGTTTGATAATTACTCAGTATGTCTAGTTATAAATAACAGATAATTAAGATAAACTTTACTACAATAAGAAATGGTAGGAGAAAGATGCTCCCACACAATACGATGGGTCCATGACAGCAATATTTAGTTAATACTGACATCAGTCAGGTTAATGTTAACAAACAATAACTGGCGAACAGTACAGATCAAACCTTGTCAGTGTCTATCAGTACAGAGACTCAACCTTGTCAGTATGTATCAGTACATAGACTCAACCTCGTCAGAATGTATCAGTACAGAGACTCAACCTCGTCAGTATGTATCAGTACAGAGAATCAACCTCGTCAGTATATATCAGTACACATCCAACCTCGTCAGTATATATCAGTACAGAGACTCAACCTCGTCAGTATGTATCAGTACAGACACCCAACATTGTCAGTATATATCAGTACAGAGACTCAACCTCGTCAGTATGTATCAGTACACATCCAACCTCGTCAGTATGTATCAGTACACATTCAACCTCGTCAGTATGTATCAGTACACATCCAACCTTGTCAGTATGTATCAGTACAGAGACTCAACCTCGTCAGTATGTATCAGTACACATCCAACCTCGTCAGTATGTATCAGTACAGAGACTCAAACTCGTCAGTATGTATCAGTACAGAGACTCAAACTCGTCAGTATGTATCAGTACAGAGACTCAACCTCGTCAGTATGTATCAGTACAGAGACTCAACCTCGTCAGTATGTATCAGTACAGAGACTCAACCTTGTCAGTATGTATCAGTACAGAGACTCAACCTTGTCAGTATGGAATAGTACAGACCCAACCTCGTCAGTATGTAACAGTACAAAGAATCAACCTCGACAGTATGTATCAGTACAGAGACCCAACCTTGTCAGTATATATCAGTACAGAGACCCAACCTTGTCAGTATATATCAGTACAGAGAATCAACCTTGTCAGTATGTATCAGTACAGATCCCACCTCGTCAGTATGTATCAGTACAGACCTTTACTCGTCAGTATGTATCGGTACAGAGATCCAACTTCGTCACTATGTAACAGTACAGAGACTCAACCTCGTCAGTATTTATCAGTACAGAGACTCAACCTGATCAGTATGTATCAGCACAGAAACTCAACCTTGTCAGTATGTATCAGTACAGAGATCCAACCTCGTCAGTATGTATCAGTACACATCCAACCTCGTCAGTATGTATCAGTACACATCCAACCTCGTCAGTATGTATCAGTACAGTGACTCAACCTCGTCAGTATGTATCAGTACAAAGACCCAACCTCGTCAGTATGTATCAGTACAGAGACCCAACCTTGTCAGTATGTATCAGAGCAGATCCAACCTCGTCAGTATGTATCAGTACAGAGACTCAACCTTGTCAGTATGTATCAGTACACAGACCCAACCTTGTCAGCATGTATCTGTACAGAGACTCACACTTGTCAGTATGTATCAGTACAGAGACCCAATCTTGTCAGTATGTATCAGTACAGTGACTCAACCTCGTCAGTATGTATCAGAGCAGATCCAACCTCGTCAGTATGTATCAGTACAGAGCTTCATTCTTGTCAGTATGTATCAGTACAGTCCCAACCTCCACAGTACGTATCAGTACAGAGACTCAACCTTGTCAGTATGCATCAGTACAGAGACTCAACCTTGTCAGTATGTATCAGTACAGAGACTCAACCTTGTCAGTATGTATCAGTACAAAGACTCAACCTCGTCAGTATGTACCAGTACTGAGACCCAACCTCGACAGTATGTATCAGTACAGAGACTCAACCTTGTCAGTATGTATCAGTACAGAGACTCAACCTTGTCAGTATGTATCAGTACAGAGACTCAACCTTGTCAGTATGTATCAGTACAGAGACTCAACCTCGTCAGTATGTATCAGTACAGAGACTCAACCTTGTCAGTATGTATCAGTACAGAGACTCAACCTTGTCAGTACATGTATATATCAGTAGAGAGACTCAACCTCGTCAGTATGTATCAGTACAGAGACTCAACCTTGTCAGTATGTATCAGTACAGAGACTCAACCTCGTCAGTGTGTATCAGTACAGACAAAAAACTTGTCAGTATATATCAGTAGAGAGACTCAACCTCGTCAGTATGTATCAGTACAGAGACCCAACCTCGTCAGTATGTATCAGTACAGACAAAAAACTTGTCAGTATATATCAGTAAAGAGACTCAACCTGATCAGTATGTATCAGTACAGATCCAACCTCGTCAATAGGTATCAGTAGAGAGACCCAACATTGTCAGTATATATCAGTACAGAGACTCAACCTCGTCAGTATGTATCAGTACACATCCAACGTCGTCAGTATGTATCTGTACAGAGACTCAACCTCATCAGTATGTATCAGTACAGAGACCCAACCTTGTCAGTATGTATCAGTACAGATCCCACCTCGTCAGTATGTATCAGTACAGACCTTTACTCGTCAGTATGTATCGGTACAGAGATCCAACTTCGTCACTATGTAACAGTACAGAGATTCAACCTCGTCAGTATTTATCAGTACAGAGACTCAACCTGATCAGTATGTATCAGTACAGATCCAAACCTCGACAGTATGTATCAGTACAAAGATCCAACCACGTCACTATGTAACAGTACAGAGACTCAACATCGTCAGTATGTATCAGTAAAGAGACTCAACCTGATCAGTATGTATCAGCACAGAAACTCAACCTTGTCAGTATGTATCAGTACAGAGATCCAACCTTGTCAGTATGTATCAGTACACATCCAACCTCGTCAGTATGTATCAGTACACATCCAACCTCGTCAGTATGTATTAGTACAGAGACTCACACTTGTCAGTATGTATCAGTACAGAGACCCAATCTTGTCAGTATGTATCAGTACAGAGACTCAACTTTGTCAGTATGTATCAGTACAGACCCAACCTTGTCAGTATGTATCAGTAAAGAGACCAAACCTCGTCAGTATGTATCAGTACAGAGACCCAACCTCGTCAGTATGTATCAGTACAGAGACCCAACCTCGTCAGTATGTATCAGTACAGTGACTCAACCTCGTCAGTATGTATCAGTACAAAAAACCAAATGTTCCGTTGTATCGGGGACAGAAGAAACCCAAGTTTTCGTAGACGAGCCCCATCAAACCTCGGGGTCAGTATGTATCGAACAAGGGGGAACTTGTTTTATTACAGAACAAACCAAAGATTTCTTTGGTATCAATAAGAATAACTCCAGTTTTAAAAGTTTTTAAAGGACCACACGTCCCTTGTTCAGGTAAAACCCAGAACCTTTCAATGTATCTGATTTTACAACCTTTTTACCACTTTTTCAGTATGTTATCCCCGGAAAAGAAAACCCTTTGGGGTTTATCCTTTCCCCAAAACCCAACCTCCCGTTGTTCAGACAAAAGGGCCCAACCTTGTTGTTGTCAGAGAAAATCCAACTCGTTTATTTAGAGTACAAAAGACTCAACTTTGGGGCCCCGAGATCATAAAAGATTAGGTCCGTCATTTTGTATCAGGGGGACAAGTTTTCCCACGTCAAAAAATTTAGTAAAAGTGTCAGTACAGGACTCAACCTCGTCAGTATGTATCAGTACAGAGACTCAACCTTGTCAGTATGTATCAGTTACACCCATCCCCGAACTCAGATAATCATTACAAAAAAACCAAACCTTTCGATGTATCAGAAAGAACCAAATCTCGTATTTTATACAGGACTCAACCCTTTCGTTCAGTAAAAAAATGTGGGTACTTGACCAAACCTCGTCTTTGTATCAGTACAAGACAAAACTCGCAGTTGTACAGTACAAACCCCCAAACTTGTCGTTTTAATAGTCAAGACCAACCTGTCAGTATGATCAGTAAAATACCCCCAAGCCAAAAAGTCAAAAAGGTAAAACAGAGACTCAACTGTCATTTTATAGTCAGAGACCCAAAAAAAAAAAGAAAACCTGTCAAATGATCAGTACCATCCCCACGTCGTATGTATCATACAACCCAAACCCTCTCATATGTATCAGTACAGAAAACTAACCTCTCAGTATTTTTTCGGGCCCAACCTGTTTTTTTCAAATCGTCGATGTTCAAAACAGAGACAACCTCATTTTCAGTACAGAAACTAACTTGTCATAGAATCTTAAAAAGACCTAACCGCCCCAATGTTCAGTCCATACCAAACCCCGTCGGGGTAAAGACGGGAAACCACCTTTCAGTTGAATCGTCAAAATAACTGTAATAATCAGTCCCAAACCCAAAACTGTCATAGTAAAAGATTTTCAACCTGTAAATTGTACGTACGACCAATTTCCATATGTATCATACAAAACCACCGCAATGTAAAAAGAGACCCAACTTCGCCCCTATTAAACAGACAGAAATTTAACCCTTGTAAAATTATGATCATACCAAGAAAAAAACCGCATTTTTATCATACAACCCAAACCCGTCAGTATTACAACAGCCCAAAATCCCATATGATCATTACAGACCCTTTTTTGCAATATTCAGTACAAAACCCCCAAACCTCGCAATATTTTTTCATAAAGACCACCTGCAGTATGACCCGTACAGATCCAACCTCGTCAGTATGTATCAGTACAGAGCTTCATTCTCGTCAGTATGTATCAGTACAGTCCCAACCTCCGCAGTACGTGTCAGTACAGAGACTCAACCTTGTCAGTATGTATCAGTACAGAAACTCAACCTTGTCAGTATGTATCAGTACAGACCTTTCCTCGTCAGTATGTACCAGTACAGAGATCCAACCTCGTCACTATGTAACAGTACAGAGACTCAACCTCGTCAGTATGTATAAGTACAGAGACTCAACCTCGTCAGTATGTATCAGCACAGAAACTCAATCTCGTCAATATGTATCAGTACAGAGACTCAACCTGATCAGTATGTATCAGTACAGATCAAACCCTCGTCAGTATGTATCGAGGTACATATATCCAACCTCGTCAGTATGGTTCAGTACAGAGACTCAACATCGTCAGTGTGTATCAGTACAGAGACCCAACAGTGTCAGTATATATCAGTACAGAGACTCAACCTCGTCAGTATGTATCAGTACACATCCAACCACTCGTCAGAATGTATCAGTACAAGACTCAACCTCATCAGTATGTATCAGTACAAAACCAAACTCGTCATTGTATCATACAGAGCCCAAACTGTCAGTATTATCAGTACAGGATCAAACCTCGTATATGTACATACAAACCCAAACCCCCCGCATATGTATAGACAATCACATCTCGGGTTGTATCAGTACAGAGACCAACTTTCAAAATTATACGGGCTAAACCTGTCTTTTTCAGTAAAATTAAATTATCAGTCCCCAAAACACCTCTCAGTATGTATCATCAGAGATCACTCGTCATTTATCGTAAGAAACCCATTGTCAGTTTATCATACAGAGACTCCCCTTTAGATGTATCTACAACCCACCAGTCAGTTGTAAGTAAACCAAACCTTTCAGTTTTATCAGTCAGGATAAAACCTGTCATATAATATACCAAACTCACCTCGCCCAGTTTTAAATGTACATCCCAACCCGTCATATGTACAGTCGAACTCCCTCAGTATGTATCAGAAAAAATAACCTTTACTACCCCTCCGTCAGTAGATCAGTACAGAGATCAACTGTCGTCCTATTACGAGACTAACCTGCAGTATGAACAGTCAAGACTCAACCTTGTCATATGATCAGTAAAAAAAGTAGAACAGACCAACCTCGTCATATGTATCAGTACAATCCAACCTCCTCAGTATGTATCAGTACAGACCTTTACTCGCAGACAGTACAGGAATCCTTCGTATATGTATCAGTACAGAGACCTTTATCATGTCAGTACAGATCAACATCAGATTTTATCATTACAGAGACAAACCTCACTATGTCAGTACAGATACTCGTCAGTATTCAGTACAGAGACTCAACCTGTCATATGTATCAGTACAGAAATCCAACCGTCGAAACAGTAAAGATCACCTCGTCATAGTATCATAAGAGAAACCACGTCATATGTAACATTACGGAGACTCAACATCGTCAGTATGTATCAGCACAGAAACTCAACCTTGTCAGTATGTATCAGTACAGAAATCCACCTCGTCAGTATGTATCAGTACACATCCAACCTCGTCAGTATGTATCAGTACAGAGACTCACATTTCTCAGTATGTATCAGTACAGAGACCCAATCTTGTCATTATGTATCAGTACAGAGACTCAACCTCGTCAGTATGTATCAGTACAAAGACCCAACCTCGTCAGTATGTATCAGTACAGATCCAACCTCGTCAGTATGTATCAGTACAGAGCTTCATTCTCGTCAGTATGTATCAGTACAGTCCCAACCTCCTCAGTACGTGTCAGTACAGAGACTCAACCTTGTCAGTATGTATCAGTACAGAAACTCAACCTTGTCAGTATGTATCAGTACAAAAACTCAACCTTGTCAGTATGTATCAGGACCCAGATCCAACCTCGTCACTATGTAACAGTACAGAGACTCAACCTCGTCACTATGTAACAGTACAGAGACTCAACCTTGTCAGTATGTATCAGCACAGAAACTCAATCTCGTCAATATGTATCAGTAAAGAGACTCAACCTGATCAGTATGTATCAGTACAGATCCAACCTCGTCAGTATGTATCAGTACATAGATCCAACCTCGTCAGTATGTATCAGTACAGAGACTCAACCTCGTCAGTGTGTATCAGTACAGAGACCCAACATTGTCAGTATATATCAGTACAGAGACTCAACCTCGTCAGTATGTATCAGTACACATCCAACCTCGTCAGTATGTATCAGTACAGAGACTCAACCTCGTCAGTATGTATCAGTACAGAGACTCAACATCGTCAGTGTGTATCAGTACAGAGACCCAACATTGTCAGTATATATCAGTACAGAGACTCAACCTCGTCAGTATGTATCAGTACACATCCAACCACGTCAGTATGTATCAGTACACATCCAACCTTTTCAGTGTGTATCAGTACAGAGACTCAACCTCATCAGTATATATTAGTACAGAGACTCAACCTTGTCAATATGAATCAGTACCAAGACTAAAACTCGTCAGTATGTATCAGTACATATCCAATCTCGTCAATATGTATCAGTACAGAGACTCAACCTTGTCAGTATGTATCAGTACAGAGATCCAACCTCGTCAGTATGTATCAGTACACATCCAACCTCGTTAGTATGTATCGGTACACATCCAACCTCGTCAGTATGTATCAGTACAGAGACTCACACTTGTCAGTATGTATCAGTACAGAGACCCAACCTTGTCAGTATGTATCAGTACAGAGACTCAACCTCGTCAGTATGTATCAGTACAGAGACCCAACCTCGTCAGTATGTATCAGTACAGAGACTCAACCTCGTCAGTATGTATCAGTACAGAGACTCAACCTCGTCAGTATGTATCAGTACAGAAACTCAACCTTGTCAGTATGTATCAGTAGAGAGACTCAACATTGTCAGTATATATCAGTACAGAGACTCAACCTCGTCAGTGTGTATCAGTACACATCCAACCTCGTCAGTATGTATCAGTACACATCCAACCTCGTCAGTATGTATCAGTACACATCCAACCTCGTCAGTATGTATCAGTAAAGAGACTCAACCCGATCAGTATGTATCAGTATAGACTCAACCTTGTCAGTATGTATCAGTAGAGAGACTCAACCTCGTCAGTATGTATCAGTACAGAAACTCAACTTCGTTTGTATGTATCAGTACAAAATCTCAACCTCGTCAGTATGTATCAGTAGAGATCCAACCTCGTCAGTATATATCAGTACAGAGACTCAACCTCGTCAGTATGTATCAGTACAGAGATCCAACCTCGTCAGTATATATCAGTACAGAGACCCAACCTCGTAACTATATATCCGTACAGAGACTCAACCTTGTCAGTATGTATCAGTACATTGACTCAACCTCGTCAGTATATATCAGTACAGAGACTCAACCTCGTCAGTATGTATCAGTAGAGAAACTCAACCGGATCAGTATGTATCAGTCCAGAGACTCAACCTTGTCAGTATGTATCAGTACAGAGACCCAACCTCGTCAGTATGTATCTGTACAAAGACTCACCCTCGTCCGTATGTATCAGTACAGATACTCAACCTTGTCAGTATGAATCAGCACAGAGACTCAACTTTGTCAATATGAATCAGTACAGAGACTCAACCCCGTCAATATGTATCAGTAAAGAGACTCAACCTGATCAGTATGTATCAGTACAGATCCAACATCAACAGTATGTATCAGTACAAAGATCCAACCACGTCACTATGTAACAGTACAGAGACTCAACATAGTCAGTATGTATCAGTAAAGAGACTCAACCTGATCAGTATGTATCAGAACAGAAACTCAACCTTGTCAGTATGTATCAGTACAAAGATCCAACCTCGTCAGTATGTATCAGTACACATCCAACCTCGTTAGTATGTATCGGTACACATCCAACCTCGTCAGTATGTATCAGTACAGAGACTCACACTTGTCAGTATGTATCAGTACAGAGACCCAACCTTGTTAGTATGTATCAGTACAGAGACTCAACCTTGTCAGTATGTATCACTAAGGAGAACCAACCTCGTCAGTATGTATCAGTACAGGGACTCAACCTCGTCAGTATGTATCAGTAGAGAGACTCAACCTTGTCAGTATGTATCAGTACAGAGACCCAACCTCGTCAGTATGTATCAGTACAGAGACTCAACCTCGTCAGTATGTATCAGTAGAGAAACTCAACCGGATCAGTATGTATCAGTCCAGAGACTCAACCTTGTCAGTATGTATCAGTACAGAGACCCAACCTCGTCAGTATGTATCAGTACAGAGACTCAACCTCGTCAGTATGTATCAGTACAGAGACTCAACCTCGTCAGTATGTATCAGTACAGAGACCCAACCTTGTCAGCATGTATCTGTACAGAGACTCACCCTCGTCCGTATGTATCAGTACAGAGACTCAACCTTGTCAGTATGACTCAGCACAGAGACTCAACCTTGTCAATATGAATCAGTACAGAGACTCAACCTCGTCAATATGTATCAGTAGATAGACTCAACCGGATCAGTATGTATCAGTCCAGAGACTCAACCTCGTCAGTATGTATCAGTACAGAGACTCAACCTCGTCAGTATGTATCAGTACAGAGACTCAACCTCGTCAGTATGTATCAGTACAGAGACCCAACATTGTCAGTATATATCAGTACAGAGACTCAACCTCGTCAGTATGTATCAGTACACATCCAACCTCGTCAGTATGTATCAGTACACATCCAACCTCGTCAGTATGTATCAGTAGAGAGACTAAACCTTGTCAGTATGTATCAGTACAAAGATTTAACCTCGTCAGTATGTATCAGTAGAGAGACTCAACCCGATCAGTATGTATAAGTACAGAGACTCAATCGGATCAGTATGGATCAGTACAGAATCTCAGCCTCGTCAGTATGTATCAGTAGAGATCCAACCTCGTCAGTATATATCAGTACAGAGACCCAACCTCGTCAGTATGTATCAGTACAGAGACTCAACCTCGTCAGTATGTATCAGTACAGAGACCCAACCTCGTCAGTATGTATCAGTACAGAGACTCAACCTCGTCAGTATGTATCAGTACAGAGACTCAACCTCGTCAGTATGTATCAGTACAGAAACTCAACCTCGTCAGTATGTATCAGTACAGAGAACCAATCTCGTAACTATGTATCCGTACAGAGACTCAACCTTGTCAGTATATATCAGGAGATAAACTCAAGCTTGTCAGTATGTATCAGTACAAAGATTTAACCTCGTCAGTATGTATCAGTACATTGACTCAATCTTGTCAGTATATATCAGTACAGACACTCAACATTGTCAGTATATATCAGTACAGAGACTCAACCACGTCAGTATGTATCAGTACACATCCAACCTCGTCAGTATGTATCAGTAGAGAGACTCAACCCGATCAGTATGTATAAGTACAGAGACTCAACCGGATCAGTATGTATCAGTATAGACTCAACCTTGTCAGTATGTATCAGTACAGAGAACCAACCTCGTCAGTATGTATCAGTACAGAGACTCAACCTCGTCAGTATGTATCAGTACAGAGAACCAACCTCGTCAGTATGTATCAGTACAGAGACCCAACCTTGTCAGTATGTATCAGTACAGTGACTCAACCTCGTCAGTATGTATCAGTACAGAGACTCAACCTCGTCAGTATGTATCAGTACAGAGAACCAACCTCGTCAATATGTATCAGTACAGACTGAACCTCGTCAGTATGTATCAGTACAGAGACCCAACCTTGTCAGTATGTATCAGTACAGACTCAACCTCGTCAGTATGTATCAGTACAGACTCAACCTCGTAACTATGTAACAGTACAGAGACTAAACCTCGTCAGTATGTATCAGTACAGAGACTCAACCTGATCAGTATGTATCAGTACAGATCAAACCTCGTCAGTATGTATCAGTACATAGATCCAACCTCGTCAGTATGTATCAGTACAGAGACTCAACATCGTCAGTGTGTATCAGTACAGAGACCCAACATTGTCAGTATATATCAGTACAGAGACTCAACCTCGTCAGTATGTATCAGTACACATCCAACCTCGTCAGAATGTATCAGTACAAAGACTGAACCTCATCAGTATGTATCAGTACAGAGACTCAACATCGTCAGTGTGTATCAGTACAGAGACCCAACATTGTCAGTATATATCAGTACAGAGACTCAACCTCGTCAGTATGTATCAGTACACATCCAGCCACGTCAGTATGTATCAGTACACATCCAACCTCATCAGTATGTATCAGTACAGAGACTCAACCTCGTCAGTATATATTAGTACAGAGACTCAACCTCGTCAGTATATATTAGTACAGTGACCCAACCTCGTCAGTATGTATCAGTACAGAGACTAAACCTCGTCAGTATGTATCAGTACAGAAACTCAATCTTGTCAGTATGTATCAGTACAGAGACCTAACCTTGTCAGTATGTATCAGTACAGTGACTCAACCTAGTCAGAAGGTAAAAGTACAGAGACTCAACCTTGTCAGTATGAATCAGCTCAGAGACTCAACCTTGTCAATATGAATCAGTACCAATACTCAAACTCGTCAGTATGTATCAGTACATATCCAACCTCGTCAATATGTATCAGTACAGACCAAACTTCCTCAGTATGTATCAGTACAGACCTTTACTCGTCAGTATGTATCAGTACAGAGATCCAACTTCGTCCCTATTTAACAGTACAGAGACTTAACCTTGTCAATATGAATCAGTACCAAGACTCAAACTCGTCAGTATGTATCAGTACATATCCAACCCGTCAGTATGTATCAGTACAGACCAAACCTCCTCAGTATGTATCAGTACAGACCTTTACTCGTCAGTATATATCAGTACAGAGACCCAACCTCGTCAATATGTTTCAGTAAAGAGACTCAGCCTGATCAGTATGTATCCGTACAGATCCAACCTCAACAGTATGTATCAGTACAAAGATCCAACCACGTCACTATGTAACATTACGGAGACTCAACATCGTCAGTATGTATCAGCACAGAAACTCAACCTTGTCAGTATGTATCAGTACAGAAATCCACCTCGTCAGTATGTATCAGTACACATCCAACCTCGTCAGTATGTATCAGTACAGAGACTCACATTTCTCAGTATGTATCAGTACAGAGACCCAATCTTGTCATTATGTATCAGTACAGAGACTCAACCTCGTCAGTATGTATCAGTACAAAGACCCAACCTCGTCAGTATGTATCAGTACAGATCCAACCTCGTCAGTATGTATCAGTACAGAGCTTCATTCTCGTCAGTATGTATCAGTACAGTCCCAACCTCCTCAGTACGTGTCAGTACAGAGACTCAACCTTGTCAGTATGTATCAGTACAGAAACTCAACCTTGTCAGTATGTATCAGTACAAAAACTCAACCTTGTCAGTATGTATCAGGACCCAGATCCAACCTCGTCACTATGTAACAGTACAGAGACTCAACCTCGTCACTATGTAACAGTACAGAGACTCAACCTTGTCAGTATGTATCAGCACAGAAACTCAATCTCGTCAATATGTATCAGTAAAGAGACTCAACCTGATCAGTATGTATCAGTACAGATCCAACCTCGTCAGTATGTATCAGTACATAGATCCAACCTCGTCAGTATGTATCAGTACAGAGACTCAACCTCGTCAGTATGTATCAGTACAGAGACCCAACATTGTCAGTATATATCAGTACAGAGACTCAACCTCGTCAGTATGTATCAGTACACATCCAACCTCGTCAGTATGTATCAGTACAGAGACTCAACCTCGTCAGTATGTATCAGTACAGAGACTCAACCTCGTCAGTGTGTATCAGTACAGAGACCCAACATTGTCAGTATATATCAGTACAGAGACTCAACCTCGTCAGTATGTATCAGTACACATCCAACCTCGTCAGTATGTATCAGTACACATCCAACCTTTTCAGTGTGTATCAGTACAGAGACTCAACCTCATCAGTATATATTAGTACAGAGACTCAACCTTGTCAATATGAATCAGTACCAAGACTAAAACTCGTCAGTATGTATCAGTACATATCCAATCTCGTCAATATGTATCAGTACAGAGACTCAACCTTGTCAGTATGTATCAGTACAGAGATCCAACCTCGTCAGTATGTATCAGTACACATCCAACCTCGTTAGTATGTATCGGTACACATCCAACCTCGTCAGTATGTATCAGTACAGAGACTCACACTTGTCAGTATGTATCAGTACAGAGACCCAACCTTGTCAGTATGTATCAGTACAGAGACTCAACCTCGTCAGTATGTATCAGTACAGAGACCCAACCTCGTCAGTATGTATCAGTACAGAGACTCAACCTCGTCAGTATGTATCAGTACAGAGACTCAACCTCGTCAGTATGTATCAGTACAGAAACTCAACCTTGTCAGTATGTATCAGTACAGAGACTCAACATTGTCAGTATATATCAGTACAGAGACTCAACCTCGTCAGTATGTATCAGTACACATCCAGTCTCGTCAGTATGTATCAGTACACATCCAACCTCGTCAGTATGTATCAGTACACATCCAACCTCGTCAGTATGTATCAGTAAAGAGACTCAACCCGATCAGTATGTATCAGTATAGACTCAACCTTGTCAGTATGTATCAGTAGAGAGACTCAACCTCGTCAGTATGTATCAGTACAGAAACTCAACTTCGTTTGTATGTATCAGTACAAAATCTCAACCTCGTCAGTATGTATCAGTAGAGATCCAACCTCGTCAGTATATATCAGTACAGAGACTCAACCTCGTCAGTATGTATCAGTACAGAGATCCAACCTCGTCAGTATATATCAGTACAGAGACCCAACCTCGTAACTATATATCAGTACAGAGACTCAACCTTGTCAGTATGTATCAGTACAGAGACTCAACCTCGTCAGTATATATCAGTACAGAGACTCAACCTCGTCAGTATGTATCAGTAGAGAAACTCAACCGGATCAGTATGTATCAGTCCAGAGACTCAACCTTGTCAGTATATATCAGTACAGAGACACAACCTCGTCAGTATGTATCAGTACAGAGACTCAACCTCGTCAGTATGTATCAGTACAGAGACTCAACCTTGTCAGTATGAATCAGCACAGAGACTCAACTTTGTCAATATGAATCAGTACAGAGACTCAACCCCGTCAATATGTATCAGTAAAGAGACTCAACCTGATCAGTATGTATCAGTACAGATCCAACATCAACAGTATGTATCAGTACAAAGATCCAACCACGTCACTATGTAACAGTACAGAGACTCAACATAGTCAGTATGTATCAGTAAAGAGATTCAACCTGATCAGTATGTATCAGAACAGAAACTCAACCTTGTCAGTATGTATCAGTACAAAGATCCAACCTCGTCAGTATGTATCAGTACACATCCAACCTCGTTAGTATGTATCGGTACACATCCAACCTCGTCAGTATGTATCAGTACAGAGACTCACACTTGTCAGTATGTATCAGTACAGAGACCCAACCTTGTTAGTATGTATCAGTACAGAGACTCAACCTTGTCAGTATGTATCACTAAGGAGAACCAACCTCGTCAGTATGTATCAGTACAGGGACTCAACCTTATCAGTATGTATCAGTAGAGAGACTCAACCTTGTCAGTATGTATCAGTACAGAGACCCAACCTCGTCAGTATGTATCAGTACAGAGACTCAACCTCGTCAGTATGTATCACTAGAGAGACTCAACTGAATCAGTATGTATCAGTACAGAGACTCAACCTTGTCAGTATGTATCAGTACAGAGACCCAACCTCGTCAGTATGTATCAGTACAGAGACTCAACCTCGTCAGTATGTATCAGTACAGAGACTCAACCTCGTCAGTATGTATCAGTACAGAGACCCAACCTTGTCAGCATGTATCTGTACAGAGACTCACCCTCGTCCGTATGTATCAGTACAGAGACTCAACCTTGTCAGTATGACTCAGCACAGAGACTCAACCTTGTCAATATGAATCAGTACAGAGACTCAACCTCGTCAGTATGTATCAGTAGAGAAACTCAACCGGATCAGTATGTATCAGTCCAGAGACTCAACCTCGTCAGTATGTATCAGTACAGAGACTCAACCTCGTCAGTATGTATCAGTACAGAGACTCAACCTCGTCAGTGTGTATCAGTACAGAGACCCAACATTGTCAGTATATATCAGTACAGAGACTCAACCTCGTCAGTATGTATCAGTACACATCCAACCTCGTCAGTATGTATCAGTACACATCCAACCTCGTCAGTATGTATCAGTAGAGAGACTAAACCTTGTCAGTATGTATCAGTACAAAGATTTAACCTCGTCAGTATGTATCAGTAGAGAGACTCAACCCGATCAGTATGTATAAGTACAGAGACTCAATCGGATCAGTATGGATCAGTACAGAATCTCAGCCTCGTCAGTATGTATCAGTAGAGATCCAACCTCGTCAGTATATATCAGTACAGAGACCCAACCTCGTCAGTATGTATCAGTACAGAGACTCAACCTCGTCAGTATGTATCAGTACAGAGACCCAACCTCGTCAGTATGTATCAGTACAGAGACTCAACCTCGTCAGTATGTATCAGTACAGAGACTCAACCTCGTCAGTATGTATCAGTACAGAGACTCAACCTCGTCAGTATGTATCAGTACAGAGAACCAACCTCGTAACTATGTAACAGTACAGAGACTCAACCTTGTCAGTATATATCAGGAGATAAACTCAAGCTTGTCAGTATGTATCAGTACAAAGATTTAACCTCGTCAGTATGTATCAGTACATTGACTCAATCTTGTCAGTATATATCAGTACAGACACTCAACATTGTCAGTATATATCAGTACAGAGACTCAACCACGTCAGTATGTATCAGTACACATCCAACCTCGTCAGTATGTATCAGTAGAGAGACTCAACCCGATCAGTATGTATAAGTACAGAGACTCAACCGGATCAGTATGTATCAGTATAGACTCAACCTTGTCAGTATGTATCAGTACAGAGAACCAACCTCGTCAGTATGTATCAGTACAGAGACTCAACCTCGTCAGTATGTATCAGTACAGAGAACCAACCTCGTCAGTATGTATCAGTACAGAGACCCAACCTTGTCAGTATGTATCAGTACAGTGACTCAACCTCGTCAGTATGTATCAGTACAGAGACTCAACCTCGTCAGTATGTATCAGTACAGAGAACCAACCTCGTCAATATGTATCAGTACAGACTGAACCTCGTCAGTATGTATCAGTACAGAGACCCAACCTTGTCAGTATGTATCAGTACAGACTCAACCTCGTCAGTATGTATCAG